>NW_027397073.1:54183001-54282932 GCF_003265705.2 Callorhinus ursinus
TCATGGGGAAAAAACCATGAATTCTATGTGCTGTAGACCCCTAGTGCTGGCGTTTTGCCGTTCTCATTGATCAGTAAGCTTGTTCTTGGCTGGCTGTTCTTGCTGATCTTCTGGGGGAGGAGGATGTTGCAGTGGTTCTCAAATGTCTTTGCTGGAGGCATAATTGCCCCACCCTTGCCAGGGGCTGGGCCAAGTAATCTGCTGGGGTTTGCTCTCAGGAGCTTTTGTTCCCTGCAAGCTTCCCCTACAGGTTTGGAAGATGAGAGTGAAAATGGCGGCCTCCCAATCTCCGCCCCAGAGGAGCTGAGAACTCGGGGCCCCACTCCTCAGTGTGCCTCCAGAGAAAATCAGTCAATCCCTCCTGTCTCCCTGGTCTCTGGCCGCACTCCGTGCTCACCCGACCTGTGACAGAGCTTTTCTATCTCTGGCACACAGCCTCGTGTGGAGTCTCCAAACCCAGCAGATCCCTGCAGTGTGCTCCTGCACCGCTCCTCCCAGGGGAGGAAGGGGAGTCTCCCTGGATCTGCCGCTTGTTAGGTCCCTGCTGGAAGAGCAGTGGCCTGACTGTGCCCAGATCACGGTTTATGGCAACCCCGGGCTGAGAGCCCACTCCATGGCTCCGTCTCTGGAGCTACTTCCCCACTCTGATACCTGGGAGCTCTGCCATGCTCAGGCACCCCCGGTCTTTCTGTGACCCCAAGGGTCCTGAGACCACACTGTCCCAGTGAGGGTTCCACCGCCCGCTTAGCCACTGGAGCGATCTCCCTCAGTGGAGCGGACTTCTAAAAGTTCTGATTTTGGGGCGCCTGGGTGGCTCAGTTGGTTAAGTGACTGCCTTCGGCTCAGGTCATGATCCTGGAGTCCTGAGATCGAGTCCCACATCGGGCTCCCTGCTCAGCAGGGAGTCTGCTTCTCCCTCTAACCCTCTTCTCTCTCGTGCTCTCTATCTCTAATTCTCTCTCTCTCAAATAAAAAAATAAAAAAAAATCTTAATAAAAGTTCCGATTTTGTGTTCCACGGCTCTATCACTTGCTGGTAGCAGCTGATGGAGGCTTCCTCCCCCCGCCATTGATCTTCCTGAATATCATCTCGGATTCACTTCTCCACAAGTCCTACCTTCCATAAAGTGGTCACTTTTCTGTTCAGATAGTTGCTGCTATTCTTTTCTTCAATCTCCTGTTGAGTTTGTAGGTGTTCAGAATGGTTTGATCCCTATCTAGCTAAATTCCTGGGACCAGATGTAATTTAGGTCTCTGACTCCTCCACCATCTTGCTCCTCCCCCAAGCTCATGATTTTTATGGTATAAGGTTGCTTATCTTGTTTCAGAGCAACAAAAAAATCAAATGGTGTTCAGCTATCAGTCCCACAAATATCCAAATTCTAACTCTCATGAGAATATCAATGAAAGTAGAGAAAAGCTGTCTTCAATACTGTATTTCAAGTGCCTAGCACTTAAACACTCAATAAATTGATTGATGGATTCTTACTGCTCCTTCCCTTTGTTCCTTCTTCTCCCTCTCTTTTCCTCTCTCTTTCTCCTTTCTCTTCCTTCCTTCCCTTCTTTCTTGCATTGCCTGATAATTTTCCACTGTGTAATATTTTTTAAATTGCAAATATATCCTTCTAAATGTTACATTTGGATACTTTAAACATGAGTTCATTTGCTCATAGTAAGCAATTGTAATAACTTATAATTTGCCTATTGTCATCATTTTTGCTATTTTTATGCTTATTTTATACTTCCCTTTTTTTTCTATAATTTGTTCTTTATTGGTTTGACTGCTTCAATTTTTCTCTTGATTTAAAAAGTGTACATTCTTTGAATATTTTTTCAAAATTAGTTTCTTTTTCTTTTTTTTAAATCCATTTGACATTTTATTTATTTTTTTTAAAGATTTTATTTATTTATTCGAGAGAGAGAGAATGAGAGATAGAGAGCATGAGAGGGGGGAGGGTCAGAGGGAGAAGCAGACTCCCTGCTGAGCAGGGAGCCCGATGTGGGACTCGATCCCGGGACTCCAGGATCATGACCTGAGCCGAAGGCAGTCGCCCAACCAACTGAGCCACCCAGGCGCCCCCAAAATTAGTTTCTTTTTCAAAAGGACTTTCAGAATTATATTCTTTAATTATTAAAAATAAAACTGAACAGGGTTTTACTATCCTGTTTCCTACCACCACCTTTTTTAAGTCTTCTGTTTAGACTTTCTACCAGGACATAAAATTGTAGAGAACTTGGTTAAAATTAATTTAAATACAGAGATCACACTTGTGGTTAAAAAAAAAAAAACATAAAAGCATAGGTTGTAGGAAGAGTAAAATTGGATTTTCTATTCTCAATACAGCAGCCAGAGTCATCTTTTCAGACCTATGTCAGAACATGTCATTTTTCTCCTCGGCACCCTACAGGAGTCATACTTCACTTGGAGTAAAGCCCCATTTACTCACAGGGGCTACAAAGCCCTACACCATCGGTTTCACATTGCCTATCTTCTCCTCCTCTGTCACTTTCCCCATCACTCAGTTCACTCCAGGTGCACTTGCCTCCTTCTTTGTTTTTCAACACATTAGCCATGCTTTCACATTTGGACTTTTCCATCAACTCTTTCCTCCATCTGAACCATCCTTCTGTCAGATATGCCTGTCTCTATCTCCTTCAGCCCCTTCAAATCCTGGTCTAATGTCACTTTCTGACAATCATAATTAACATTCTAGGCCCCAATACCCGCACTTACTCTTATCTTGCTCATTTTTTTTCATGGTGGTAACATGGATATTTCTGGTATATTGCATAATTTATCATATTTGTTGCTTATTCCTTTTCTTCCTTTTCCACTAATTTAGATACTAGAATATAAACTCTATGGAAGCAGGGGTTTTGTTTGGTTTTCTGCTGATTCCTAAAATACTCATGTACTAAATGAACTTTAAATTCTCCGCCATAAGTGAAAAAGGACTGCAAGAAGATGCTAGTGTTGTTTTCAAGTACAGGACAACGTCAAAGACTCTGCTGGATGGCTTCAGAATGGAGGTGGTGGCTGTAGGGAATACTATGCCATCACATCAAGTCCATCATGACAAATGATCAGTTCTAAGTCAGTGTGGAGATCACAAATGCATAACAATACAAATTGCGGTGTTATGGGGTACCGCAGAAACAACTTGAAAGTTCATGCAAAAAAAGGGAAGATGATGCAGATGAAATTAAACTCTTACTGATATTTATTTAGTGCTTACTATCTGTAAAGAATTATGCTGACTATTTTACCATATATCACCTCAAAAATTCTTTGAATAACCTATGAAGTTGGTCCTATTATCATATACTCATTTTCCAGAGGGGGAAACTTAGGCTTAGAGAGTTATAAAAGTTTTCCAAGGTCATGCCGCTACTCAGTGCAGCTGTGGATGTAGATCTCAAGTTTAGGGCTGGCTCTTGCCAAATTGTAGGTTTTTACTTCTACCATGACACTGTATCTGATAAATAGATGAAATCTACCAGAGTTCCGTGAGAAAGTGACATTAGGCTGAATCTTCAGGAAAGACAAATGTTTCCCATACAGCAGTTGAAGAGATGGGAGGAAAGAAGGAAAAGAAAAAAAAAAATGAAGCCCTTAAGACTAACTTTAATCCAGCCAGAATTCATCAGGGAGAATCCTAGAGAAGCATATAGAAAAAAAAAATAACCTCAGGAGACTCAGTTTGCCTGAAGTTTGTAGAAGAAAAGAAAGCAAATATAGTGGAGAGAGAGTTCAGAGAATTTATAAGAGAACAGAAACTCTAATCCCAGAGGAAATCATGCCCTACTACCATAGGGCCCAGACAAAGGGAATATGAATGAGAGAAGCCACCAGAGGAAAGAGAAAGGAAAGTTAGAGCATGCTGTGAAAATACATAAATATGTTGTGAGAGACATAACAGGAAATATGAATCTATGTTGTAAACAGAGCAAATACACAAGTATATTTTTGAAGATAAGCAGACTAAATTTGTTTTCCAACAATATAAAAAAACAATATTGTGTTGATTTGAACTTTCCCATCAGTCAACACATGAGAGTGTATTTTTATGTTTAACACACTAAATATCCGGCATTTGAAAGATAAAAATTCTCAGAATGCATGGCAATGCATTGTGAAGTAGAGAGAATAAACCTTAGTGATCTTGATTTTAAGAACCTAAACACATAAATAGAAGCTCCAAAATATTCTTAAACTACTGTCTAAAAATCCTTTAAGAAAAAGAAAACAGGCTAGTAAATCAAAGATTTATTTACAAGAATAAAAGTTGTGAAATAAAATGTATTCAAACGTTCAAAATTGGGATTACTTTCTCAGAAGAAAGGAAATTTGGCTTTGACATAGTAAAGATGAGGAAGTTCCTATACAATAAAAAACAACAGGAGAAAGGATGAAACGTTTTCTTCCTTTTAAGATGTCACAAAATGTTAAGGTCACTATATATGAGAGGAAGTAGTGCCAATGCCAATGGAAAATAAAATTAATACTTCTAACATCGAATGTTCACTAACGTAGAGAATTTATGGAAGAAAGAAAAAAGGTTTGCAGCTGCATTTAGAGTCATATGCAAATCAATGAGCAAGGGAGTGCATTCTGACCAACCAAGGACAGATGATAAGAGACATAAAGAACAAGAATGACAGAGAAGGATGGTTGGTGGTGCTTTCAATATATTAAAAAAGGGAGATGGTGCTGAAAGAGAAAGTATGTTTAATAAAAAAAATGTTTAGGAACTATCTAGAAAGAAAAATAAAGAAGTCAAAGGTGAAATACCAAAAAAAAAAAAACCCCACATAATCTAACAGAAAGTATTAACATTGAAATGTAAGCATCAATCTTGAATGTTTATGAGAGAATAAGTAAGTGACTACTAACAGGGGAAGAGCCTTTAAGTTAAGACCGTTTAAAAGAAGAAAGGTAAAAAGGCTTATGGTTGGACATGCCGGTTTTTCTTTAAACCATCTGATTTACCAGAAAAGTTGCTAAAACATCCATTATTCATTCATCATAACAAACTGTAATTTATTTCTCACATATATGCATCCACAGATAGACTTCAGCTTCTAGAGGACAGTAATCATGTCTTATTCATCTTTGGATGCTGAGTGCTAGGAACATAGCAAGCTCTTTATACGTATTCACTGCACTGAATGGATATGTGAATTTACCATACATTGGTGCAATTAGAATCCTCATGCTAATTCACGAATGAGAAAAGAAATTAAGAGTAATCTATGGATTAAGTTGAGGTTGTTCCTAACTGTACATGTGATCAGTAGAGAAACTCAAAAGATCAAATTTGAAAGTAGTAAAGTATAAAGTTAAAATAGGATTTGGTGCACAGTAGTCAAAATGTATGCAGATGAGACCCTTTTTTTTTAATCTTTAAATTTTTTATTGTTATGTTAATCACCATACATTACATCATTAGTTTTTGATGTAGTGTTCCATGACTCATTGTTTGTGCATAACACCCAGTGCTCCATGCAGAACGTGCCCTCTTTAATACCCATCACCAGCCTAACCGTTTCCCCCCACCCCCCTCCCCTCTAGAACCCTCAGTTTGTTTTTCAGAGTCCATCGTCCAGATGAGACCATTTTTGAGAGCACCTCCTTGATCCATAGGATCACAATTCCTACACCAGTGATACTATTAAAAATCAGATGGCAATAGAAGAATGTGGTGAGTATTTAAAATACACAAATTGTTTCATGTCTGTTTTGTGGTTTAGTTAGATAACACTAGGGGCATTGGTACACTTCAGGTAGCTGGGATTGCCAGCAGTGAGGACAGTTAAAAAGGCTCATGTGAGATCTAAGTGAAATGAGAATTGTGTATCCCAAAAACTCACATGTCAAAATCCTAAACCCTAGTATCAAAATATGACAGCATTTGGAGAAAGGTATTTTAAAGAAGTAATTAAGGTTAAATGAGGTTGGGGCACCTGGGTGGCTCAGTCTGCCTTAGGCTCAGGTCATGATCCCAGGGTCTTGGGATCAAGCCCCGCATCGGGCTCCCTGCTCAATAGGGAGCCCATTTCTCCCTCTCCTTCTGCCTGCCACTCCACCTGCTTGTGCTCTCTCTCTTTGTCAAATAAATAAAATCTTTTCTAAAAATAGGTTACATGAGGTCACTGGACAAGGGGACCTTATAAGAAAAGTGGTTGGTTCACAGAAGCTCATAACTGTAGTTAAAATAGATAAAAGACAGATTAGATAGATGATAGAAGTAGAGATATATACACAGAAGAATATGTACCAATGCACAGAATGTTTCATGACCCAAAGATATAATTAATCAAATTCTGTATATAAGAGTTTCAACAAGATAAAAGAGAAAAGAGGAGAAAAAAATAACCATAGATAACGCATTTGGCTTTAGTCATGAAGGCTACTTTATCCTCTGTGACTTGACAAAAGTAGACAAGAATAGGTGTAAATGTAAATACATTTTTATGTGCAAAGTGAGAGATGAGAGTTTGCATCATTCACAGCTGAAATTCCCAATTTCCTTGACTATGTAGGAAGATAGATAATATTGGAGAAGAGTGATGGTTGGTTGAAATGCATGCTGGAGATTTGGAACAGTTGGTGATAGAAAAAAACAGAATCAAGAGTAGTTATATTTTCAAATCCTTTTCTTTGATAGTATATACAGTGAATTATAAATTTTGAATCCATGTCAATAATAAGTAGATATGGAAGGGCTCTTGCTCACAGTAGAGTGCTAAGAGCTGATGGGTAATTAAGGAGGGAGCGCTGGAGTTGAAAAGTCATCACTTTGCAACTATCATGGTATAGATTAGATTAACGCAGGACCATCGAAGGAAGCAAAATCTAGGAAGAAGTTGTAATGTGGAGCAGGCTATTTGCACGATCAAAAAGTCTCTCCACAGACGGCTTATTGCTTGCAAGGGAGAAAAACAAACTGCGATTATACATTGGAGAAATCAGGCCACATCTTGACCAACTAATGGCACCAATGAAGGACAGATGAACATCACACACCAGCACAGGCGATGTCCTGAGAAGGATATGATGTCATCCATGCAGTTCTCTGGCCAGGAATGTATAATGTCAATCTAGTTAGGAGGAAATATCATAAAAATAAATTGCTGAATGTTCTATTAGTAAAAAGATGAGGTTAGAAGTGAACTCTTCAAAAATGTCCTTGTTACAGAGGAAAAGAAAGGCTGTGGAGGAAATGTAAGTTTATGAAGTTGAGAATTCTAGTGAGATTACATAAGGGAATTATCCATAATCACCTACATATTTAGGAATGAAAGAGTCTAATGTATGCAATTACTCGCAGATTGTTCAGGAAAATCATTATGCGTGTGTATATAAGATAGGTAGATAGATCAATTGATTGATCAACTGATAGGCAGGAAAACAGAGAACAATTGAGAAATAAAAAGGAAATGGGTCAATAAACAATAGGTGAACCTGGGTAAAGGATATATGGGTGTTCTTTGTATATTTTTATTTTTGCAATCTTTTCAAGTTTTGAATTATTCCCCCACACATACACACAAAAAATTAATTTAAAAATTTGAGGGTAATCACAGTAACTGTAGAAGCAGAATTATAATCTCCACTAAGGTCTCCAGAGGTGGTAAGCCTTGAGCTGAGTGACCAAGGAGACAAAGCAAAAAAAGCCTGGAAACTGACAACAGCCTGTGCCATTTGATGTACATGAGACAGAGCATGGGATTCTGCCCTAAATTCTGCCCTAAACTCTCCTTTCATGCGGTACCCTTAATATCAAGGGAATACACCATGAAGGATACTGGCAAAGCAAGTTTAAGCAAAGGTGTAACATGAAAGTAAGAAGCCTCCACACTGATACTCCTCCATTAACAAATAAATGAAGTGGCTTCTCTTCTATATCTTTAGAGGCTATGGCGTTATACCTTGCTGAACATGAAAGATAAAATCAATCTTGCAATTTATATAAGAAGAGAAAAATTCCTGATTAATGCCTCTAGATATATTGCAGGTGATATGAAATGTGTTGGAGAATTCCTTTTCAGTCACTGAAATCTAATCCAGTTTTTAAAAACAATTAGCTAAATTTCATTTACCACATATTCGTAGGAGTGCATGCCTATCAGTTGTCTAAGGTTTAGAGGATTTTCCTCAGTTTATTCCATTAAATACAGGTGAAATGTCAATAATACAAGCTGAGCATATCGAAACAAAATGCATATTTGTGGAAAACTCGAGGATGTTTCTAAACATGCTGCTGCTATATTTTAAATCTACTAAGAACACACATTTTTTTAACATGGTCTTATTTTCCTGTGTTTAGCAAAATGCCCATTTTATAATCCCATTGAAAAGAAAAGCGCAACAGGGAGATTGGAGAACCAACGATAATTATTTTTTAAATTAATTATCCTCTCCAAAAATGATGGATTAAAAAAGTGGATGATTTATGGTGTTCTTTTAGTGATTAATTACAGATTGTTGAGATAACTGGCTATTTTTCCCTCAAAATCTTCTTGCTGCTTTCAGCTGAGCACTTACCTTAATGTTATACACATTAAATATTTAATGAATTTTATTTATGGTGTTATGGGAGGAATACATTGTGGGAAGATTTTTGTCTCATCAGTCATGCATACAGATAGATTTTTTACTATTTTTCAGATGTCTGTTTTATCTGGTTCTTACTTCTCAACAGCATTTTGCTGCCTGCCCGCACTGGCACTTTAATCTCTGAGTTATCTCTGAGTTAATCTCTGAGGTATTAGGAGTCCTGAAACCAGGGGCACCTGTGTGGCTCAGTTGGTTGTGTCTGCCTTTGACTCAGGTCATGATCCCAGGTCTTGGGATGGAGCCCAGCGCTGGGTTCCCTGTTCAGTGTGGAGCCTGCTTCTCCCTCTCCCCCTGCTGCTCCCCCTGCTTGTGCTCTCTTGCTCTCTTTCTCTCTCTGTCAAATAAATAAATAAAATCTTAAAAAATAAGTCATGAAACCATCAAACCCCATTTTGCCACCTCTCTAATATCATTCTTCGTTCATTAAATATTTTGAGTTGTAAATTGCAATACACATAGTTGTAAACCATTATACAAACAAGCAATTGAGAATTTCAGTTGCAGAAATTTAATCCCTAGAAAGCACAGACAGATATGTTAACTGTAACTTTTGTTGTAAATAGCTTCCTCCCTACTGCATATGAAGTTTCATTGTCGCCAAGGTCTCTTGGTTGAAGGAAAACAGATAGTCCCAAAATGGAACTTGGAAAAAGATAACTTTCACTCCAAATCATTTTGCCCCCATTGTAGCAATCCCAGGAGACCACAGGGAAGAGGTGTGGTCGTGCAACCAGTTTAGGAATATAGCAGATACAAATCTGAATTCTATCTCTGCTTATGTATGTACTCGATGAGCGACAGCCAGAAGAGATGGGAAGAAGAGAGAGAGAGGGAGACGGGGGATCTCCTTGTGAATTTTGGCTTCTGCAGGGTTTCAGGTGGGTTACCTACAGTGGAAAAAGATAACATATCTCCCTATAAACTGCCCAGTTTATTTAGCCAAGTTTACAAAATTTTTAAAAGAGGAGGCCAGGTAGCGCAGGAGCTAATGCAACATGTTTCAGTATGGCTGTGCCCTAATGGGACAAATTTCAGGGAATGTTCTCAGTATCGTTAAGAACCTGCCAGAAGTGAAGAAACCGCCATTCTTGTTACACAACAAAAGTTTTATGCCTGGGATTTATATTTCCATCCTGAAAGACCAAATACTCCCAATTTATGCGTTTCCTTTCAAGGGACTGTTTATGTATGTAAGGCACTAATGTTTTCTTGATGCAATTTAACCATTAGCAAAGTCCTCCTCTGGAAGGAAAAATCAGAATCAGCTCTCAATGTCTCTGGCTCATTTCCAGAGACCTAGAAATCCATTTCCCTGATTCTTGAGGGGATTTGATCCTAAGTTTGGTTTAAAGACTATGATCACCAAACCATTTCCCCTCTAGCGAGACTTTTGTTGGAGCTTATACAAAAAGGCCAGGGTCCAAACATTCTAAGGCAATTACTTAATTGCTCATAATTACTGCTTAAAATGTTTATGCTTTTAACTGCTGAGGAGACATAGCTCTCTCTGACCTCTTTCTATATAAAATGTCACTTCTTTCTAACAAGCAGCAAACCTCGCTTATTTATGAAATAATGAAAAACAGATTTAAAAAACTCTCAATTCCCCTCTTGAAGTTCTTTATGTGATTTAAATAGCAGGTTAGCATCAGTTAGTTTGAAACAGTACTGAAAATTCTCGCAGGAAAACCTACCCCTCCTTAAAGTAGCATTTAAGACTAAATTTTTTAAACAAAATAAATGATTTTTGTACTACTTTCTCCCAAAAGTCAAAACATTATGATATTTCTCAGTAAGATTTTGATTTTCCTTTGCTCTGACCACAATCCTGGCCAGACTTATCTACACAGGTTGAAAAAGAAATGATGATACTTTAAAATGATTCTCTGTGAAAATGGTTCTTGAAATTATTTGTGAACCAGAACATTTTAAGAAGTGCATAACATTTATGGATCCTCCATTTTCTCAAAATCCACCAATCTAAGATAATTTATAATGAAAACTTAAGCATCTTAAGGAGCCCCTGAGGGCCAGTCTCTCCTGAGTCTATGTGAAGCCCTTCTGTAGTACAGTTTTTGATAAGATGGGGACCAGAGTCACAGACTTGACTTTCCACCTGTCCTTCTGATTTACTGGTAACGCAAGACTGAACCATTTTCCTGCTCCCCCAAGCCTCAGTTTCCTCATCCATGTAAGGAAGATAATGTAAGTACCTTCTCCATAGAAACAGAATGAGATTATATTTTCAACAAACATTTGTTACATGACTAATAGATATTGTTCATTTGTGTCAAGTGTAGAGCAATGCATGAGTGGACAAGACAAAGTCTTCACTGAACTTATAGCCTAATAGGGAAGATAAGCAGGAAACAATGACAATAAGCAGTTAATTCCATTTTGATGGGTACCATGAAGGGGACACACAAAGAAAGTGTAGCAAAGATCTGAAGGATGAGCCAGTGCCTTTTTTATTACCTAGATAAAGGAATCTGGGAGAAGGGCACTGTAGACACCTGAAAGGCCAGGGGCAAAATCCCTGAGAATTCAACCTTCAAGGAACTGAAAAAGATGTATGTAGTTGTGATCTGGAAAGCAAATGTGAAGCAGAACCTATAGAGGAATGAGGGGCAAGATCATATAGGGTACCGTCCATCTTCAGGGTGTGGGACTTTATCTTAAGAACAATGAGTAGTCATTAAAAAATGTTAGGTACAGCTGTGAGAAGATTAAGATTGTGCTTTTAAAAAGTTAGTCTAGGGATGCTGGACAGCTCAGTAGGTTAGGTGTCTGCCTCTTGATTTCAGCTCAGGTAATGATATTAGGGTTGTGAGATTGAGCCCTGTGTCAGGCTCTGTGCTGGGCATGGAGCCCACGTAAGGTTCTCTCTTTCCCTCTCCCTCTGCCCTGCCCTCCTCCACCCTCTCAAAAACAAAAACAAAAACAACAAAAACAAAAAAGTAAGTGTAAATAGGCACACTGAATAGGCCTATATTTATTAAAGAAATTGAATGAATAACTAATAATATTCCAAAAGAGAAAGTAGCATGTCCAGATGGGTTCAATGGTAAATTTTACTAAATATTTAAGGAAGAAATTATACCAATTCTCAACAATCTCTTCCAGAAGGTAGAAGCAGAGGAAATACTCCCTGACTCATTCTACAAAGCCAGCATTACCATAACACCAAAACCAGGCAAAGATACCACAAGGCAACCATAGGCCAGTATCTCTCATAAATATAGATGCAAAGTCCTCAATAATATTTTAGTGAATCTAATTCAACGGTGTATAAAAATAATTATATACCACAGCCAATTGAGATTTATCCCAGGTATATAAGGCTAGTTCACATTTGTAAATCAATTAATGTAATCTAGCACATCAACAGGCTAAAGATGAAATATCTCATGATCATATTGATAAAATAGAAAAAGCATGTGATAAAATCCAACAGTCATTCATGATAAAACCTCTCAGCAAACCAGGAATAGAAGGTAACTTTTCAACTTGATAAAGAATATCAAAACAAAAAAAGAAAGAAAAGAATATCAAAACAGAAACAAAAACCTATAGCTAACAACATAGTTAATGCTGAGAAACTAGAAGCTTGCCTGCTAATGTCAGGAACAAGGCAAGGATGTTCCTTCTCACCACTCTTTCAGCATTGTACTCTAAGTCCTAGCTAATGCAATAAGACAAGAAAATGCAATTAAAGTTGTACATACTGGGAAGTAAAAAATAAGATTGTTTGGTCACAGGTGACATGATCATCTATGTAGAAAATCTGAAAGAACTGACCAAAAAACTCTTACAAATAATAAGTGATTATAGCAATGTTGCAGAATATAAGGTTAATATGCCAACATCAATTGCCAATTTGTATACCAGCAATAAAAAGTGTAATTTGAAATTAAAAACACAATACCATTTACATTAGCACCCCCTAAAATTTAATAGTTAGGTATAGATCTAAAAAATGTGTACAACATCTATATGAGGGTAACTACAAAGTTCTGGTGAAGGAAATCATAGAAGAACTAAATAAATGGAGAGATTTAATATTCATGGATAGGAAGACACAATATTGTCAAGATGTCAGTTTTTTCCAAATTGATCTTTAGATTCAATGTAATTCCAATTAAAATCCCAGTAAGTTATGATGTGGATATTGACAAACTGATCCTAAAGTTTATAGGGAAAGGCAAAAGACCCAGAATAACCAACACAATATTGAAGGAGGAGAACAAAGTCAGAGGACTGATACTACCTGACTTCAAGACTTAGTACCAAGCTACAGTAATCAAGGCAGTATTGGCAAAATAATAGACAAAAGATCAATGGATTGGAATAGAGATCACAGAAATAGACCCCCATAAATACAGTCAATTGATCTTTAACAATGGAGAAAAAATAGTCTTTTCAACAAATGGTGTTAGAAAAACTAAACTTCCACATATAAAAATAAATGAATTAAGACACAGATCTTACATTTGTCACAAAAATTAACTAGAGATGGATCATAGACCTAAATGTAAAATGCAAAACTATAAACCTGATAGAAGATATCATAGGAGAAAACAAGGATTGAACTTGTATTATCTGACTTCAAGCACAGAACAAGAATGAATAAATTGAAATTTCATGGAGAAATTTTCATTCAAAACCATAAAGAATATCCTATGCTACAGTTTCCCAAGGAAGGAAGATGCTTCCTGGCAAGGTAGTGTTTTCTGCCAGTGGGGGGAATTTGATATCAGACTGTTTTTTCTCTTAGCCAGATGCTATGGTGGTGGTTTCCAACTTGGCAACTTAACAGAATATGTTAGGGGAGCTTTATAAAATTAGAGGTTTCTGGGTTCATTCTTAAGCCAGCATTTGAAGCCACTGCTAAATGAGAGTTAAGCATGGGGATTTTTCCATTAGATTAGATTACTTTCAATATCCTAATGTTAATAAAAATTAGTAAACTACTGTTCCTTTTTGCTAAAAATTCCTTAGGTTTTTTTTATGTGTCAGAATGCACTTATCTTTTCCTCCTTTTTCCCCCTGAGTTCTGCCTGCTCACTGTTCCACTCCTACATTCATTTCCTTACTTACTCATTTATTTTCAGTTTTTCCTTAAGGACAGGACCCCTGTCTAATTCGTCTGCCATTTCTCAAAGAATTTAGTTCAGTGTCTTTCATATAGCATTCACTCAATAAACAGTTGTTAAATTTCAGCCATGGGGATACTCTTTTACAGTGGCTCAGTTCTCTTTTTCCATCAGATCACTAAACATCTTCTTAATAAACCAAATGAATTAATGGATCTTCCTGAGCTTTGTCAGTCACAACCAGGGAATAATTTAGGAGACCGACTTGCTGAAAAACATCTCCAGAGTTTACGTTGCTATAGAAACAGGGAATTTTTTATTCTTTACCATAATTGATAACTAGTTTTATAGATCATACAACAAAACTATCAAATAACTAAGTCATATTCACAACCACCTACAGAGAATTCCACTGGGTAGGAAAACATCAATTATCTGAAGTATAGAAGGTTAAAAAGTTCTCAGGAAACAAATTGGATATTACTTCTAATATAAAACCAAATTTTAAACAGGATGACCAAAATAGAATTCAGAAAATTGCAAGATAATATCTTCTAAGTGGAAATTTTGCAATAGAAAAATGAACTTATCAATATTGCCCTGTATTAAAATAAAG
Organism: Callorhinus ursinus; assembly: GCF_003265705.2. Taxonomy (NCBI): domain Eukaryota; kingdom Metazoa; phylum Chordata; class Mammalia; order Carnivora; family Otariidae; genus Callorhinus; species Callorhinus ursinus. Next base: position 54,197,330 of record NW_027397073.1, read on the forward strand.
CATTAATGTATGAAGCAAATGAAATCAGAATATTTGGGGGGATTTATAAGGTGAATTTTCACTCCTCACTCTGTGGATAACACTATATAGATACACATTCATTGTAATGAGGGTTACAATGATCACTGAAGATAGAGAATCTCTACACTTAAGAGCTTCCAATTCAAGACATTATCTTTTCAGCACTCTCTAGGTATTGGGAACAACTGAATTGTGATATAAGACAAGATCTTGTCCCACAAGAAACTCTACTGTTCTGATGCCACTTTATTTTCAATCACCCTGTCTCTATCATTCTTCTGTTACTTCTATCATTCCCTCCTTCCTCTCTCCTTCCATTTTCCCACAATGAGGGCTGTGTTGAAGTAGAACTGGATTTGCTTAAGTGGCCACACCATATTTGTACCATCTTATTCTTACTGGTATCTTACTTCACCATCTTCCATATATAGAGGGCACTTGCACATTTGCTGGATTGGATTATAAGCTCCATGAATACAGGCCTCACATTTTTTCCAATGACCTAATTGTGATGACCTGTATCTGTTGAGTGTATAAATGAATAAATAAACATCATAGGAAAGTATATCATCTTAGAATTATATTTATTCACATTATAACACATCTATTTTCAAATGAAGGAGAAATAAAAAGCAAGTCCGCCAGAATTTTGATTATCAGTTTTAACTCCCTTCCTGTTACTTTTTGTAGAGTTGCCTTTCTCATATATTATGTTCTGGTTCGCTCTTGGATACCATGGTGTCCAGACCTCAGCACAGTAATGTCAAGACAAGCATAGAAAAGAGAAGCTCTTAGGTTTCTAAGTAAGATGTTGTTGATGAATTTGTTTTTATATTCCTCCTACATGGTCATATATTTCTCTTGGAAAAAGCCCACTACAGGGAGAGAGTACAGCTCTTGACCTGGAAGTATGTCTTGATTTCTGCCTCCAGAGTAACATGGCTTCATGCTGGGACCATGTCAGGCTCAGTGGGAAGCACAAGTGATGAATGGTAGGTTGTATTCCCTCACCAGGGAGTATAACTTCTCTTGGTGGTCAGGGAAGTTCATCTCCAGGGCCACAGCATGCTCACTTCTAAATGGGCAAGTCAAGGAAGTCTAGCTCTTGACTTGGTGGTGCCATGCTTTGGTCAATAGCACACTGATTAATACCCCAGACTTTCTTTCCTTCTTTTTCTTGTTTCTGTGTTGACTTTCCGTGAAAAGAATTTTATTTCAGGGATATAGAAATGACAAAGGAGTTGTTTATGTTGTTATCAGAAAAGTGTATATTTCCATGGCCAGGTAATTCAGCAGCTGAGGAGAAATAAAGGAGAAATAAAGGTTTGGAGAAGAGCTCCAAGACATAGTCCTTTGCAAAGGAACTGATCTTGAACTGGAAAAGCACTAAACACAACAGGCGCATTCTCTGTAGTCCCAAATCCTTCTACTTCTCTACATCATTGATGTAACTTTGCGTGGAGGAAGAGAAGTAGAAGGATTTGGGGCTACAGAGAATGCAAGAATGAAAAGTGAATGAGTATAGGAATGTACTTTATTTGGAATGTTATCTGTTATTAATGTGGAGTACACTCTTTGCTGAGGTTCTGGATGATGCCTACACTTCACTCAGCCCAAAAGTACCAGGTTCATAGTCCCTCATGTGGGATAGTAAATGAAATAAGGAGAGCTTACAGGGAAAATTCCAAATGGCCGGTGGGCTCTAGGTAAGGCACGGGAGCTGGAGGTGCTTCCAAAGTTCAGTTCTACACCTTCCTATGAGATAGGAATGCTTTAGATGCTAGTTCCCAGAAGAAGGGGCAATCTCTTCTGAAAGCTGGGAAAACAAATCCCACCTTGTTCCCCATCAGGATGCAAAACTTCTATTATCACTATTAACCTCTTCATGGAACATTTCTCCTGACTGAGCGTTCGGTTGGAAAGTTGATGTAGGACTAGCGGCACTATTTAACTGGCATTCGGAAGAAGACAACATCAAGTCTTTCTATTTTTCTCCAGCTAATACTTACGGTCTGCCATGCTCTATATTTACCAATAACAATGAGGACCTAGATTGTAGGAAATTTTGGCTTCTGGGGGAAGAAATTCCTCATGTGAGATATATTATGGTGGAAGGAAATTGGCACTAAATCTTAAAACACTGTGATTCTGTGGTTTGATGTTTCATGAATTTTCGCATGCTGAAAAAGTGTTATAATATGATTTTGTGTCCTGGACCTTTAAGGAAATTGGAAAATAAGAAAGTCTTGAGGCTTCAGTGAAAGATTCTTTTCTCAGGAGCTGCTCCAAAAAACACATTCTAAACATGCTGCAGAACGGCAAAAGCAGTGGTTGAAACAGAAAATGTAAGGCCGAGTGTGAAGATGTTTTATACATATTCTGGGTTTTCATTTTTGCGCGGTCCATTAGTCAGGATTCTCTAGAGAAATAGAATGAAAAGGAGATATATTTCCATATATTTCTGTCTCTCCCTACCTACCTACCTACCTGTATCTATCAGGAGATTTTAAGGAAGTGGCTTGTATAACTGCAGGGAGTCAGTGAGTCCAAAATCTCATGGGTGAGGTCCCAAGATGGAGATGTCTCTTTCCCTGGATGTGTGTTTATTTGATTTAAAAGCCTCTTCGAGGAGGCTGTGGAAAAACAGTTGCTATGGTGGCAGCATAGGTTTAGGATTTTCACAAATTGCACCCCCACTCCCTACTCCCTACTGACAAACACACACACTTTCTCCCCCGAGAGAGTAATGAGGTAGCAAAACCAAAAGTCTGTGGACACATTTACAAACAACAAAACCAAGGGATAAGGTGTCCTTACCAATTCTGAAATACAAGCAGGTGGGGACAAATCATCAGTGGCCTACCAGGGTGTTATTGGCACACCTGTGTGTATTGGCACCTGTGCCAGAGAAAGCAGAGGGAGCCACAGGGGGGCCTGAAGGACCTGAGAACAAGAGAGTCCACAGATTGCTTCAGAGTTTCACTGAAAAGCATGGAGGACTAAGTGACAACAACAGTTAGAGTTGAGGGCTGTGCTGCCCTTTCTACTAGCAGGTGGATGCAAGCCCCTTACCCCTACCTGGGCTTTCCCCTAGGGCCTGGGGGCTGGAGCAGTCTAGCCTTTTATGAGCTCTCAAAACCGACCCACAAGGACTCTCTTGCAGGACAAGTCTCCACACTAAAAAAAAAAATGTTGGGAGTGAAAGCAAAATTTAGCAAGATAGGCAAAAACAGAAAAAGAGAAAAGGGTTGTCTACATAAAATGAGGGAGGTGGACCAGGCCAGGATATTTCAGAAAGCAAGCTGCCTTAAGGTAACACTACACAAAAATAATAGAGTTCCATGTAGTTGCAAAAGCTCTCTAAACTCACTCCCCTTCTAAATGTTTAGGGAAACTAGATTTTCATAAAAACTACCAACAGAAAAGCGTTGAGGTCCAATCCCACCCAAAGTTGCTCTAAGAACAAAGAAGACTGAATGAGTCTTAGAAATCATGAAATAGGGGCATCTGGGTGGCTCAGTCGGTTAAGTGTCTGACTCTTGGTTTTGGCTCAGGTCGTGATCTCAGGGTTGTGAGATCGAGCCCCCATTGGCTTTGCACTCAGCATGGAGTCTGCTTGAGATTCCCTCTCTCCCTCTCCCTCTGCCCCTCCCACTCAGGCTCTCTCTGGTGTGCACATGCGCACTTTCTCTCTCCAATAAATAAATAAATCTTAAAAAAAAAGAAATCATGAAATATATGCTTAACGAAAAAAAACAAAACTATCAGTACCATTTAAAAACAAGCTAAAAGGAAATTAAGAAAAAACAAAACAATGTGAATTCCAATTTTAATTCAAGGATTATTTATCAATTATCATGTACAGTCACTTTATTAGATCATGGGGGAGGAAAGATAAACATGATAAAAAAATCTATTCTTCCAACACCTTACAGACCAGTGAAGAAGGAAACACAAATCAATCAGAGGGATTCCTTTTTTTATTTTATTTATTTATTTGTCAGAGAGAGAGAGAGTGTGCACACGTGTGTGAGCACAAGCAGGGGGAGCTGCAGGCAGAGGGAGAGGGAGAAGCAGGCTCCCCCCTGAGCAGGGAGCCCAATGCAGGACTCGATCCCAGGACCCTGGGATTATGATCTGAGCCAAAGGCAGACGCTTAACTGACTGAGCCACCCAGGCGTCCCCAGAGGGATTCTTTTATGTGAATGAATCCTGACATAAGAAGTTTGGAGTTAAAACTTACCCCCCAAATTCACCACTTAAATGTCTAGTCATTCTGTAGATTTTACTTTGGAGGACCCCAAATACCTTTTAGTTTACTATTTTCTAGCAAGTCTAAAATAAAATCAGAAATAAATGCTGGTCAAGTGAGTAAATTATTCCGGAAAAAAAAAAGTTAAACAGTATACATTTTGAATGAAATTCTTCAGTCCAGTGTGACTAAGTCACAGCAGGAAAGGCACATTTTTGGGCATTTTAGGCCACCATCCGCGCTGGTAAAAGAGGCCAGCAGCTCGTGTAAATAAGGAAGTACAAAAGCGATGTGTTGGGAGCCAAGGAGAGGGGGGAGCATAACCTCTTTTCCCAGCAGCAGATGGCTGACCTCTTTACCTGCTTTGGCTCTGCTCCTATCCTCTCATTTTTCCCAACAGGGAGACACTCCCTGCTGAGGCTTATTGAGTCCCTGGTACTCTATTTTCCTATGGCTGTGACTCCCATAGCAGGTGACCCCCAGGGCTTGCCTGCAGATGGCACTACTCTAAACATGGGGACCTGCCCTGTGCTCTTAAGTCGGGGCAGTTAAAGAGCTCTATCCAGTTAAATGAAATCTTGCCATTTACACAACGACATGGATGGATCTAGAGGGTATAAAGCTAAGTAAAATAAGTCAGTAATAGAAAGACAAATACCGTATCATTTCACTCATATATGGAATTTAAGAAACAAAACAAATGAATAAAGAAAAAGAGACAAACAGGTGGATGGGGGGATGGCTGAAATAGATAGAAGGGGATTAAGATAAACTTACCGTGATGAGGACTAAGTAATATTTAGAATTGTCGAATCATTATATTGTACACCTGAAACTCACATAACACTATATGTTAACTGTCCTGGAAATAAAATTAAATTAAAAAAATAAGATGAAATCATAGAGGGAGATAAACCACAAGAGACTCTTAACTACAGAAAACAAACTGAGGGTTGCCGGAGGGGAGGAGGGAAAGGGGAGGGGGTAACTGGGGGAGGGGCATTAAGGAGGGCACGTGATGGAATGAGCATTGGGTGTTCTATGCAACTGATGAATCGCTGAACTCTACCTCTGAAGCTAATGATCTATGTCAATTAATTGAATTTAAATAAAATTTAAAAAAATAAAAAAATTTAAAAATCAGGAAAAAAAATTATGCTTGACTTCTCTGCCCCCCTCCCATATCCATATCCAAGTCCCCAGTAAGTTCTGTCCATCTTCAAAGCAAGTACCAAATGCTACTCCTCTCCGCCACTTCCCGCAGCAGCTGTGCTGGCCCTGAGCACCATCATCTCTCACCCGGACAACTGCAATAGGTTCCTGCTTTCACTCTTGACTCCTACATCCAGTCTCCATATAGGAGGCAGAGGGATGATCTTACCGAATGTGATTATGTTCTTCCCTTCCTCAGGACATCCCTAGTATGGCTCTGGTCACATCATAATAAATTCACCAAGGGTGAATCTTGTAGCCCCAGGATATGGTCCGTCTGGGGTTTCATGGTAAATCCTACAGTATTTTCTAAGTCTCTCCATCTTGCTGGGCCTCAGATATCCCCACACCACTGTCGTGGGCAGTCGCTGAAATCTCTTTTAACTCTCCAGCTGTTTCCTCCCTTGGGATCTTTGGAATCTTGCCTTGTCCAGACCCAGGGGTCATCCAGGATTTAAGGGGAGTTTATACACAGATGTGGAGGTCCCCCTGACCCCATGGCTTTCTCCTTCCTAGGATCACTCTTCTCCCCCAGTCAATTTCCAGCCACTCTGGCAGCCCCACCCTCCATCCTCTGACTCCTCAGGCCAATAGGACTGTGGTTTTCTGCTTGAACTCTATCTGGAACACTCCATGAGAAGTGGGAAATGCCCTTGGGGTGGTACAGGGGGTGGGGGAAGCATATAAATAAGAATCTCGCTCAGTGTTGTTACCTTCTTTTAATGGTGGATTCTGCTCCAGTTTCTTGCTCTTTTTTTTTTTTATCACTCTCCATTATCTCAAATTGCTGCCTTCTATATTTTATTTAGAGTTTGGGGTAGTTATTTGCCGGATTAAGCTGATAAAATCTGACAACTGTAAGCTACCTAATAGTTGCTGAAGTGCTTTATTTGATCTTCCCAATATGTCCACAGTTATTTTTAGAGGATGGTTCCCACATTTGTTCTAATTACATACTCTCTGCATCATTAAGGGGGCACCTCTCAATAAATGTTTTTATCTAGCATGGTTCTAGGAGAGTCATTTTCCATCAAAGTCCTAATCATGGCCTGAAGATTTTACAATTTCTGGACCTCCTTACCATTGTTGAATTCATCTATTCTTACTTCCACCCGTGCTTTCTCTGTTTCAGCCACCCTGGCTCTGTGGTATTCCTTGAACAGGATGGCACCTTCCTGCTGCGAGGCTTTGAATTAATAGTCGGCTGCCTGAAATAATCTTCTGTCAGTTATCCATGTGTCTCACTTTCTTACTGCATTTAGGTCTTTATTTAAATGTCACCTTCAGGAAGATACTTCCCTCACCTCACCTCTTCCAACCACCCCCCCATCATTCCCTATTTTTTATGTCCTCTATAGCATTTATTGCCAGCTGACATGCTAAATGTTATGTTGACTCGTATTATTTATCTTATCTGTACTCCCACTAGGGAGTATATTTGCTAAGAGCTGGGATTTCTGTCCATTTTCCGTTTTCCCCCCAGTCTGATTTCCCCCTGGGGCACAATATTTGTTAAATGAATGAACAAACAGAGTATAATTCAGTTTGCTCTCTGGGTTATTGCAGATCTTCCTCTGTGAGATTTCTTTTTTACCTGGTCACTCTGCACTTGTAATGCTCCACCTCCCTTTTTCTCAGTTGTACTTTTATTATTTTTTTAAGATTTATTTATTTATTTGAGAGAGAGAGAGCAGGGAGGGGCAGAGGGAGGAGAGAGAAACTTCAGGAGACTGCACTGAGTGTGGAGCCCAATGTGGGGCTCCATCTCAAGACCCTGAGATCATGACCTGAGCTGAAACCCAGAGCCAGATGATCAACTGACTGCACCACAGTTGTACTTTTATCAGTGGTTAAGATCAAGCAACTCATCATATCAGATAAAGGGCTAGTATCCAAAATCTATAAAGAACTTATCAAACTCAACACCCAAAGAACAAATAATCCAATCAAGAAATGGGCAGAAGACATGAACAGACATTTCTCCAAAGAAGACATCCAAATGGCCAACAGGCACATGAAAAAGTGCTCAACATCACTCGGCATCAGGGAAATCCAAATCAAAACCTCAATGAGATACCACCTCACACCCGTCAGAATGGCTAAAATTAACAAGTCAGGGAACGACAGATGTTGGCGGGGATGTGGAGAAAGGGGAACCCTCCTACACTGTTGGTGGGAATGCAAGCTGGTGCAACCCCTCTGGAAAACAGTATGGAGGTTCCTCAAACAGTTGAAATTAGAGCTACCGTTCGATCCAGCAATTGCACTACTGGGTATTTACCACAAAGATACAAATGTAGGGACCCGAAGGGGTACATGTACCCCAATGTTTATAGCAGCAATGTCCACAATAGCCAAACTGTGGAAAGAGCCAAGATGCCCATCGACAGATGAATGGATAAAGAAGATGTGGTATATATACACAATGGAATATTATGCAGCCATCAAAAGGAATGAGATCTTGCCATTTGCAACAACGTGGATGGAACTGGAGGGTGTTATGCTGAGTGAAATAAGTCAATCAGAGAAAGACATGTATCACATGACCTCACTGATATGAGGAATTCTTAATCTCAGGAAACAAACTGAGTGTTACTGGAGTGGTTGGGGGTGGGAGGGATGGGATGGCTGGGTGATAGACATTGGGGAGGGTATGTGCTACGGTGAGCGCTGTGAATTGTGCAAGACTGTTGAATCACAGATCTGTACTTCTGAAACAAATAATGCAACATATTTTAAGTAAAAAGGAAAAGAAGAAGATAACAGGAGAGGAAGAAAAGGGGAGTATGTCAGAGGGGGAGACGAACCATGAGAGATGATGGACTCTGAAAAACAAACTGAGGGTTCTAGAGGGTAGGGGGGTGGGGGGATGGGTTAGCCTGGTGATGGGTATTGAGGAGGGCACGTTTTGCATGGTGCACTGGGTGTTATGAACAAACAATGAATCATGGAACACTGCATCAAAAACTAATGATGTAATATATGGTGATTAACATAACAATAAAAAAAAACTGAAAAAAAAAAAAAAAGATCAAGCAACTCATTTTTTATATTGGCCTGGTTTGTCCTCTAAGGTCTCAAGTACCCCATTAAGTCAGTCGCTCTTTCATTTCATTTCTTGATATTTCCTCTGTCTCTTGCTGTTTGCAAAACATCTTATTCTTGTATGTTTCCCCAGTCAAAGTAAGCTTCCTTAAGTAGCAGCACTAGATCAACATGTTAGGCAAACTGAAATCTACTTGGGAGACAGGAACAATAGCAGAAGATTAAAATGTATTCACATAAAAATGTAACAGCATGGACAGAACATCAGGGTTCTGATGTGAGAGCCAAATCATTTGCATTCCTAGCCCAACTCCTCTACCTACTAGCTCTATGATATTGGGAAGTCATTTGTTTGTAGGGACTCAATGTCTTCTTCTACAAAATGGGAGTAATAACTTCAACAATATCTACATGATAGGGTTGTCATCTGGCTTGAATGCATGTCAAATACTGCGGACAGTGTCAGTCACATGGTGGGCAGCAAATCCATGCCAGCTGTGGTGAATAGCCTCATAGCTGAGCCTGGGTGGGGGCAGGGAAGCTGATTCAGCATTCCAAGGTAGCAGAATGTCCCCTTGGGAAGTTACCACCACCAGCACTGCCTGCTGCCCTTGGGAAGGAGTAGGGAAGTGGGTTTGTAAAGAGAATGCCTTCAGGAGAGGGAGATCAAAGCAGAGAGAAGCAAACAAAGCTTTAAGGATCAGATGTACAGGAGCAAATGGTAAAGTATCTTGGGGTGATCATGAGATTTATCATAAATTCCCCTACTCTGAGGAAGAAGGAAGTGGGGATTATGAGGAAGCAATCTAGACAAGGCAAAGGAGTTAATATTCTTCATCCAAAAAGCTTTACACATCTTCAACTGCTCAAGATGTTCCCAACTAAGATGGAAATCGTTACATTCACAGTTACATACAAATAGTAAACTATTTCTGAGGAAACAAACAAAAGAAGTGGCAATTTGAAAAGAAAGTTATCACTAGGTGAAAGTGTAATGACAAGGAGTCAAGGGCAAACGGGTGTTAATGAATTATCTGAATACAAAAGTTAGAAAAACAAAAACTGGTGAGGTCAATTAGAGGTCAAAGGAACAAAGTCAGCCTGAAAACCTTAAGGCATGATGAGAAACACTCACTATTTGAGAAACTGAATAAAAGCAGGGGCTTAGTTTTCCAGATTACTGCAGTTTAAGGCTCCTGGAAAATAGGTAAGTGTATTTTTTTATTTCAATCCATAATTCCTCTACACCTTTCCATTCACGCCTCTTATCTTCTTTCTTCCTTAAATACCCAAGATCTTCATGCTGCCCTACTTCTCTACAGAGCACCCTGCTGACACCCAGGAAAATTCCACAAAGTTCTTTTTTCCTCTTCCTCTCCATCCCTCCCAATGCAGAGCCTTGATCTCCGCTAGACTGTAGGAGGGTAGTGGGAGCTGAGCGTATACTTTGGGGGCTAGGTGGTTGTTTTTTTTTTTTTTAAGATTTTATTTATTTTTTTGACAGAGAGAGAGAGTGTGTGCAGCAGAGGGAGAGGGAGAAGCAGACTCCCCGCTGAGCAGGGAGCCCAGGATGGGACTCAGTCCCAGGACCCTGGGATCATGACCTAAGCCGAAGGCAGACGTTTAATGACTGAGCCACCCAGGCGCCCCTGAGCAAGGTGCTTTTAACCTCACAGTTAAAAGTACCCTGACGTGCCAGTGCTCAGGAATGACCTTGAACAATGACAATTTCTACAATATGAGAATCAACATTAAAAATGTGATAAGACCAGCTGAACACTGAGGCGATCCTGAGCATTTGGGTATCTAAAAATGCTTCTTTAGGGAGTATGTGTTAGAAATCCATTTACCCTGAATTCTGACTTGATCTTCCTCACTTTGTAAGGTATAACCATTATTCAAATGGCAGTGGTACTCGCAGATGTGGGCATGCAATGTTTTTATGGGGGAAATCTAAAAAAAAAAAAAAATTCCAATGGGATATCTCCCCATTTTTAATTTACTGAATATTTCCTGTATTACAACATTTCATTTAATGTATATAGATTTAATTCAGGTTTGCTATCAATGTCTAAGGCATCACTACCTTACACCCATTATACAATGTAAAGGCACAAGGCTTCAACAGCATAACCCAGAGTCACACAGCTCTTAAGCCACAAAACCAGACTTTCCAGGTCTCTGGATTCCTGGCCAGGGCACTCCAGCTGTGGGGACACCGCCCTCTTGGTTTCTGAGGACTCAGGATATGCCTCAGTTGCCCTTCCTGTCTGTGTTTTGTTAATTACTTTTATTCAGCTCAGAGAACTCTCTTAATACAAATGCCAACTAATTGCCAGGGAATGGAACTGGATTAGGAAATCCCTGATCTTCTTTATGCCTCTTGCAGATAAGGATTAAGGGCAAAGTTTCCTTGGCATTCCCTTGGAGGCAGGTCCCGCCCAACCTCAGCACCAGCTCTCACTCTGGCCAATAGTCCTCTTTTCTTTTAAACTTCAGTCACATCATCTACACTCTGTAAAGAGAGGTTTTCTACTAATGAAACGTAACAGTCTCACATAAATATGCATGTGAACTGCCACTATTCCATAACATCTGGTGTGCACATCTGCCTTAAATCTCTCCTTTAAAAATTAGAGCACATGATGGCTCCTCTCTCCCTCAAATTTGGACCTAATGACAGATCTGCAAATTATTAAAGAAAATATATGTAATACTTCCAGTGGCTAGTGTGACAGTTTGAAACATTCTTGGCTTGTATGTGTATGTTTTACCTCATTTCCTCATCAGCGAATAATTTCTATTGTGACTCTTTTAAGATTTTGACAATTCATTAAGCTAGGAAAGAAATGTTCAGAGTATCTTCAACAATTTTCACATTTCAGGAATAGGGTCAGAAACGTGTCTTATCTAGAGAAGAGGACCTATGTCCTCCTTGCTCTTTGTGACACACAGGACGCTTACCCTGTGACCCAGAGAATTTATCCCTCAACTGTCTGCTCAGCCACAGATCGAAGTCAAGCTCCAATTTCCTCATTTCGGTACATCATGTCCAGGCTCTCAGAAAGCTCTGCTAACAGTAGAGAATGCACTCTCATGACCAGAATGATTCTGCCACCTAAAATAACCCCACCCCACCCCCCACCAACCACCACCACCATGGTTCTTTAAAACTTGCTCTGTTGGAAAGACTGAAGGAGAAACACCAGTAAGAGAGGTTAGAGGGAGAGAGAGCGGGAGGAGGTGGGAGTCGGGGCAGCTGAAATAAAAGCTCTAATGTCTTTGGATTTGCTTATCTAGCACTAACCTTACCTGTCACTAGCTTCAAATTGGCCATGCCATTTGCGTAACATAATGACCAGTTTCCAGCCTGCTCCAAAGACTGGTTCTTAGGAAGCGGATCTCTCTTCCTCTCTGCCCTTCAGCATGTGTGCAAGCTTTCTTAATGAGACTTCCAGCCTTGTGGCACACCTTTCACAGTCTACGCGCCAATCATCTTCTCTGGGTCCTACCAGATGCCCCTGAAATAGCCCACTGCCCAGAACTCAGCAGGCTGGGGACTCTGAAGCCTCTGACAATTATAAGAGGCTAATTAGCTCACCAGAGCAGTGGCATCCTTGTCTTTCCTGTGCAGTCACCGTGCAGTGTTTGCTCCAGAAATTTCTCCACAGCAATGTTACAGGCTGTTCTTTTTTACCCTGAGAGGTGAAAACAAAATAGGAACTAAATTTGGAGTGTTCAAAGCCATCTGGATCAGATGTGGCACAGACAAAATGGCCTGGAAACTTTTCCAATAATTGTTATGAAAAGAGAGCTGCCAAGGGCCCAGAAAGCAAACTCTGTCCAAGTGGATAGAGATGATAAAGGTGACTCTCCACTGTAATTTCTTTGTCAGAAAGCCCTCACCTAAAAGCACTCAACACTTCCCTTTTTCTAGTTCTGTATTATTTTGTTGCAAAAGTCACAAAGAAACTTCTCTTGTGTCTGTCTTTCTAAGAGGAAGCTGGAAGAAACTGCAAACAAGTGTCTATGTGTTTTCTTTAATAACTGCAAATGGGAACACAATATCTCACTTTTGGGCTGTCTGAACCAACTTGATATTAGGGGGGAAATATAGAATTTGAAAGGATGGGCTCTGGGTCCAAGTCCCATATTGGCTGTTTCTGGCTGTGTGTCCTTGGGCAAGTCACTTGCTTCTCCTGAGCTTCATTCCCTCATCTGCAAAATGGGCATACTACTACTAAAGTCTGCCTTACTAACCCACAAGAGCAATAAAATGAAGCATGTAAAGGACTCTATACGACTAGCTACACACTGTGTAAGTTGGTCCCTATTATTTTAAATAGAATTGTTTTATTTTTCTGATTGTAAAAATATGTCTGCTTATTCTGAACTTTACAGAAAATACAGAAAAATAGAAAAGAGAGTGAAAAGTGTTTCCATTTCCAAAGGGATAACAACTAACATTTTGATATTTTTTCTTCAGGACTTTCTTTGTATACATACTTCCATTTTACTAAATGGCCATCATAATATACTAATTATTTGTAAAATGTAATTTTTATTTAATGTCATGTGAAACAATGTGAGTTGTTATTTTTATTATAAAAAAGAAAGTAGCCCAGATGAAAATTGAAGATAGGACAAATATAGCCAGCATATGGCATTTCTCCACCGTGTCAAAGTGAATTATTCATAAGCATTTGTCAGAAATATCCAAGGTTACTGAGCTATTCTGGAACAACAGGGTACAAATTCTGAGGCAGAAATTGCTACATGTTCAAAAAAACCCATTTCCTTTTCCTCCTGGGCACATAGCAAACCTATATTTGCTATGCTCCCTTGCATTTCGATGTGGTCACGTGACTGAGTTCCTGCCAATAGACATGAGTGAAAGGGCTGTGTGAATGGAAGTGGGTAAGAAGTGGGTGTGTCTTCCCTGTGGAATCTCTTGTCTGCCGTCAGCTGGTTGGAAGGAGCCTATAAACCTGGGTCCCGGAATGACCTTGAGGTAGACCACCTGCCAAGCACACATTGGACTTGACGTAAATAAAAAATAAATTTCTACTAAGCTACTGAATATCAGAAGTTCATACTACAACAGCAGGCTTTATCTACCCTCACCAGTGAAACTTCTAACATACTTCCATGTCACAAGTGTAGATTAAAACTTGAAGTAGGTCCAGAATTCTCCTTAAATGTAGACAGAGCTGAAACTCATTCAGTTATTTAATTTTAACACTGAAAGAATCACCCCTTCTCACTTACTTGGTACAAATAAATCTCTACCCACTCCCTTACAAAAATCACTAAGTTGCCATTCCCAGGTTTTCCTTCTTACACGTAAAATTAAGACTTAACATGCAAATATCCTTGAGAGCGACAACACATTCATTCCACTAAATGACCTAAGCCATACTAAGCTTGTGTTAGAGATTATGCAAAGTGGTATAAGAGACTCCCTACCCTTGAAGAATGAATTATACTGTAACTAAGGCAGCAAAACTAACATCGATTTAATTACATGGGGACAGTATCATATATAATTGCTAAAATATATGTTCCATGGAAGTAAGAACTTTGTCTTTCTCTGGCACCTATGTGCTATGTTGAAAGCACATGGTAGGTTTTGGGCACAATTTGCTCAGACTATTGAATTAAATTAGTGAAGAACAGCTAACTATTAAACTGTCCTTAACTATGAACTAGAATAGCCAGGGAAGGCTGAGTGAAGAAAATGGGACCGGGCCATATTCCCTGAAGTTTTCATGGCAGGGGAAATACAAGAAACGATAGTATCTGCTTGCTCCACTAGGCAAGCAAAGGGCTTCTTGCAGCCAAAGCGGCAGTTACGAGGGTATCAGCTGCTAGCTGCGCTCAGCTCAGCAGTGCCCTGAGGCTGCGTGGGTTGCAGGTACAAGAGAGAAGTGGACAGAATGGCGAGGAGTCCGCTTGGACCAAGGCTCTGCTGCACAGCGAGCGTGGACAGTATCAGGAGATGTTTTCAGGCTGTGAGGGAGCAAAATTTTGGAGAAGTTTTTTCACACTTTTATTGAGGTATAGTTTACGTACTACAAAATGCACCCATTTTAAGTGTACGGTGCGGGTCAGTGTTAGTATATTTATAGAGTTGTGTGAGCATTCCCAGTTTTGCAACACTTCCAAAATGTTCCCTCATACTTGTTTGCAGGCATTCCTCGATCCCACCCCAGGCAACCAAATGACCTCTTTCCTGTCTTTGTAGTTTTGTCTTCTCTGGGTATGTCTCATAAATAGAATCATATCATATATGTCCTTTTGTGACTGGCCGCTTTCACTTAGTGTAGTCTTTTTTTTTTTTTTTTTTTAGGTTTTTCCAAGTTGTAGCACCTATCAGTGGTTCATTGCTTTGAATCACTGAGTTGTGTTCCACTCGGTGCATATAACATGTTCTGTCTCTCAGCTCATCAGTTGGTGGTTGGAATGTTTCCATGTAGGTAAAAATCTGCCTCTTTTACCTGAAAAAGCACAGGTTTTGGCCTCTCGTCCCAGTGGATTTTACCCCTCTTGCCAGCAAAGTTGCTGATTTTGCGGCCAGCCCCATTGTGCCTGAAAGACACGAGAAAGTGTCTTTGGCACAAAAGCCACATGTTCTTACCCAGAGGTCTAGCAGTTTTTCAAAAACAAATGCTTCAATTTGTTTTCCTCCAAGACCAATTTCCAGTGCCCTGAAATGGTGGATTTTGACAATTTTGACCAGTTGGATACCAAGAAATTACTGACTTCTTCCTGCTATGATAACCGGAAGCCCCTTCTCTTCTGAAGTATCTTGAAAATCAGGACACAAAACTTGATTCTCTGGGAGAACCAATAGGAAAGTCTTACACTGAGTTTAGAAATGAAACAACCTACGGGACCCTCAGAGACAGTAACAGTGGAACGGTACCTGGAAACAGCTGGAAGGGAGAGATTTCACCCAGGAAACTCTTGTACTCGTCAAATAGAAAGGTCTGTAAGAATCTTAGGTCAATTAAGTGCAATGCAAGTCTATTCCAAAGTTGTTGTTGAAAGAATGTTTTATTTCCCATCCATATTGCAATTTTCATACTATTGAATATATGCTTTTTGAGGATATATGACCCTATCTTTTCTGCTTGTTGCTCTGTTTCTGCACACTTCCAAGAGAACACAGCTTGAAATGACTAACAGTTTGGAGAGCCTTTCCACATGCTAGGATGCCCATTCTCGCTAAGAATGTTGAAGCTGCCATGCTTCCTTTGGCTATTGGCAGTTGCCTATATAGTGTTTCCTCTACGTGGTACCCTCTTTGACCACCCTTTGTCACCTACTTAAATGCTACCCATCCTCCAGTCACAGTTGAATATCACATTCCCCAGGAAGCCTCACGTGGCTTCATAAGGGCCTTTCTAGAAAGTTGAAAAGCCATATTATAATTACATATCTGCACATCAATTTCCCTGATTGGATTTAAATTCTGTGAGGGTAGGGCCCATGCTGCCTGGTTTACTATTACATTCCAAAAACTTGGTGAACCTTTAGAAACGGAATATGTGCTTTTTTAATATCTACAAAACTGCTTTGATGGGAAGTTGCAGAGGATTCCTGTTAAGGGGACCAAGTCCTGTGGCCTTTGGCAGATTACTTAACCTCTCGGAGCTTCAGTTTGATTTTGAAAAGTGGGAACAATCTTTGCACTCATGAAGATTAACTGGAAAGATGCATTCCAAAGCTCTGACAGGGTGCCTGGCATATAACAAATAACATGTAATAAATGTTAACTATTCATCAAGAAGCAATTACAGTCCTTGCTGGTAGCAGTGGGGAGCCTAGTTGACCTGGCTGCCCCCTCTCTGGACCACACCACGGGAATGCCAAGACTCAGGTTTCTCCTGGACGTTCCCAGCCAGTGAATGACCATGCCGTGGGGGGACAGTCCATGGCCACTCCTCCAGATAGGAGTCTTCTCTAACATGCAACTTTGTCACAAGGCCTCTGCTTCAGCCAGGTAGCATTTTTCCTAGTACTGCTCTGTGGTGTGAGTCTCTTTCTACCCAATCTTCCATTGCCCCTGCCCCCATCTCCTTTCACAGGTGTCAGGCCAAGCCTCTCCCTGCCCATTCCTGGTTCTTCCCATGATCTTTCCCTGGCATCCCTTCAACAACTGCCCTGCACATCTGAGGCCAACCTGTCGTCTGCTTTTCAGAGGATTCAAACTAACAAGGTGGTGTCAGGGCTGGACTGAGGAAGCAGGGATGGAAGAGGGGCTTGGGGTCTGCTTCACTCGCTATCTGGAGGACGAGGAGGAGGTCAGCCTGAGCCGTGTGTGGCCCATTTGCTGCAGAGTTCTTTGTTGGTGACCTGGAAAAACATCCTGGCAGATGGAATGCCCCCTCCAAGGGCAATGGTCCAGGCACTTGAAAGATATGAAGGTGGAATCACAATAAGGACAGCAGAATTGGCTGGTTATTGCTAAGTTGCACTGAGACCCCACAGGAGCATAATGAGAAACTGTGGGCTGTGAACAAACAATTAAAGGTAAGCGTGAGAGCCAGAGGGCCTTTTCAGTTGCTTTCAAAGAGCCCCTTAACTTCTGTAGTGAGAGGTCTCACTCAGTTGAGGAGCAGACTCACACCGAGCTCCAGAGAAGCTTAAATGCTCAGCCACGGCAGTCTGTTTTACTACATTTCAAGCCCTGGTTGAGAAAACTTTGGACCTTGAAACATGGGATAGGGCATGGTGATGGATATTCCAGGGGAATTTGGCTCTGTAGACGCTAGCCTTCAAAGGTTGTGGATGTGGCCCACCCCTCTCTACTAGGAGCCAGCACTTCCTCCATGCTGGAAAATAATGATACAGAGCCCTGTCCCCCACAAGGTGCATGGCGCCTCCCTCAAGAGCTGCTCCCACCTCTTCTCCTAGGTACCAGGCTGATAACTAGAGTTACAATCCAAATGGGAATATTTTGAGCCCAATAAGGCAGAAAGGATATTATATATTAAGAGACCTGCAAAAATTAGTTTGCATGTAGCAGCAATAACCAAGGCAATGCCCTTGGGTTTTGAGTGGCTGAAGAGAGGCACCAACATGGCCAAGAATCGAAGTGGAAGTTGTCCAAGTTCTCCTCTGAGGTAAAGGCTGAGAGGAAGAGAGGCTGCCCAGGGCTGGGTTCATTAATGCCCATATGGCTGGTGGGGCCTGAATCAGTAAAGACCATGTGGTGATGCGGCTTAGCCAAGAGAAGCTGGGCAACTAACATTCCTGGAATAGCTGGAAAAGTCAGAGGGGGCAGTCAGTGCAGAGAGAAGTATGGAGATGGTTGCAAGAACATGGCTTCCCGAGAGGTGAAACACGTGGGTGGTCAACAAGGACGCCGCTTAGTATCTGTAGCCAGAGAAGGCAGAATCAAGGAGCAAGAGGCTGAGGGCAGTTGCTCCAATAAGATGTCATCATCACTTGTTCAGATCCAGAATCCACTGATTAAAAGGAAGGAATTTGCAAAACGGCAGCCAGTATATACTCTAATGATCCCCCATTTTTCCCTTGCCAAAAGGGACCTCTGAATGTTACTTTGGTGGTTGTATCACAGAAAGGGAAATACTCAGACATGATGAGGGCTGTTGGACCCAGGGTCTCCATTGATATCGATACTCAGAAATCCAACGCACCACCAGAAACCATTCAAAATACAAGAGGTACTGAACGACCAAGTAGGAACAAAATGACTCAACCAGTTGATGTTAGCTAAGCTTCTTCACCACCAATAAGCCACCAAGACCTACCAAAGTGACCGCTGATGGTGAGGGCAATTTAGAGTAGATAGCAGATGAGGCCAAGGGTAAACCCTAGTTGAGATCTGCAGACCAACTCTATCGACAGGGGCTGAAGGGTGATCCACTGATCTCCCCGCCTCTAAGTTACCCTATGGGAGGAACGGTTCATGGATAACATGGGGGAGCTGTTCCCTGAGCCTGCATGGAGATGTCAATCTTCACAGCTCAAGGGGTCACTGTGATGGCCGTGAAAACACACCACCCACAACTCTTATTTGAGGGGATGGAGTTAATTGACTGATCCAGCTACTACTCTGGATATACCATTGCATTCACAATGACGATAATATTACCAGCGGCTCCCAGCCAGTGAGTGAGTGTGGGGAGTGTATTAGTGCAGACCCGTTCCTCTGGGAGGTGGGACCATCTGATGAATGATTTGGCCATCAGCATTCTCGATCAGCCTGTTGAAACTATCTTAAAACTGCTCTGTAGTCTGAAGTTCTTCCTGGCCCAGTCCTTTCTTCCTTCCTCCTCTTCTTTTACCTGTATAGTCTGAAGGCTCTCCCTACACACTCCTGCTTTCTCCCCTTATCCTTCACAGGTATTCTCCCAGTCACCTCCAGCGTGTCTAATTCAATACTGCATCCAATTTTCTGAGGAGCACAGTCATGAAGCCAGGGACACACAGGATTGTTTTTTGCTCAAGAGGGTAGCGATATACTGCGCACAGGCTCCCAATTCACACACACATTTTTTGTTTGTTTGTTTCTGGGCTGGGAAGTTATCCCAATCTTTCAGAAGGCATCACATGCCTTATTTTGGTTTGTTTCTTTGTTTTGTTTTGTTTTTGTACATTTTATGCTGCGCTCACACCAGCATGTGGAGTTTATACCAGCAAAAAAGAGGAGTTCATTTATTCTCCAGTGAAATGGACAGGCTTCTAAATATACATGAAGAAAGAAATGCTTCAGAGACTGAAATACAAGAAGATAAAATTAGTCTTGCAGATAAAGCTATAGAAAAAAATAAATCTAGGAAGTGACAGGTGCCTGGATAGCTAGAGGAGGACAAAAGGAGAAAAATGAGGGAGAAATAGTCACCCTCCTCCCTGACTTCCCTCTCTTATTTTCTGTAAACTGCTACTGGAATTTCCCTGGTACCACATTTGCCATTGCATCAAATAAGATGAATGGAAGAGTAATATTTGGAATCACTACACCTTAGCCCCTTTCGCCTCATCTACAGAATAACTCATTTATTAATCTTCTCATTCATTCAACTAATCATCATACAATAGAGGGCTTCTTGTGTACTATTCTGAGTGCTGATTTTGCCCCAAATTCTCATTTAATACAAAATTCTTTGCTAGGGCACTGATCTTGTGCAAATCTTTTTCCTTACCCAGATTCTAAATTGGTTCAACCTTTGATCTCTGCTCAAAACTCTCGTGTGTTTGACTTCCAATGTAGGGTGAACCCAACAGACATTTTTTTTTTTACATCTCAGCAAGTCAACTGTAGGAAAATGCAAGTCATCTAGCCTTGAAAAGCCCCCACCTCTCAGAGATTCCTGGGTTAGTCCTTCATGAGGAGTGGTAGGAAGCCAAGGAATAAAAGAGAAAGCTGGAGAGAAATTTGAGGTATGGAAATTCATGTAAGCTGAATATGTAAGAATTCCCTGGTGAGGAAGGTCACTAGTGGATAGAGAGCATCCCTTAGTACCCCAAAATGGGTATTCCTCACCCAATGACAGAGAAACTATGTTCTACAACTGGGGTACTTTGAGTATTGACAAAATTCAAATACTCCAAGGAAAGTATCCTAAGTTGGTATCAGGCGTTCACTCGTTAGTGTGAAATAATTTCTGGCTTTTCCTAATAGTAGGCCTTACTAGGGAAAAAGCAAAACTGGAACTGGTTCCTTCAGGCATATGCAAGTGATGACAAAATTTAAGGCACTGAGATTAAACCTGTCCAACTGCTCCGCTAGGGTCCTTGCATTTTCTTGAGAGCTGCAGATAAGCATTCCTAAAGAAAATCATTTCCTAGACAACAAGTTGTTTTGCTTTTTGTTTCTGTCCACATTAAGTATACAGAATACGGTCCCTTGCCACTAAGAGTGGCACCCCAGCACCCTGCTATCACCAGCAGGTTTGTCCTAAATGAGAACCCCGACCCTACCTCACATCCATGGAGGCAGAAACCTGTGCTTTAACAAGGTCCTCGAGAGAAATGCCAGCACATTTACATTAGAGAAGCATGGCATAGCTCAGGGGACAGACTAAGATCTGGAAAATTGGCTTATAGATTTCTGACTCTGCCACTTATCAGCTGACAAATTGCATAGCATCCTCGTATTGCAAATTCCTCTGTCAGATGGAGGTAATCTCTGTGTATTCTTTCTCTTATTTCTAGTCTTTGTTATTACTCCTTCTTGTATTTCTCTAATCATAATTTCTCCAAATTCCTGATATGTTAACCTTCTTTGCTCATTTGTATTCTTACCAGATGCCTTTGCATAAGGAGGAGAGAGTAGACATGCATATAATATACATCCATATGAAAGCATCCCACCCCAGTTCTATTTATTCCAATAAGATTGACAAAAGAATGAGGTTGTTTAGTGAATATAAAAGCTATTTGACTATTTCAATGCTTTCCACTCCATACCAAGCTGCCTGCCAGATTCTGGGCCAGTATTTGAATGAGGAGCCAATTTGTATGTAACTGGTTAATGCAAAGTTTCTGTTTCTAACAGAGTCTAACTAATCACTATGCTTTGCTTTTCTTTGAAAAGTTAAAACATGACTGATGATATATAAATTATTCTTACATTAACCAACGCGTCATGCCATAGTTTCCTTTTTACAAAATGAAGGCCTGCTCTAAATTATCTATGTGGGCTCCCCCATTCTGAAGTCCTATGATTCTGATTGTAATTTGGATTCCTCAGAACAAAACATTTATTATCAAATATTAAAAAGCAGGTAGCATGTGCCATCCTCAAGACTTCCTTTAGATCCATGCTTCTGCAGAGCAGACTTGGCCCCCAAAACCTCCCAAATTCTCTTCATTTGGTTCCAACAAAACTCAGTCTCTCAGAAATTCAAGAACTCTCTGGACAGACACTTGAAAGAAAGCTCTTTAAAATTTTAATCCCCAAGTCTTGTTTTAACTTAATTATTTATCTCACTGTGAATGTCTAACATCTCTATCAGTTTTCTAAAGATAAATATGTATGAGGTTTGGACCCCAAAATTAAACTATGAGATTTGAGACTGATTTTTAAATGAAGCTAGACAGCAGATCCAGCTTCTGAATAAAAATCTACGGGAGTGTGTAATTGAATCACTTAGCATTCCTCACAGAGGAGAAACCCTTTCTACAAATATTCCTTTTCTTATAAATTCCACATTATTTTCTGACAATAAATCTTGATGGAGCTGGTGATCTAAATACTGATTCTTTATCCTGAATTAATTTATCCTGAATTAATCACACATAATTACAAAAACTCCTACTTTAGAGCGTGCATTAACAGCTCTTGAACAGAAATAAATGCCCTTCATCTTAGAAATAGAAACCTATCAATGTCCATGTGTTCAGAACATCAGATATTTAACCCTCAAGGTGCTCAGCTATTTCTAGTAGAGATTTAAGAGTTATGGTTGTAATAACAACACATCATATTTAAATGTTAGCTACTAATTTCTCATCAGTTCCTGCTAGCTTAGTTACGGATTTACAAAGACTCAGTACATTGATGAGGTCTGTGCATGGTAAGGGATGAAGCAGCAACGATTAACCTCTACTGATCACTCCTTATGCACCAGAGATGCCCTAATCTTAATCTTCATGACTACCTCTTACAGGTAAGGAAACGAAGATACAGAAAGACAGAATAAAGTGTGCAAGGTCATGCAGGTGGTAACCAGCACAGTGACAGTTTGAACCGAGGCTGACTTCAGAGTTTATGCCCTTAGCCTTGACATTGTTGTCCTACCCAACTCAATCTAACATATACTTTATGTTAGTAGATCAGATTATGTTATATTTGAACATAATGTGTTCTACCCCTATGTTAACAGTTTATGATTACATTGTATGACATTATGTGATGTTACATTTTATATGATGGCAGTCCCTGGATTCAGAAACAGTAATTATCATTTAGGTTCATTGGGCGGCAGAACCCCCATTCTCTCCCCAACCCTAATGACAGAACTTCTGTTTGCCTCATACCTTAAAAAAACAAAAACAAATAAATCAACAAACAAAAAAACAATAAGAAAATAATCAAAACAATAACAAACCCATTTGCTGGCTCTACTTCATAATAAATACCAGTGTCCTCGGGTCCCATTGTCAGTGTTCTTCACCCCAGGGGTTGAAAGCCTGGAGGAACTGAAGCTGGCAGAGTGTGGTGGGGTGAAAGGTGCTTACCTGCAGAGCCCATGTGTCCATCTGCAGGGGGTGCCCCTAAATAGCATCTCTGGCCTATGGTAGCCATGAGGAAACAGTAGCCCCATATTATCTGACCCTCCAATTTGTCCAGGGAAGTCAGAAATAACAAATTTTAAAACTAACTATAAAACACTGGAATGGCCAAAGTATCCATATAGGCAGGTAGGTCATACTCATGGTCTGGATACCATCTGGCCTTCAGTATGTCATCTCAGTTCCTCTGGTCTCTGCTTCCTTGCTGGATGAGATCATGCACCTTGGTTTCCTTACCAGTAAAAGGTAGTCGTGAAGATTAAGATTAAGGCATCTCGGGTGCATAAGGAGTGATCAGTAGAGGTTAATCATTGCTGCTTCATCCCTTAGCTATGATCCTTGGCTTCGATGCTATTCTAACATATATGACTTCCCAAGGTATTTTTGACCTTACCGCTGGACTCTAGATCCTAATCTCTACCTCTCAGGCAAATCCTTGTCTAGAGGCACCCCATACACAATAGATGAGTTGGTAAGAAGCTCTCTATCTGTAAATATCTTCCATCTGGAGTAATCGCTACCTTGGTTAATGCAACCTTTTCTATGCAGTTACCCAATGATCCTCATTTTTTTAAACCTCACAGAGTTATGGATAAGCAAGTTGAACTGAATCTACCTCGAGAAAGTTCTGAAATCTCTCTAATAATTTCCATGCAGTCTGTTAATTAAGCTGTGAGTTTTCCAGTTTTTTAAGCTACAGAATATTTTCTTTTAATAAAATTTTACTTAGAAGTCTAGTTGCAACAGACATAAGCAGGTATTGTCAGTTTGCATTAGAGACCCAGATTCCCACCCACTCAATCTCATTGTCCTCTGAGGTGACCCATCTCTAAGGGACTCGCAGTATTCCCCAAAACACAGTTTGAAAACCAGAAATAATAATAGACCTACCAATCAGCTTCCCCACCTCCATTGTTTCCATCTACCATATTGCTATAAAAATAATCTTTCTGGGGCACCTGGGTGGCTCAGCTGGTTAAGCGTCTGCTTCAGCTCAAGTCATGATCCCAGGATCCTGGGATTGAGCCTCACATCGGGTTCCCTGCTCAGCAGAGGCTCTCCCTCTCCCTCTGTGTGAGCTCTCTCTCTCTCTCTTTCAAATAAATAAATAAATAAATCTTTAAAAAAATTATCTTTCTGAAACAGGTTTGATCAGATTTGTATTTAGAAAGCTTTGGTGGTACACCATTAACTATAGGATGAAATCCAAACTCTTAACATAAACTTCTACCTTTCACAGCCTGAGTATATGTCCAGTCACTCGTCACACTTCAGTGCACACTTCAGTCACACTGACCTTTTGTCAAGCTACTCTCCTGTCCCCTGCTTGGTACATTCTAGTACTTTGGCCAATGAAAGTTTGATCTAGGTCTACAGTGGCACTGAGATATAAGGCTGAGATGTGACTGGCTTCCCCAATTCCATACTGCTTATCCAAATATAACTGTTACCTACCAGGGGCAGGATCACTCACACTGAAGGAAGAGTACTATTGTTCCTGCAACAGCAGTGAACTATACATGCTTAGTTTTCAATCACTGAATCCCCTTGAGGGTGGCATTCATAAGCATGTGTGATGGACATCTGATATCACTTTGTTCATTAACTTGAACTGTCCTTATTACTGGTCACTATTATCAGGCAGTGTTACCTAGCCCTCAACTGACCAAGACGCTTCTAGTTATAGTTCATGGACTATTCATTTTCAAGGACACAATCACTAAGGAAATGTTTTGAACATCTATTTTATGTCCTATATAATTAAGGCCACATAAAAAGAATGACACATTTTCTATGGTCAAAAAATGTCATCCAGTTCAGAAAACATAACTAAAGTATCAAACAATTTATGATCAGCATAAAGCAATATGCAACTGAGAAATTAAACTTTATAGATGATTAATGTTAAAAGAATTCAAGGGAAGTGTGTTCTAGCGTTCTTATCATAAACCTCATGAAGGAGATTGTGTTAACCTGGGATTTGAAAATCAGGGAAGAATTATTTAAGAGGAAAAGGTGCTTCAGGTCAAAGAAATAATGTAAGCAAAGGTACAGAGGTTAAAAACAAACTGGCTTGGAACTACACCAGAGAGGGGTGGATAGGAATATTGGGTAATTAAAAGTCCTTTAAATCCAGAAAGAGTTTCAAGTTTTTGTAGTAGGTCATTGAACACTAGATTGTGTGTGTTTGTTTGCATGTTTTTGGAGACTGAAGATGATATTTAAAGAAGATCGGTACTGTACACTGGTAGAGTGTGCAAGATGAACTGGATTACTGGAAGAAGAGACCAGAGTCAGAGAATCCAGTTAAGAAAGCAGCAGTCTATGCAGTAATTGAGGTATGACTGGACCAGAATAGTGTCAGAGGTATGCAATGGAGAAGAAATGCCTCCTGTGAAGGGAGAACCAACAGACCTTCTGAGAGTCTGGATTTTAGTAATAAAAGAAAGAATGAGCAGCATTAAATGACCACAGGATTTTCATCTCGAGTGATAGGATAACTGTGTTATTTTTGACAGACACAGGAGCTAAATTGAGTGATGAAAAAAATGTCTTTTTCTTAAAAAAAAACAACATTGAATTTGAAGAGCTCTCTTAACCTGGTTTCTTTAGGAAGCAGAGCCTGAGGCAACGATTAACATGCTGATGCATTATTTGCAAGTGTATACCCTGAGCAGTGAAGGTAAAGGTACAGCCAAGTGAAGTGAGGAAGGAAGGGAGCTATACAAGGATGCTTTCCTGGACTGACCATGCTCTCACAATGAGCCCAGGAGAGACACAAAGGTGACTGACCAGGTGCTTTTCTTAGCTCACAGGACTTTTCCATATAGGCTAGGTGGAAAAACCATATTTTGGATTAATCTGTGGGTTATAGGAAGATGGGAAATCAATCTCCTTGACTGCCTTCAGACTGCCATTTCTCTCTGGTCAAAATTCACTCTAAGAAGATTTAACTCCTTCATCACCTGGCCCTTAGGTAGGCACTTGGGATACCAGAAGCCATAACCTGAAGTTTGGGGTTTCACCTAGGATCTGACATGGTTGGGGGAGCCTGAAATTCTAGATATATAGCTGGCCAACCAGGAGTAGCAGCCAAAGGGAAGGACTAGCACTCCCAGGGCAAATGGCAAGTGGCCATCATATTGTTCTGGAAGTGACTGGTACCTTTGCAAGGACGAACACATCAGAGGGGCTCTGATATAAGACATATCTGATATGAGAAATAATTCCTCAAGTGGAATTAACCTGCAGAAAATTGAACATAGGGATCAAAGCCTGGAGGAAGACTTGTAACAAAAGGTACAGGGTTAGAGTTCATACTTTTCCTCCATAAAGTTATAATTGGAACTTGAGAGAATAGATATACCCCTGGGAGAAAGAACACATAAGAGACAAGTGACGAAAGATGAGACTCTAATAATGGGAACTGAAGGGGCATAAAGGAAAAGTAAGGGGAGAAGAGAAATATCATGTCATGGTTAAAAAAAAAGAATAAAATTAAATCCAGGAATGATTTATACAATGGAACTAGGAATGAAGAAAATTTTAGAGGACTATCTATGGAACAGTGTCCAATGCACCAGATTGGTCCAGAGGAATGAGGAGAGAACAAAAGGAAGTTGGGTTGTTAAATGAACAGAATACATTTTACACTCCAAAACTAGATGTGAGATAAAATATTTCTCTCTGAGACAAAAGTCCCCGAGGGAGACATTCTATGCGTTCATAAAGGCCTCAGTTTTGGATCTCTCCCTCACAATCTACAGGTTTGGGTGGGTCAGCCTGCACTGTCTTCCATGACTCAAGGTCCTGGTCAGCTGTAAGCCCAGGTGTCCTCAGCTCAAGTCAGTGTTTGTGGGAGGCTGGGAGAGGTGATATTGAGGATCCCTGTACAGAGAGCACACTGTAGTTGCTGGGGAGCCTGGTGCAAGACAACTTGAGAATGTAGTTTGAATAGGAGAACATAAGACCAGATAGATGTAGGGGGGCTCATGGACCTCAGAGTAAAGAAGAAAATCTGAGTAGTCTAAGGGGACATCCAGAAGAGTCATCTGTGGAGAGTCCTGGAAGGTAAGTCCATAGAGGCTGGTGGGGACAGAAGGTGGGCTGAAATTAAGGTGAAGACCTGGCTGAGGTTAGTCACGGAGAGATGAGCTGTATGTAACAGCGAGCTTATGAAACAGACTGCCTAGGCCCCAAATCAAGCCCCAACTCTTCTAGATTTTGACCATGGCAAGTCACCTGGTCACTCCAGATCTCAGTTCCCTCACTTGGAAAACAGACTTTTTTTTTTAAGATTTTTATTTATTTATTTGACAGAGAGATAAAATGAGAGAAGGAATACAAGCAGAGGGAGTGGGAGAGGGAGAAGCAGGCTTCCTGCTGAGCAGGGAACCTGATGTGGGGTTCGATCCCAGGACCCTGGGATCATGACCTGATCCAAAGGCAGACACTCAACGACTGAGCCACCCAGGTGCCCCAGGAAAATAGATTTTATAAGAAAATCTATCTTATAAGGATATGATGATTAAAAAAAAACACGAGTTAAACCATAATGTGCTTAACAGAGTGAGTCCTTAGCAGATAATAATGATTTGTCTACACCATATATTCACATCTCAAATGTAACAGGTGTAAGGATGATTTCATGACCCACCCTCCCAAGGCTCTTCTACCTAGAATAATGGCACCACAATCCATTGGCCAGACATCTAGAATTCATCCATGACACCGTATTCCTCATCTTTCCACATCCAAGCCATCATGAATTTTATCAATTTTACCTTTAAAATATCTATCAAATTCATACACTTTGTGCATCCATATGTTTACCTATGCTAATCCAACTTGCTATTTCCTCTTTGGCTATACTATAAAATGGCCCATGAATTTGTTTAGCTGTACAACCCCTTGGGCTTTTCTCCAATTCATTCTCAAATGCAGAGCTCCCCAGGCAATGACATGTATGAGTTACAGGTGTGCAAGGAGCAAGATATACAACCCAAAGTCTGGCCTTTGGGGCCTAAAGAATAAGCCACATGGAAGTTATTCTATAGATACAACTCAAGACATGACCCAAATAATTGTGTCAAATAGATTTGTGCCTGACATGGCATCATATAGTGCCTGAGTAAACTGCAAGATGATCGTTCTAACAATGCATGCACACAAGTACATCTCACAAATTAGAGCTTCAGCATTATATTGGATTTTTTTACAAATGCAACTTTTAATATATAACCTAATACATTGTATCTCAGTTTACAACCTAGTTCTTTGTATTTCATATTTCATTTTACTAAT
This sequence comes from Callorhinus ursinus, assembly GCF_003265705.2. Lineage (NCBI taxonomy): Eukaryota > Metazoa > Chordata > Mammalia > Carnivora > Otariidae > Callorhinus > Callorhinus ursinus. The sequence goes on from NW_027397073.1 coordinate 54,225,432, forward strand.
TTAATTATATAAAGACCATGTAATTATTTTTTATCAACTCTCACCTAAATACCCCCAAATCCCCTCTTGCTTCCACCAGGACATGGAGGAAATATCATCATTCTATGTGTGTGCCATGACATGGACAATTTGGGAAAGCAGGGCTCCTATCTATAGTCAAGAGAAGACTTAAAGCAAATCTGATTATGTAACTCCTCTGCATAAATGCCTAATGGCTTCAGAGTGCTGTAAGAATGAAGGTCAAGTTACACAGAATGGACTACAAACCGTCTGACCATGCTTCTTCTCTAGTGTCATCTTGAGGCCTTCTTCTCATTCTTTGCACTTCAATTACTCTGACTTCTTTCATTTCTTTAAAAGCATCATTCCCTCTTCAATCACAGACTTTGCATATGCACATCTCTCTCTACAATGAGATTGTCTCACCCTCACCTTGCACTGTCACCCCACTGATTTCATTTCATCCTTTAGCTTTCAGCTCAAGGTCACTTCTTTAAAGAAACCATGTATACTTCCCCCCGACCCCAATCCAATTCAGGACTCTTCCATTTATCTATCAAATGTCACGGATATTTATATTTATCACTGTATCCCCAATACCTAACACAGTACTCGGCATTCAATAAGAACTCAATAAATAAGTCTTGAAAAATAGATTGAGTGCTAAGTTCTAGCCAGCCATGGGTCAGGCGTGAAGTTGTGAGTTGTGGTTACAGGCTCAGGTAGCTTGACTCCCCCTGCACATGGTTTCACCAGGTGTCCAACGGGTTCATTTTTAAGGACTGGCCATGATGGATGCTCTTTTTCCTTTTGCTTAAATTTGTGAATGTAAAAATCAATAAAGCACTTTCCATATAATAGCAATCATTATTAATCCTTCTAATATGACAAAACTGTCTCATTTTTGTACAACAGCTTCTGTTCTTTGTCAAAATATGTTCACATTTTATATAAATGGTGCACATATAATATTTGCTGATTCTTTCATTCAGCATATTACACACTTTTTCTTAAATAACTGCTATCATTTTATACAACTACACAATACGGTCTTCAAAAATATTTATTGAAGGAGTATAATGTGCCAAGCACCATGGAAGTACCAGAGAAGCAAAGATTCATTCAATATATTTGAAAGATACTGAACAAAAAAGGGGTTGAAGTGGGAGAGAAAATGGGGTCAAGAGGAGTTGCTTTGTTTTGTTTTTCAAGCATACAAAAAAATACATAATTGTATGCTGATGAGAATGATGTAGTAGAGAGAAAAACTGATGATGTAGGAGAGAGACAGGGATTTGCAGGAGGGATAGCCTGGGGTAAAGAAAGAATGCAGAGCACAAGGTAGGCAGAAGGCAGAGCATGAGGGACAAACTAGAAGGTAAGTAGATGTGGTAGGGGGAGAATGTGGAAGATTTCCTCTATTTGCTTCAGTTTTCTCAAGAAAAACCAGAAAAGCAGGAAGAAAAGTGAACAGCAAAAAGTGGGGATGTTGGAGAAGGTGGTGAAGGTTTTAAAAAAGTGGAGAAAGTACAAAATAGTGGTCTGGGCTAGTGAATGGGCCAGAGAAGCACTGTTTGATTGCTGGGAGGATGAAAGGCCCTTTGGAGCTTTGTGGTCAAGAAAAGGGACACCAGTCAGTGTGGTTGTGATATTTTCTCCAGCCATTTTTAGCTATATGAATAAAGGTATAAGCACGTTCAAAGTTAGCTTTAACCAGGTTTGTGGTTTTGATAAGCTAAGCTTATATAGTGATAGAGGCAAAGGCACTGGAGAGATATCTAAGAGAGTGATTTTAATGATGTGTATTTGTGACATAGTCTTGTTCTCAGAGAGCTCAGTCTGGTGATAGAGAAAATAAGAAACAATTGCATGTTAAAAAAAAAAAAAACTAGACTAGAAGAATACGCAGGATGTCATGAGGACACAAGGAAGGATTTGATGTGCCATATTTTGCTATATTATTACAGGATATTGCTATCAACTATAGATAATGTCACAATAAACATTTTGAGATGTATAACATTTTATTTATTTTTATTTTTTAAAGATTTTATTTATTTATTTGAGAGAGAGAGAGAGTACGAGTGGGAGGAAGGGCAAAGGGAGAGGGAGAAGTAGAGGGAGAGGGAGCAGACTTCCTGCTGAGCAGGGAGCCCAATGTGGGGCTCCATCCCAAGACCACCGGATCATGACCTGAGCCAAAGGCAGATGCTTAACTGACTAAGCCACCCAGGCGCCCCTAATACATTTTAAATAATATTCCTAGAAATAAGTCTGAGTTCTTTAATTCTTCACCTATTGGCTTAACTAACAGTTGGGTGATTTTTTTTTTCCATACCCAAATATTTCAGAGAACTGTGAGAGTGCTTAAAGTTTTAGGATTTTTTTTTTTTTAGGATTTTTGTTTGGGCTTTTATTGATATAATTATCTTATTTCTCTAATATCTTTCTCTTATAGATAATAGAGGTTTTCTAGGGATATTGGGGTCATGCATAGCATCATCCCAAATTTGGATATCACTGCACAGTCCACCCCACCTTGAGAATAACCTTCTTAATTGAAGACAGTTATCTCAAGAACCATGATTTTTCTCTTTGCATTCTCTTTTCTATTCCCTTTGTACCTCTCTTTTTGTATTGTACCCTCATAATTTATTGGAAACATGTGTATGCAGCTGAACCCCAGCTATGGGAAGCATCAAAGTCTCTAACTTATAGAAGACATATAAGAGGAGGTGATACACATTTTATTCATATGGCCATTTCAACTCTGAGTAACTTGTTACACATATTTTGGATTATTTTCTAGAGTTTAATTACCAATGGGACTATGGAATTATTCTAAGTCTCTTATCAACTGACAACACCTCAGCATTGTATGTGTCTATTGCAGTTTTACTGCAACCTTGTCAGTATTGGGTGTGATAAACATATTTTTAACTTAATATTTCCAATGCTTGCTGTTGAAAAATATTGGGGGATAGTACAAAAAAAAAAAAAAAAAAACTCCACAGAGTGAAATTGTTTCTTTTAAACAACAGGTGATGAAGTTGTCCTTAAATTACTAAGCATGTATACTTGAATTCCTTATCTTCAAATTATGTAAACTTTCTATGCAACTGGTGGGTTACACCTATTAAAAAAAGAGAGAGAGAGAAAACAACAGGCCCAAAATGGAGTCACTTGTGATGAACCTCAATCAGCCAACCAAGACTTAATATCTTTTTTTAAATTTTATTATGTTATGTTAATCACCATACATTACATCATTAGTTTTTGATGTAGCATTCCATGATTCATTCTTTGCATATAACACCCAGTGCTCCATTCAGTATGTGCCCTCTTTAATACCCATTACCAGGTTGACCCATCCCCCCACCTCCTCCCCTCTAGAACCCTCAATTTGTTTTTCAGAGTCCATTGTCTCTCATGGTTTGTCTCCCCCTCCGATTCCCCCCCCTTCATTTTTCCCTTCTTGCTATCTTCTTCTTTTTTTTTAACATATAATGTATTATTTGTTTCAGAGGTACAGGTGTGCAATTCAACAGTCTCACGCAATTCGCAGTGCTCACCATAGCACATACCCTCCCCAATGTCTATCACCCAGCCACCCCATCCCTCCCACCCCCCACCACTCCAGCAACCCTCCGTTTATTTCCTGAGATTAAGAATTCCTTATATCAGTGAGATCATATGATACATGTCTTTCTCTGATTGACTTATTTTGCTCAGCATAATACCCTCCAGCTCCATTCACATTGTTGCAAATGGCAAGATCGCATTCCTTTTGATGGCTGCATAATATTCCATTGTGTATATATACCACATCTTCTTTATCCATTTATCTGTCGACGGACATCTTGGCTATTTCCATAGTCTGGCTATTGTGGACATTGCTGCTATAAACATCAGGGTGCACGTACCCCTTTGGATCACTACATTTGTATCTTTGGGGTAGATACCTGGTAGTGCAATTGCTGGGTGGTATGGTAGCTCTATTTTCAACTTTTTGAGGAACCTCCAAGACTTAATATCTCAACCAATTGCAGTTTCAGTCTCTACCAGGAATGTGACCTTTAATCAGTCAATCTGAAACTACCTGATCAGCAGTAGTGAGTTAATCTACATGATAAACCCCTGTCCTTCCCCCACAGGAAGGTGACCTTGACTGAAATAATATACTCTTTTCCTTATCTTACCCCCTTTCTGGCCTATAAAAGCCTTCTGCTTTGTACAGCTCTTAGGAGCTTCTTTCTGTCAGCTAGATGGGATGGTGCTCTATTCATGAATTGCTGAGTAACACCAATAACACCTTTAAAGTTTGCTCACTTGAATTTTGTTTTTCAACACACCTAGCAGAAGAGAGACAGAACAGTGGCTTTTCTTCATTTATATACAGGAAAGCAGAAGCTACCTCCCTTTCTCCTCCAAAAAGAGGGAAAAAAACATTTTCTCCTTGGTTCTGAACTTAACCTTTTGGAATGTCAGTAAAATCTCACCAAAGACCAAAGAGACCCTTGGTCTTAGATTATTTTTGACCTAGACAGGTCTCCAAGATCTGAGCTTTGTCTTTTTTGTCATGTAAATATCTGAGGAGATGGCACTCCAGTATTCCTGGCACCTTGGGGTTTTCTGAACATCATTTGAGCTGTCATCTTTTGGCCCTCTCAGGGGGATAAGAAAAGATGTATTGTCCTTTTAGATAGAGTAGTTGATGAAACAAATGGCTACATATTTTTCTCATGGTAGAGGAAGAGTACAATGTTTTTAGGGAAAAGGAAATCAGATTCCTATCTTTCCATAGTATGCATTGCCATCTCAGGAGTCCAGGCTTTCTTACAGAGGCACGAAGAAATCCAGGGAATTTTTATTTTCACATAATATGTGCATTGCTCTTTAGTAAAGCTGATTGGATACAGATAAAAGAAAAGAATGAACTATGTATACATGCAAAACCATGAATGTTCATGAATCTGAAAAATATTATGTGTGTGTGAAAGAAGCCATTCACAAAAGAGTGCACAATGTTTGATTCCATAATGAAACAATTGTGATGCAAGTCAGACCAGTTGTTTGCCCAAGAAAGGTGAGAATAGCCTGAAAGGAGAACAAGGGAACTCTCTTCAGACATGAGGCTATTCTAGATCTTGATTCAAGTGGTAGTTACACAGGTTTACATAGTTAACAAAATTTACAAAATTGTACTCTTAGATTAATGAGAAGATGGCAGAGTAGAAAGATCCCGAGCTCACCTCCCACCATGGACGTGCCAAGATAATAGCCAGTCAGAGCAACAAACTCTGAAAGGACATGCAGACTAGCAGAACAGATTTTTCCACAGTTAAATGTAGAAAGGAGGCCACATTGAAAAGAGAAGGAGGGATAGAGACACAGTTGGCAGCCAAATCCCTGGTGAGACTAACCACGAACTGGAGGTGAGTAAGGGGCAGGCGGGGCTAGGTAGGGAGAGATAGATGGGGGCTATGTGATCAGGCTCACAGAAATCCCAAAAATGTGGAGGTGTGGGGAAACCAGAGATAAGGGGACAAATCGGACCATGTGGGGTGGAGGACCACCCTGCCATAGGTGTGTGGGGTGGGTGTCTTTATGATAATCACCTGTGACCAACAAAGAATAACCAGCCCCTAAAAAGGAAGTAAGCCATTGAAGGTGTTATCAATAGAGATGTTAAAAGGAGTCAAGTTCCCTGGTTAGCTTTCTATAAAAGACCAACCCTAAAGGCCCTCGTTGGCAACCCTGTTGGGACCCCTCTCACTCGAGAACTTTTTCTGTATCTTCATTTAATAAACTTCCATCGCTTTACTCACTCTCCGTTGTCCACGAGATTCATTCTTCGCCTCCATGAGACAAGAACCTAGCTCTCCCACATTAGAGGGACATCACAAGAATGAAGAAGGGGGCAGACCACACCCCATAACAGACATCACAGGCATGAGGAAAACACACTGCGGAGACAAGTCCCCACAGTATTGGGCTTGAAAACCGTTGGGCTTAACTTCATGAGTTTTACAATCAGTGTGGCTTAATTGCAGGTAGTCTAAAAGTCAGTGGGCTTAGCTCCAGGAGAGCCAGAGGGTGATAGGAAATTGCATCTCTGCCCTTTGAGAGCCAGAATAACAAATAAACTCGCAGAGATGTAGCCTAGAAGCAGCAGTTTGAAAATCACCTGAGGGTATATGTGAAGCTTTATTTATTAATCTCAGAATTTGTGAGAAGCAGGGATTTTTAGGAAACTTCTCTAAGACCAGAAGTGTCAGATGCCACTTCTCCCTCTACCCCTAAGCCTAGATAGCTGGACACGTGTGGACACCAGTGAGAACATGCTCTACCTATCACGCTAGCACCATGCACTGCCCACATGTTTTTCTGTGAATCCACCCCATCCAGTCTGCCCCACTGGTAGGCATGCCTCCTAAGTGGCTCCTGCCCTAACACTCCCTTCAAGCAGCCCCAGCAGGGACCAGCATCAGTCCAAAGTGACTCCTGCCCTGAGGAGAGGGAAGGATAACCACACACACCAAGGCACACACACTTTTTTTTTTTTTACCACAACAGTATGAAACTAGAAATCAATCGTAAGGAAAAAAAAAAAAACTGGAAAGAACACAAATGCATAGAGGCTAAATAGCATGTTACTAATGAATAAATGGGTCAACCAAAACATCAAAAAGGAAATAAAAAAATACATGGAGACAAATGAAAATGAAAGCACAATGGTCCAAAATCCCTGGGATGCAGCAAAAGCTTTTCTAAGAGGGAAGATTATAGCAATACAGCCTACTTTAAGAAACCAGAAAAATCTCAAATAAACAACCTAATCTTAGACCTAAAAGAGCTAGAAAAAGAAGAACAAACAAAGCCCAAAGCCAGTAGAAGGAGGGATTTCATAAAGATTAGAGTAGAAATAATGAAATGGAGACTAAAAAAAAACAATAGAACAGATCAATTTAATGAGGAGTTTGTTCTTTGAGAAGATGAAGAAAATTGATAAATTTTTAGCCAGACTCATCAAGAAAAAGAGAAGACTCAAATAAATAAAATCAGAAAGGAAAGAAGAGAAATAACACCTAACATCACAGAAATACAAAAGATTATAAAAGAATATTATAAAAAATGACATGCCAACAAATTGGACAATGCAGAAGAAATGGATACATTTCTAGAAACATATAATCTCCCAAAACTGAATCAAGAAGAAATAGAAAATTTGAACAGACTGACTACTAGCAATGAAATTTTTTAAAAAAGATTTTATTTATTTATTTGACAGAGAAAAAGAGATCATAGTAGGCAGAGAGGCAGGCCAGCGGGGAGGCGGGGGAGAAGCAGGCTTCCCACTGAGCAGAGAGCCTGATGCGGGGCTTGATTCCAGGACCTTGAGATCATGACCTGAGCTGAAAGCAGGCACTTAACTGACTGAGCCACCCAGGCACCCTAGCAATGAAAATTTATCAGTAACCAAAAATCCCAACAAATTTAAGTCCAGGATCAGATGTCTTCACAGGTGAATTCTTCCAAACATTTAAAGAAGGGTTAGTACCTATTCTTCTCAAACGGTCCCAAAAAATAGAAGAGGAAAGAAAGCTTCCAAATGCATTCGATGAGGTAGTGAAGAAAACCATCAGCAAAATGACAAGGCAACCTACTAAATGGAAGAAGATATTTGGAAATGTTATATACAATAATGGATTAATATCCAAAATATATAAAGAACTTACACAACTCAACACAAAAAAGAAACCCAAGTAATTCGATTAAAAAATGGTCAAAAGACCTGAATAGACATTTCTCCAAAGAAGATATATAAGTGGCCAACAGACACATGAAAAGATGCTCAACATCACTAATCATCATGGAAATGCAAATCAAAACCACAATGAGATATCACCTTAAATCTGTCAGAATGGATAAAACAAAACAAAAAAACATGAGAATTAACAAGTGTCAGCAAGGATGTAGAAAAATAGAAACATTTGTGCACTGTTGGTGGGAATGTAAATTGAGGCAGTCACTGTGGAAAACAGTATGGAGGTTCCTCAAAAAATTAAGAATAGGATTACCATATGATTCTGTAATTCTGCCGCTGAGTATTTACCTAAAGAAAATGAAAACACTAATTTGAAAAGATATATGCTTCCCTATGTTTATTCCCGCATTATTTACAATAGTCAAAATATGGAAGCAACTTAAGTGTCCATGGATAGACGAATGGATAAAGAAGTGGTATGTATACACACCACACACACACACACACACACACACACACACACACACACAAAATGGAATATTATTCCATCATAAAAAAGAATGAGATTTTGCCATTTGCAACCACAGGGATGGACCTAGAGGGTATAATGTTAAGTGAAATAATAAGTCAGTCCAAGAAAGACAAATACCATCTGATTTCATCCATACATGGAATTTAAGAAACAAAATAAATGAACATAGAAAAAAGAGATAAACAGAAAAACAAAACAAAGCAAAAAATAAGACTCTCAAATACAGAGAACAAACTGGTGGTTGCCAGAGGAGAGATGGGTGAAATAGGTGAAGGGTTAGATTCAGATACTCTTACCAAGAGGAGCACTGAGTAACGTATAGAATTGATGAATCATTATATTGCACACCTGAAATTAATTATACAATACTGTATGTTAATTACTATTCAGTAAAAAAGATTGTTCACTTAAATCTGGCATTTCAATGCTTGTAAAATTTATCTCAATTAAAAAGGTGTTCTTCACATATATTCTTTTTTTTTGGTATGCTGACTTACATTATAATTCTGGGTCTCTAAGTAAAATTCTGTCATCCTTTATTAATTCTTTATTCTCAAAATGGAAAAAAGAAAACAAACCAACAACAAAATGTTGAATTCTTTCTCTGCTTTCACCTGCTGTAAGACTGCTGAGCAAGAGTAAATGCTGTTGTCTCAAGACAGACCAACATGAACTCTATTTTACAGAGACAAAGTGCCCAAAGTGATACAGTAATAAAACCAGAACTATATTCTGGAAATTCTGATCCTAAATTAGTCTCTGTCTTTTTGACACAAACTACCCTGCTAAGTAAAAATATCACTATTATCATGGTGATAAAGTGAAAGGGACAGAATAGTATCTCATGTACCGAAGTCGCCAAGGGGGTAGGATGACTGGTGACTAGCAAATAAATGACATATGGCTAAGAAATTAATAAAACTAGAACACAATCTACAAATGTCAGCTGTGGAACTAGAGTTTTTGGAGCCCCAGTTGGAAAACACTTCAGAGAATATTTTAACAAGTGGATACTGAAATTGTGGCAGAATAACCAATCGATTGTATAGCGAAATATAGTTTGTTTATTATCTATTTTTATAGCTTATCCATTTTAAAATTTAAATTTTTCTGCAGATGTATTTCTATTGCTATTTTAATAAATAAATACAAACTTAGAGCCTTAAAACAATAAAAACTTACATCTTATAATTCTGTAGGTCAGAAGTTCAATGCGAGTTTTACTGGGCTAACTCAAACACAGAACTGTGTTCTTTTCTGGAGTCTATGGAGGAGAATTGATCTCCTTGTCTTTTCTAGATTCTAGAGGTCACCTGCATTTGTTGGCATGTGGTTCCCTTTTTCTATCTTCAAAACCAGAGACAGCAACAGCAAGTCAAGTCTTTTCACTCAGCCATCTCTTTAGTCTTTGAAACTAGGAGAGCCCTTCACTTTTAAGGATTTGTGATTTGATTGAGCCCACCTGAATTATCCAGGATACTCTCCCATTTTCAAGATTCTTCACCTTAATCACATCTGCAAAGTCCTTTTTCCTGTGTAAAATAACATATTCACAGGTTCTGAAGAATATCATGTCCATCGGGGCATGGACATCACTGGAGGCATTATTTTGCCTACCACAGTGGTTATCAAAAAATTATTTACAGAGGGGAGATGCTCAAATGGGGGTATTAAGGAATGAGTAAAGAGGAATTCTGCTTCAGACCAAGAATGGAGGGAGTCCTTTTACTCTTTCAGCTGAAACAACAACAACAAAAAGACAAAATATGTGGCTCTCTGGCATTGAACATCACACACCACAGGGCAGTGATTCTTGAGAGCAGGAAAAAAGGTGAGCATTAAGATTGCCCTAACTTACTGCCTGGAGAGAGATCACAGGTTATAGTTCAGAAAGGGAAAATGGAGAGGAAGTCCAGAGATCTCCCTCAGTTGAGGAGAAGCAGTTGGGAGTGGAGAGACCAGAGCTACTATATATCACAGAAAAGATTACTAGTAAGAGAGTAAGCTCTGGAGAGCTATAGAATCCCCAGGAGCCATCAGCGAAGCACTAATCAACACAGGTGTGTGTGTGGAACCCACCTGAGGCCATGGAAGGAGCCCCCCAAAGGAGTAGAGAGTACAATCACCAGATCTGATACAGGACTGTGGTTTTAAAACAATACTATTGGGGTAACTGGGTGGCTCAGTCCGTTAAGTGACTGACTCTTGGTTTGGGCTCTGGTCATGATCTCAGGGTTGCAGGATCAAGTCCGGCACAGAGCTCTGCACTCAGGCAGTCTGCTTGGGATTCTCTTTCTCCTTCTCCCTCTGCCCCTCCCCCCACTTGTACTCGCTCCTTCTAAATAAATAAATATTCTTTAAAAAATTAAAAATAAATATATAAAGAAAACAATACCATTTACCGTAGCATCCAACATATGAAATAATTAGAAACAATCTAACACTCTGATAAAAGATGCACAATATCTGTACACTGAAAGCTGTAAACATTACTGAGAGAAATTAAAGATCTAAATAAATGGAGAAATATGCCATATTTATGGAACAGAGGAGTCAATATTTTTAAGATGTCACTTCTCCCTAAAATGATCTATAGATGTAACACAATCCCAAGGAAAATCCTAGCAGTACTTTTTGTGTGTGTAGAAATTAAAAAGATGATTCTAAAATTTAAATGGAAATGTAAAAGGCTTAGGGTGGCCAAAACAAACTTTGAAAAAGACAAATTAAACTGGAGAACTTACACTACATTATTATAAAAAGCTACTGTAATTAAGATGTAGTATTGACATAAAGATAGACAAATAAATCAATGGAACAGAACAGATAGTCCAGAAATAGACTGACACAGACATAGTCAACTTATTTTTAATAAATATGCCTATGAAATTAAACTAAAAAAAGATTATCATCTTTTCAACAAATGGTACTGGAACAATTTGATTGAATATAAGAGAGAGAGAGAATCAACTCTCACCTAGCACGACATACAAAAATTCAAAAATCAATCATAGGTAGCAATGTAAGAGATAAAACTATAAAACTTCTAGAAGAAAACATAGAATAACATCTTAGTGACCTTAGGTTTGACAAAGATTTCTTAGGACACAAGAAACATAAACTCTAAAAGAAAAAAAAATCAATAAATTGTATTTTACCAAAAGTAAAAAAACAAAAAAACAAAACAAAACAAAAAAACCAGTAACAAAACAAGAAACTGTTCTTTAAAAAGCACTGTTAAGAAAATGAAAAGGCAAGCCACAGATTAGGGGAAGATATTTGCAAACTACATCCAGTGAAAGACTATATTCAGAATATACAAAAAAATCACAACTCAAAGAGAAACAATTTGAAAATGTTCAAAAGATGTGAACAGACACTTCACCAACAGAGACAGATGGCAAATAAGGGTATGAAGATAAAGTCAATATCATTAGTCATCAGGAAAATGCAAATTTGAGCCATAATAAGATACCACTACACATCTAGTAGAATGCCTAAAGTTAAAAGGAATAAAAATACCAAGTGTTGGTGAGAAGGTGGGGGAATGGGAGCACTTACACACTGCTGTTTGGAAGGCAAATTATTACAAGTACTTTCGAAGAGTTTGGCAGTTCATTAAGTTAAACGTATCGTATGGTGACTTACATAACATAATAAAATTAAATAAAATTTAAATTAAATTTTAAAAAAGTTAAACATACTCCCACCATATGACCCAGACATTCCACTTTTAGGTATTTACCCAGAGAAATAAAGGCACATGTCTCCACAATTTGATTCCCCAAACTGGAAACAATCAGAAAGTCCATTAGCAGATGAATAGATAAACAAAGTATGGTATACCCATACAATGGAATACCTTCAATCTTTTTTGTTGTTGTTGTTCTCTTTTTATGGTACCATTATTCCATGCCCTTTCATTCTTCTCTATTTTTGTCTATATTGCTTTATCACAGGCCAATTTATGAGTCCATAATTGGAAGGACAGAAACAATAAATGGATGCACAATGATACACAGATAATTGAGAATCGATTTTACTGATTCTAAATATATTCGTGCTCATTGTAGGAAAGAAAATATATGAAATAAGAATTATGCACACAGTACCAACACACTATCACATCTAAAAGAAACTGCTGTTATTTGAATTTTACGTGATTCATTATTATTCAATTTTGATTTCTACTGTTGCATTTACTATTAAATTACAAGAACTGTTAATATGATCCCACAAGTATTTCTTTATCAATGCACCACCCTTTCTTCTTCTAGACACTGACAAAAATTATAGTAAGGAGGAGCTCAGAATGCTCTACACAATTCCTAGTGAGGTTACCATTCCATTCTCCCACATATACTCCCCCACTCAATAAAATCAATAGACCAGGAATCAGTCCCAGTAATGGACTACAAAGAGAATACAAACCTTTTTATGAGAAACCCTCAGGGCTTAGCACTGCATCATCCCTGTATGCCTGCTGACCTCAGGCATCCCAAGATGTCCAAGCCTCATTTCCAGACCCATTTCACAGTCAACGTCAAACATTTCAAATCAGTTCTGGAAGCCCGTCATCACTAAAATCCTCTACATCCTCCTCTTTTCTGGACGGCCTCCTAACCTTCTTGCTTTAATTCAATCTGAACCTGTCTCTAAGAACATTATTTCTCCTGCACTACTTCCAAGCAGGGGCTGTTTTGTTTTTGTATTTTTTTTTTCTGCCCTATCCCACATGGCACTGGACTTCTAGGGTTTCATAGCCACATCTAGACCATTTTCCCTTTTTTATTTTCCCTGAAGAGAAAAAGCTACCTCATTTGAATCTTTTGCAATTAAGTTCTACCTCTCCACCTCTCTATATCAAGCTGTCTACTGATCAAGTAGACCCTAACTACTGCCTGGCCATCCTCTCTGTCTATATTGCTTTATCACAGGCCAATTTATGAGTCCATAATTGGAAGGACACTGCTGTACTTGAGTTGTCAATCTATATTCCCACTCTCCAAAAATCTATTTGACATCTGTCCTCAAATTTCCAAAACCCCTTCCCTCTCTAGACACTCAGCTGTCAACCATTTTTTTTTTTTTTACTCTCAGGAGGAAATAGAAACAAGTCAGAAGAGATATGCATCTTTTTCCCATCACAAAATTTACCAACCATGTGAATACACGTGTTCTGCCTTTCCTTCTGTTGTAGTAGGTTAACTGTCCAGAACCCAATGTAAGGTTAACCCCTAGGCAACGCTCATCTCCTCTCACCCACTCGGTGCAATCACTTTTGCAACTAACCTCTCTTTCTAAAAGTAGCCATTTTCCCTTGCAACAACAATCCTGTAACATAACATGCTGCAATGTCTTTTTTCTTAAACAAACAAAAAACTCTTCCTTGACTTATTATTACCTTCCACCCACTCATCCCCTTTATAACAAAACTCAGATAAAGAGCTATTTGTTATCTGTTTTCTCCAATTTTTCAGTTTGTCTTTCTTCCCTAAGCCACTCCAATGAAGTTTTGTAATCATGGTTCCTGATGAAACAGTTAATAGGTCAACAATGACCTCGACATTGCCAAATTCGAGTCTCAATCCATATTTTACTCAACTTTGCAATAGCATTTGACCTGGTTGATCAAGCCCTCTTCCTTGAAATATTTTCTTTGCCTGACTTCCTAGACCCCACCCACAATGTCCACCCACCTCAGGAGCTACACCTGCTCAGTCTGCTTTTCTGGTTTCCATCTTCTTCCTTAACACTGAGGCTTTCACGGGTCAACTCTGAATAATGGGGAGGAGACTACCTCTCTCATCTGGGAGGAATGCAGCCTAAATGAAATGATTGGGACATTCACTATATGCTTGACATTGTCTTAGGTACTCACTGAACAGTAGTATTAACCCTGTCTTTGGGCATGAATCTTTCAACACATCCCTGATTCTTACCTCTGTGTGAATTCCTAGAATCTAATTACACTGCCAATGCATATTTTTATTGCTCTCAATAGACATTGACAAGTGGCTCTTCAGAAAGATTGTATCAATTTACATTTCCACAATTCCACAATAATTTACCTGCCACATGACACTTTCACAAGAACTATTATCACTTTGTGTAAATCTAATGAGCAGTATTTAACGAGGATATAATACAAACATACTTCTTTTACCAGATGTACTCCTGCTTATGGTGCCAAGTTGTCATATGACTTAAATTGACTTTGCCTTGGTTTCTCCATCTGTGAAATGGAGATAATTTTATGGGTCGGAAAGGGAGATATATAATTGGACGAATCCACAAGCATCGTGCTTTTGAAAAGATAGAATACTCGGGGCCAAGTGATTTTAACACATGATATATTCAGAATATCCCAATCAAAATCAAGTATGCATTGAAAGAGAGTTGTGAGCAAATTCAGCTGATAAAGGCTGTCAGGAAGGCAGCCGGTTTCTTTTCCGAGCAGCCGGCTTGTCTGAATTGCTTATGCTGTACAGTAGCCTTGCAATTATGATGTGTATGCCTATGCGCTTTATTCTTACAAAATCATCTCCACGTTCATCTGCTTATTCATTAAGTTTTATGGTGGAAGTTGAATGCCTAATGAAATTGCAAATTTGAACTGCTTTATGGCCTCTAAGAAAATCTCATTGACCACAGAGTAGCTATGAAAAGATGTGAGTGACAGATGAAAGTGTATAGTATTATTATAAATATAAGAGGGAAATTGTTCCAAGGATACACAGAGAAACAAAGCTGATACTGTTTTTTTTTACCATTTCCTCTACCACTTGATCACTTCATTTATTCATTTATTCATTCATTCATCCATCCATCTACTCAACAATCATTTACTAAACACCAACTGAAGTAATCAGGACATAGTCTATTTTTACAAAGAGCCTATAATACAGATGGGGAAACTGACAGGGCCATAGCCAAGACAAGGCAACACTAAGTCCACTACCTGTACCCATACTCTTGCTTGGAAGTTTTATACAGAATGATGATTGTAAAGTGGAAATTTGCTAAAATACGATTTAAAAGGAGTATGAGACAGCAGGTAATGCTTATGGGATTTGAAGCTGTGTGTGGCACTACTTAAATTTAGTGGCTTCTAAACAGGCTGGAATAATGAACAGATCAATAAATAGCTGAAAGACAGATGTCCTAGGCCAATTTACGGTATTTGAACATTAATTTTTATAGGCTCACTTTCTGTGTGTGTGCATGTGTGTGTGTGTGCGTGCTGCTATCCCTAATAAAGCCTGTGACACAACTACATACATGGGGTTGATGAGCAAATCAATATCAAGCTGGCGGGAGTATCTAGTTGGCTCAGAAGGCCCCTGGAATTAGTCAATAATCTTTTACTAACAATTTTCATAAAATAAAATGGTAGCAGCACATTCATATGGAGGTTTTCTACCTGCCACTCTCAATTTTCTAACCATGGTTTTCACCTTGCTTCAAATCAGAGAGCCTTGGGAAGCTGATCTTCAATGGCCTGGTCACTGGGCTCCCTTGCCCTCTTGCTTCTGGTTGGTATCAGTCCATGGGAGGCAGCTACAGGGTAAGAGTGGGGTCAAGATATTTATTTCCCAATGTCCCCGTCTGCAGATTGAACCGGGACTGGCTGAATTCCTCTATGAAAGACCACAACTCCTGTTGGGAGCTGGCACTCCATCCAGCAAACAATGCCGTCCCTGTAGATTCCCCTCATCCCTGCCCTCATCTTTGTTAAAAAGTCCCTTCATTAAACTCTTACCAGATATTCCACTAAAGCGTGCCGACTGCTTCCTGCCAAACCCCAGCGGATGCGATTGTTCTTCAAAGCTATTTGTTCAAAAGTCCCAAGGTAACCCCCCAGTTCCTTTCTTTTTTGTATCCCACACGTAATTGTTACGCTCTGTCTATTCTACCCTTCCATGATGTCACATCCGTCCTCTCCTTTTCATGCCTATTAGTGCAGGTCTGGATCACATGAAACTTGATGTTAAGTGATATGACACATGTAGAATTTCTACTCCTCCACAGACTTTGTTTCTGCTCTATGTAGGTATCAGTATAGGATGATGGTTATGGTTATTTATGTAAATGACTATTTTCCCGGGCCTTTCAAATCCCTTGGAAGCAGAAATCATTTGGACCCTCCAATTTATTTTGTTTTCATCTCTTCAGTGTCCTGCATATACCAACTGTTTGAAATGTTTATTAAATGGAATTAGGTGATGACCTATGAGTAGAAAGTATGTTTGTCAAATTTATGTGCCAAACAAAGCTGTAATGCATGTTAATGTGCAATTTGACAGAATCGAGTTTCAAAATGATTTTGATAGAATAGCTACAGAAAAACTAACAAAATAGATATTAAAGGAGATAAAATTATGCCTCTCAATTTTAAATGCAACAAATGCAGATGTGGGAAGACCTGGTTGGGCAGCAATTCAAATTCCAATTATGGATTTTTTTCATGTGCCTTAAGAACAACAAATGCAACCAAAATATATAAGAAGTAAATTTCATATCTAGTTTCAATAAGTAATACAGACTTAGATTAAAAGTAACAAGAGCTATATTTTGTTCAGCATGGTTTAGACTGTATCTCATATAAGATGTTCAGTTGTAGGTGTCTGTTTTAAAGAAGATTTTTGATGAAGTAGTGAGAATCCATTACTGTGAATCCTCGCAAGTTAACCAGAATATTTTTCCAGGAAGAAAGACTTTGAAAAAGACCCCACCATGTGAGGCTGATTAGTCTTTGTGGTCCCAGAGATTCAAAATTACAGCAAGTGGATAGAAGCGGTAGGTAGTGTTCAGCTGTGTATAATAGTGTGCTTACAACCAGAAGCATCTATTTGTTATGAAATTCTAAACTCTGTGACATTAAGCAGAAGCTGAAAAGTCTTAGGTCAGTGATGAAGAGGAAGGAACTTCCACATTGGCAGGAGAGAAGGGATAGACCACTTCCCAAAGCCATTCTCTGATTATTTTGCCACAAACACAACTTTCACCACGTCAGGCCCTTTTTATAAAACTTTTATCCGGCTCCACATTTTCCACTGTGTCAATTATAAACTGATATGCCTGGTTCTCAATGACTCGCACAGTCATCCACACAGAGTGAACTACTTTTCCCACATATTCATAGTATACATCTCTAAAAGGAATAAGATCTGTCTCACGTCTCCACCAACATACCAAAGTCTTGGGGCTGGTACTGGCAAAATGACAATAAGTCCTTTGAGGTTTGCTTTGTTAAACAGTATTCATCAGTGTAAGTGTTCCTCTTACTGTAGATATAGCACAAAGGGATACATTCTGTTTTAAGATTGAGGACTCTCCATCTGCTACACCCTTCCCACTGTATCTTTTTACATGAGGTCAACATCATTCATCATGCATTTAACAAATATGTATTGTTATATAAAAGCCCCATGCTAAGGATTAGGGTATAAAAATAAAACAGGTTTCCATTTCTCATTGTGCTTAGATATAGTGAAAAGACAGAAAAGCAAATCATTATAATCCAACATGGTACGTGCTAGAGCAGAGAGCAGAGAAGACAGCGTGCCTGGGGTCAGAGCGGGGTAGGGGGTGGCTGATAGGGGAAAGGGTCACTGATGATGGGAAAGTTGACGTCTTTTCAGAGACATGAACAGAGCCTTAGTAGAGGCAAGCGGGGAAAGATGCTTCTGCCTGAGAAAACTGTGAACTTTTCCACAGATCTAAAAGAACAGAATGTGGCTAGAGTCTACAAGGAGTGTTGAATGGTTCCAGCTCTGTTTGAGGTGGTGACAGAAGATGAGGCTGAGATGTGAGCAGGGTTTAAATCTCAGGGTCCTGCCTGCAGTAATAAGGAAATCATACCTTCTCCAAATTCTCTTCCACCATGGCAGAGAATAGGACTCAACCAGAGGAAAAGGAATCCGAGAAGTGTGTTTCTTTGTTTAGTTATTTTTTTTACTTAGAGTTGTGATGGTTTTAGGTGAAAAGGGTGGGGTGCATGGCTTGGGATGGATCTGAATCCTAAGAGGTCAATGCCTGGCCTAAGGCAGCTTCCCCTCCGGTGCCCCTGAGAAGTGTGTGTTGCCTCTGGGCATAGTTGTATTCCCAGGCTCTGGGCATCATCTTCCATTTCAAGTCCAAAGGGACCTGACTCAGAGAGGCTATATGAAGAGAAAAATCATTCCGGACAAGGACACTCAAGGGACACATTGCTGCAAATTCCATGAATTGAACCAAGTTCTGTCAGTCGTGGAGCAGTGGTGCACAGGAGTTCTCCGCCCGGCAGGAAGCTAGGTGGGTCAGCACAGAGGCCATGAGGGAGCACAGCTGTGCTGGTGTTGCCTGCAAAGCAGTGACAAAGGAAACACTCTTCCTTGCTCCAAAGAATGATCCCTGATTGCTTGGGGAATAGAGATAGAAGAACACGCAGCAGATATTTTAAGTTCTTGGCCTTTGAGGAATTATCTTGAGTGCTCTGTTAGGTTATTCTTGGGGAAATGCTAACCCTGCAAGACAGGGTTGGAAAATGCCTATCACTTAGGAAGACAGCAGAGCATAAGATCTGTTTCCAAAGACTGGTCCTATACATCAGCTCCTCAACTTTAAATGTCTCTTTCTCTTTCTTTCTCCTCCCTTCCCCTAATCTTTTCCTCCCTAGCTTCAATACTAGGAGAAAGGAAGAAGGTGAGGGGCGCCTGGGTGGCTCCATGGGTTAAGTGTCTGCCTTCAGCTCAGGTCATGATCTCAGGGTCTTGAGATCGAGCCCCATACAAGGCTCCCTGCTCAGCAAGGAGTCTGCTTCTCCCTCTCCCTCTGACCCTCCTCCCTGCTTGTGCTCTTTCTCTCTCTCTCTCTCTCTCTCTCTGTCTGTCTTAAATAAATAAATAAATAGATAGATAGATAAATAAATAAATAAATAAAGTCTTAAAAAAAAAAAGAAAAGAAAAGAAAGGAAGAAGGTGAGAAAGGAAGAATATGCATTGGTTTATACAATAAGCTTCAGTGAAGTGATTCAGGCTTTTTGGAAACTAATTCCATTTCCACTTATTCTCCAGGCTTTAACCAGCAAAGGGAAGTATACATACTATTTGTATCTCCTCAGGGCTGAAGAGACAATGTGATCACCCCCTTAGGCATGCCCAGGTCTGCAAAGTTTGCATAAGAGAGGAGCCCCATGAAGTGATTTCCTGACCACCCAAGAGAATCATTGAGTTTGAGCATAATGTCCACATATACAGTCCTTCTAAATGATATTCATTGCACAAATTTTCATTAGAATATGTCCCTAAGCCAGTGTTCTAGCACTTCTCTCCTTGAATGCTCAAAGATGACTGACAGCACTTCAGCACACTTATTTATAAGTTTTCGTCCTGCCATCACTGATATTTATCAGGTGAATAGTCATCAATGCATTCAGAGTAGTGAAGTGCTTCTATATAATTCCTTCACCCACCAAGGGTCTCCTTTCCTCCCGCCCCATGTCTGCTCTTTCAGTTCAAGATTATTCTCCTTCACAGTGCTTTCATAAGAAGTTAGAAACATGAAACAGAGATTTGTTTTCTCCTCATTGGCCCCAAACTTCTGGCCTATACCTTGCAAACTATCTAAAGATAGGCAGAGAAAGTGATCTATTCATCTCAGGATCTTAGTGCTGTACCTGTACATCCTGTGTTCTTAATAAATGAAATGTTCTACAAAGCAGAACCAGGTCTTCTGTCTCCAAATGTGGTAGACACATCCTGGGTGTCCCACAGTGAGTCATAGCCTTGGCAATTCTATCCCCTTGAGAGTAGGTGGAATCTGTGACCAGCTTCTAACCAACAAAATATGGCAAAATTGATAGAATGTCACTCATGTGATTATGTTACCTCATATGGCAAAACAAAGGGATTTTTCAGACGTGCTTAAGGCCCCTGATCAACTCATTTTGAGTTAATCACAGGAAAGGTTGCCTTGGGTAAGCCTGATCTAATCTACAGAGCCCTTTAAAAGAGGGTGTAGGTCTTCCCTGAGCTCAGAGACTCAAAGCAGCAGAGACTTGGTCTCTCTCAAGGGCCCTGAAAAAGCAAACCATCATGAGTTTGAGAGGGAAGCTTGCCTCAGATGAGATCACAGCCCAACCAATACCTTGATTGCAGTTTTGTGAGGCCCTGAATAGAGGACTCAGTGAAGCTATGCCTGCACTCCAAACCCATGGAGACTATGAGATAATAAACGGCTGTTTGAAGTACAACTTTACATAGTCATAGAAAACTAATACACTAAACATAAATAAAATGACCTTTTGTGGTTATTCCTGGTGTTCTTTGCAAACCTCAACTATTTTTGCTCCAGATTCTCCTTGACATAATTTTGTAAAGTTTTATTTGTCCTTGGTATTTTACTTCCTTTGCATTATTATACATCTGATTTTAAAATGTTTACTCATTGGGGACTCTCTGACTCACTAGGTGTGGTGGGGGGGTTCTTTAGGTCCCATGCTCCTTTCTTCCCTGCTAAAGTCAAAACCAATAATACAAGCAGAATTTAATCCTTGAAAGCTGACACTCATCAGTTCTTTTCTCCCTCTACAGTCTTGTGGTATAGAATCAAAGAGTTTTTTCTTTGACAATTTGGAAAATTTACTACATATGCTTGTTGTGAGGACAAACAAAAGTAGAGCATTAGAATGCCCACTATCACTGAATATATAACAATTTATAAAGCCCCCTTGCAAACATAATTAAAGCCTCTAGATTATCTCCTCAGGTAGGAGGTATTCTGTTTCTGTTTCTGGAGAGGTCCTTGATTTACAGAGGAAGGAACTAAAGCCCTTAGGAGTTAAGGATGTTTCCCAAAGTAGTAATAGAGGTAGATGAACCCAAGATCGTCAACCCCAAACACCTTCTTTTTATATTCCCTCACAGACTCTAGCAGGTGTTTCTTATACCATTTTGTTCAAAGTCAAAGTCTACCCTCTGGTTACATACCTGGTATACCTGATAATGTAGAATCTGAGACACCACCTCAGATCCCAAGGATCTCTGGGAGGTGGAAACCAACACTGTGCATTTTGAACAAACTGCTGAAGCTATTTTCACTTCTTAAAGATGGAGACTCATTGCTTTAAGATGACATGACTATGTTTCCTCAGGTTTCCTTTATCCTTCTAATTCACAAATAAATTCCTTCTTTGGGTCAAAAATTATGCTCAAAGTAGCCATTTCTTAGTTGTCTCCTCCACCCCCTGAGACATGCAGCTGTCAGAAAGTTGGGCCAGTCACAAGGTTATCTATGGCAATGGTAACTTTTGACACATGCCTGGGTGGGGAGCCCTCTAACACTCCACTCTCACCTCTGAAACAATGCAAGAGTTCATATAAGAAATGCATCTCCCATTGTTCTTCTTGCTTAGGAACATGGCGATGCAGTAAAGAATATTCCTGTAGGGAGGGTTTGGGAAAAGATGAGCTGCAGGAAGCTAATGCCAAAGTACACATGCATCTCTAGACATTACCCTGTAAGAGTAACTACACCACCCAGTGATGACAGAAGACATTCATCACCTTGGTTTAGTCAATGGAATCCAGAGTCAAAGGCAGGGGTTTCAGTGTTAGCTGCTATTTACCAACCAATCATTTTTCTTCTCACAGCCTTACTTTCTCTATCTTTAAAATATGGAAAACTGGAATTTGCCCTGTTTACCTCAAGGGATTGCTGTGAGGACAAACGAAAATAAAATGAAATAATATGAATCTCAAAGTGCTATATAAACATAAAACAGTACCTACATGTGAAAAGGTACATGTATAGTTGACCTTTGAACAAAAAGTTTAGGGAGTTCTGACCCTCCCCCCACAGAGTTGAAAATCCACATGTAACTTGTGACTCCCTAAAAACTTAACTATTAATAGCCTATTGTTGACCTTTCCAATAGCATAAACAGTTCATTAACACATATTTTGTATGTTATATGTATTGTATACTGTTTTTTTACTATAAAGTAAGCTAGAGAAAAGAAAATGTTAGTAAGAAAATCATAAGGAAGAGAAAACACATTTACACTACTGTCCTGTATTTATTGGGGAAAAAAAAGCCATGTATAAGTGGACTTGAACAGTTCAAACTTGTGTTGTTTAAGGGTCAACTGTATATTTTTTCCGCGGCTATATACAAAGCTCAGCATGGCTCAGACATAAACAAGATACTAGAAATCATTTCTTTTTTTTTTTTTAAAGATTTTATTTATTTATTTGAGAGGGAGAGAATGAGAGACAGAGAGCACAAGAGGGAAGAGGGTCAGAGGGAGAAGCAGACTCCCTGCTGAGCAGGGAGCCCGATGTGGGGCTTGATCCCGGGACTCCAGGATCATGACCTGAGCTGAAGGCAGTCGCTTAACCAACTGAGCTACCCAGGCGCCCCTAGAAATCATTTCTGTTTATTTGTTCATTGAAAGTATGGTTCTTTATAGGTGTGAAAAAATTATTCAGGAAGGTTCTTCACTTGTGGCTAGTCCCGGAAAGTGAAATCCTAAAACAATATTCTATAATCCAGAGACAGCTGCATGGAAAAATGAGTCACAAGAGCTCAGAGCTGCTCTGAGCTTGAGTAAGAATATGGCTTCCCATAGCCTTGGAAAGAAAGCTCTGAGGGACAGGGAAGGGAGGGAGACAGGGAATGCTAGAGACCTGGGGAAGAGGATGCCACAGAAAGCATATTTATTCTTTCACTCACTCATTGTACTCAACAAACATTTACTGAGCAACTCCCATGTTCCAGGTATTGAGTGAGATGCTGGGGATATGAAGATGAAAACATGGTTCCCAGCCTCAAGGAAATGTCTGCTGCAAGGAGACAAATTAATCTCAGATATTTAATATAGAGCATGGTAGGTGCTGGGATAGAAATAAATACAGAGTTCTATAAGAGCAAGTAAAAAAAAGAAGATAGCAGGAGGGGAAGAATGAAAGGGGGGAAATCGGAGGGGGAGATGAACCATGAGAGACAAAGGACTCTGAAAAACAAACTGAGGGTTCTAGAGGGGAGGGGGTAGGGGGATGGGTTAGCCTGGTGATGGGTATTAAAGAGGGCACGTTCTGCATGGAGCACTGGGTGTTATACACAATGATCATGGAACACTACATCCAAAACTAATGATGTAATGTATGGTGATTAACATAACAATAAAAAGTTAAAAAAAAGAGAGCAAGTACTAGAGTCCCTTAACTCGGTTTGGGAAACAAAGAATATTTCTCAGAGGAAATACCTAAGAGTAATATTGAAGGACAGGTAAGATTTATCCAGGAGAAGAAGGAGATAAGAGGGAACCAGGAATAGGAACAAAGAATAAAACATAACCCAGAATGAGAGATAAAAGGGCCATTTGTGGATAATGCAGGTAGAGACCCATATGACTAGACAGAAAGATGTGTGAGAGAAGGTGGAGATCAACAAAGTTAGACCCAAATCTTACTGTAAATGACCTTATACAACATGCCAAAGAGTTTAAATTTTATCCTAGAGGCATTGGGAGCCGTTGAAAAAGTCCAAGTGGGAGAGTGACATCATCAAGTTTGCTACAGAATTAATTACTCAGCTAAATTACTTAACTAAAACTTACTTAAAGATTCTGCCCACTAATAAAGGTTCATATTACACAAACTTGGGTAGTCTATGACCCACAAAAAAGTGGAAAAATGGGTTCATAGCAAGCTCAGAGGCAGAAATTTGAAGAGTTGTACAGGGCAACTTTACATCAGCTCAACCAAGAGGAACATCATAATTGTAATTAAGATTAGCCATTGGGAGAGCATCTGCTACTACCTGAACCCTCCTACTTTAAAAACACTAAGGGCCTTACTAACTGTTTGAACAGTAAATGAGTAAGAATTTGTATGTTTGAGCTTATGGTAGTGTTTCTAGGTGGATGGTTTCATTATAGTATACCTAAATGTACCTCAGCGACAATGACAGATGAAGCCATAGAATGGAATGTGGGGAATGGGTCTTACCCTCAAGCACAATGGTGCTAAGTGGCATTATGCAATATCTGTCAGTGGGCTACCCATGGCCTACAGATTTCATCTGTGAGTGCTTTGAAAACAACCTGTACAAAATATTTTGAAAGAGAGCTATGAAAACAAGCAAACAAATATTCTCCAATGAGATCATTAGAGAAGATATTTGCTATAAAACAAGAACGCAATAGAATTTTAGAGTTTTATTTCTAGCAGACACACTAACATTAAGAGAATCAATATTGAAAAGCCAAAGAGGTCCTTCCAGGAATTCAAGCAAGTACTGACAGTGAGAAAAATTCAGCTGAAGCTAAGTAGTTTTAGAATTATGATAATTTCATGTTTTCATCCACAGCCTTAACTTTTCCTCTGAACATCTGCCCTGGACATTTCTATCACACTGTGTCCCATAAACACATCAAGCTTAGCCTCCAACACTGATTGTGTGCTCTCCCTCCATCAATTCCTACTGACCTTCCTATGATTTTTATATTAATTGGTTGTACCATTAAGATAGTCACCCAACCCAGAAACTCTGCAGTTATCCTAAAATATTTCCTCTTCTTAATATTCCAAATCTAGTTACCAGTACTACTGATTCTGAACTCTAAAAATATTTCGAATCCATTACCTCTTCTGTTCTTGGGGTCCCTGCCTCAGATGAGGCTCTTAACACTGTCACCTACAGAACTGAATGTGTTAGTCAACTAAGTGATCACTCTGTCTGTGCTCTCTCTCTCCCTAGTTATCTACCTCATTGCCACCAAGAATGAAAATTTATTCATGTCACAACCTTGAAACCGTTTAGCTGTTCTCCAACACATGAGTATGGCATATAAGTAGAGTGATCATTTGCCCTTCTTTACCCAATATTGGCTACTGCTCCAGCGTAATTATAAATAACTCCCTTTCACTATCAAAAGTGATAGGGAATTTAGACAATCAATTACTAAGTAACTATATTAGTGATGTTCTTCATTATCTAGTTTCCTTCCACTTCTTTTTCTGTCTGCCTAGTGAACACCTTTTTATCCTCCTAAGTCACCTGTTTCACTAAGACCACCTGTTCTTAGGCAGCTGCTCACACTGGTCTTGGAGCTTCCTTTGCCTTTGCCTGTGGTTCTGTTATTGTAACAGATAACTTGCATGGCTTATGATAGGAGTGGTGAGGCAGAGACCAGGCCCCAGTTGTCTCTGCAACATTAGAACTCAGCAGAGGATCAGACACGCAAGTGCATCTCATTACTGGATCAAACATTGCTTTGGCAGCTCACAAGACTGTACTTCCTAACCTATCAAATTGGTCACATATGTCAATTTACAAAATAAATAATTAAAGCACACTTTATAAATAGTGTCTTTGTTTTTATATGTCTAACACTTAAGACTAACCTGACGTCATGCAATCTATCACACCTATTAATAGCTACCAATAACAGTAAAAATAATGACAAGAATTATTCTTTAAAACAATTTTTAGCAAATATAATGGCATATTTGGTGATCAATTAAGAATCAGTTCTCTTAAAGAACTACAATCTTCAATCAGGTCAGACACTGTATTTTTCCTGTACTCTATAAGGTGTCTCACACGTTGTCAACACTCCATGGAGTGTAAAACAGCAGTGATAATTAGGCTTTTATATTTGTGCTCATTATCCAGAACAAAGGATGTACATGTTACTGAAGCACAATGACTTTTCTCATTTGAATATTTACAGTCCTGACAACTTGAAAAGTATATTATGTAGTGTTAATCAAATGAAGAGTTTCACATTCTTCTCACAAGCAAGAGATACAAATTTTAGGTACAAATTAGAATCCATAAGCATTTGACCTTAAACATAGAATAAAAACATTCCATATCAATCAAGGTCACCTGAACATGTGAGCCAATTACAGCACATATTTTGTTAGAACCTTAATTTTTGTGAATATTAAGTCTTAGAAGGAGCCAGAGTACTTACACTAGTTTGTAGGATTTGAGGTTGGGTGGTCTCTGACTTAGCATTTGCTTTCCCCTTCCCCATTCACTAGCATCCCTTGCAATCACCAAAGAGGAATTTCCTCCATTCATGGGGATCTTCTAGATTATTACACCAGTACTACTGTTAAGGGCTGTATGGCCACACATCTTCAGTCTCCATAGAGAAACAGTGAAGATAGATATTAACTCATTCTAATTGACGTTTACCTTGCAAAGGCAAGGTCTTTGCTCTCTCCCTGCAGAACTAAGATTAATGCCCAACACCTGAGGGATCAAAGAGCCTGCCAAATGATTTGGGACCTCTTAAAGCTCATAATTATCATTCATAGTAATCATGGCTTTTCACAAGAAGTAGACAGGTAAACAGAGCAATGATATAGTCCTTTATGAAAATAATACTGAACTTGGAATCCAAAAGCTTCAGGTCTAAGTCTGCTAATCATAGTAGTAGTAGAAAGAAGGAAGAAGGAGGAGGAGGAGGAGGAGGAGAGAAGAAGAAGAAGAAGAAGGGGAAGAGGAAGAAGAAGGAGAAGCAGCAGCACCAATTAATTACTGAACATCAAATTTATAGCAACAACTACAGTGCCTACATGGGGAACAGCTAGTCAGTGGGCAAGCGAGGGAAAGGAACAATGAAATCTTTCTAGAGGAGGTGAGCTGGAAGTTGACATCTGGAGGGTAAGAGTCAGTGAGACGAATTCAGTAGGGAGAAGGGAAAGGTGCTCCTGGAGGAAGGAAATGAATATGCAGAAGTATGTGCTGGTAGCATGAGAATTTATGGGGCATTCCATTCTTCAGTTTATCTGAATCACAGAACTTCAGGATGGGGGAATAAAAATTATTAATCCACAAAGTGAAACAGAAGCAGGATTGTGAAGTACCTTGTGTACATCAATAAAGCATCATGGAATAGAGTTTCCATCAGGGGGGTGAAATGTCAGATTTGTGTTTGGGTTGTAGAAATACTGCTGTGGGTGCCAAAAGGGGGATGGAGAGCGGCCAGGCCTGAGGCACAAAAAGCAAGTCAGACGCAGGTATGGTAGCAATCTCAGTGAGATGATGGGCAGAGTTGGTGAGGGATGAAAGCTCCAGGACTCCAATGTTGGCTTTAGTTATGTTGATAGTGCATATCTGGGGGGAAGGGAAGATCCTAAGACAACACCCAGTTTTTTTGGTTTCAGCAACTGAGTAAGATGTGGGCCTCCTCCCTGGGATAGGATAAATGGGGGGAGGAACTATTTGGGAGAACTTGAGAACTTTATATGGAAACACACCGAGCTCTTAACGCTGAGGAGACATTTAAGGGAAGTTATCTACTGGACAGAGGTGTGTGGAAGCTTAGGATTCAGAGTGAAGCTGGGCTTCACTATCCCTAAATGAAACCTTGGAAGTTGTTGTAATCCCCCAAGAGGATGAACTGAGAAAATCCCAGTGTAGAAACCTGGGGAATACCACATTATAGGAAGAGCAACCTGCAAAGAATGCTGAGACTGGGTAGGCAAAGAGGTGGAAGGAAAATCAAAGAGAATGTGAAATCTCAAAAGATCACAAGAGAATATTTTAAATAGGAGGAGTGCTTATGAATACAAATATTTCAGAGAAGTCAAACAGGATAAAGACTTGGAAGTGACCATTAGGCATTGAAACAGAATAATCATAGATGACCTCAACAAAACTAGTTTCCATGAAGATGGAGAGTGGTAGTCCGACTACAGTGGCTTGAAGACTGAGTAAAAGTGAAGCAGGACACAGTTTGGCAGTAAAGGGAAAGGAAGAACGTAGGCTGTCAGCCATGTCAACCTAGAACCCAGATCCAATAAGGGTTTCTTATTTTAGGATGGAAATATTGAATGTGATTAGGTGTCATGGCAAAAATTTCTTTAAAGAAGGAAATAATGACATAGAATGAAGAAAGTGGATGATTAATAGACTAGATCCTAAGAAGGTGACACTGGATGAGATCCAGCAGAAAAAAGGGAAGATAAGCCTCGAAAGGGGGCAGGGGGCTCACTGTGCCACAGTGAGAACAAATTTGTGTGTCATCCTTGCACTAAGGCCATGCTAATCTTCTCTGTGGCATTCCAGTTTTAGTATATGTGCTGCCAAAGCGAGCACATCACTGAGAACAAAGAAGGCGGAACCAGGAATGCTGATAAAGTTAAGCGCAGAGCTATGGGAAATTGTGAGAATTCTCAGGATATTGTCCTCTGCCTGTTTTTTTCTTCTCTCAATATGGCAAGAGTCAAAGTCATTTGTTGAGAATAGAGATTAAGGCATAGCATACTGGGTTTGAAGAAAAATTAGATTAAAAATAAATAGCGTGAGCAGAGAAAGAAAAGAACTGATTAGAAAACACAGAAGGATCGCCAGGCAGTCCAGGGAACCGAGCCTTGGTTCCAGAGCATAATGTATGAGTTAACAGAGGCACCAAAGTGTGGGCTCTCAAGTCCTCTCCGGGGGGTCTCCTTGGTGGGGTGCAGGCATTGAGAAATCAGGCTATCAGACAGACTTCAAACCAGGTGCTATAGAACTGGTGCCATGGAAGGGGACTGAGTCCAGGGGAATAAATGGCAACTATTTCATTTGTTCCCTCTTACATCTCTACAAAAAAAAAAGGTATGCTTGCCCTTGTTTTACAGAAGGTGAAACTCTCACTCACGGATTATCTTTGTTCCGTCTCAGCCCATCTGCACATCTGCACAGGCTGACTTAAGAGTCAGCTGGGCCTTCAGAATCAAAGCCACTCCTCACTCCGTGTACCACGCTGCCCCCCTGGGAGCTACACACTGCTAACCGAAACAGAAGCTAGGGGTTAAGAGCTTTGTCCCACTCCCGTTCCGGGACAACTCTGTTCCCTCTGTTTCGTAACATAAATCCAGGTTACACACACGAAGCATTTTAGCCCCCAGAAGGAAAGCACTATGCTAATTTAGAGGATATAAAAATGGTGTACCAAATTGCTCAGAGCGATGTTCACACAGTGAGAAGCTCATTTACGATACAGGATTATTAAAACCCAATCTCTGTTTTTTTTGGTTCCAACTGGTTTTCATTTGCCTTAGCAGCAGATGCTCTATGCTGGGAAAAATGAAAAACGATCTTCAGTGGGGGCACTGTAAGGCTTTTTTCCAGCAGAAGCTGTAAACCAGAATCACACACTCCTCCAAGCACAGATTTCATTTCCTCAACCCTTTGGTGGTGATTTATGTCATTGTCCTGAAGCTATCCTCAAAACACTGGGAAGTAGGCAAAATGATATTTTCTGATTAGGTATGCAATTGCTGCCTAAGAATTTAAAATGTTTTAACAAGATTGTTTCAGTCCCCACTTGATGGATAGGGAACTCAACAAAGACAGGTGGCAGCTCCTCACTTTTTACTTTTGAGCTCTTGCTAAAATCCTCAGCAGCCCTCAGAGCACAGAGAGCTTGACCAACTCCAAAGCCTAATCAATTTTGAATATTGAACTCTTTGGAGGAGTGGGCCTATGTAAACCCAATAAATACATTAATTTTTTTAAGGGGAAACTTATTTAGTGCCTTCTTTCAGGGCCCCCAAATATGGCCTGATCTCTGGAGCACCAAGAGAAATGAGATAGGACCTTGGTGCCCTAGCTTTGTCCTGAGCCCTCCTTCTCTTGGAGTTGCCTTTTCTTAGTCTCCCTTCCTCTTTTTTTGAGGAAAGACAGCTGGTCAGAGGCCTGATGATGAAGTCTGGCACGTTCTACTCAAGGGCATGAACACCCAGAAGAAAGACAGCCCCAGATGGAGGCCAATAAGCCAATCCTGGTCAGAACAGGCTCAAGAAACGGGAAGTACTCGATTCCACTTGGTCCCTTGCCAAGTCCACAGGGAAGCAACCTTTTGCCGGAACTAAGTTACCTCTAACTTGTCCCTGTGATAAATGTCTCATACAGAATTTATCAGTCAAATTGCTACTGAACACTTTTTATATCATTAAACAATAAATGCATACATTGAAAGAAAACGTAGTCCAATATATTTTTTTTAAAGGCGATGTGTAACTCATCCACCAGTTTTATTGGAATAATCTTTAAAGCTCTTAAGTTACAAGTTTTGGTTTTAGTTTTTTTTCTTATGCAGATACTTAGGAAACTGCTACAGTCTTTACAATGTAAGACTAAAAGAATTAGCATCAGTTCTTCCTGGAACTTTGCACCCTGACAACATTGTTAGGGTGGGCCCTATTGTCTCCTGCATAGCATCTGATTATTTTACATTAAGTATGTACAACAGACTCCATTAATGAGACCATCATGGGACGTGAATGTTTGAACAACTCCATCCCATATCATCAGATTTTAAAATTGCTCAAACTTGGTGTGCTTGGGTGGTTCGGTAGGTTAAACATCCCACTTTTGATTTTGGCTCAGGTCATGATCTCAGGGTCATGGGATTGAACCTCGTCAGGCTCCCCACTCACCAGGGAGTCTGCTTCTCTCTCTCTCCCTGCCTCTCTCCCTACTTGCTCTCGCCTTCAAATAATTAAATCAATCCTTAAAAAAATAAATAAAATTTCTCAAACTTGCTAACGCCTATAGAGGAATCTATGTCATCTAAGAGTCTCCTTAGATTTTTGCTTTTTCTCCACTGGTCTGTTATAACCAGTTAAGATGTTTTCCATTGATGTATTTCTAGTTGGCACATGGGATTCCATCTTACTTAAAAGGTTCGTTAGACAACAAGCAGTTCTTTGATAAGAAACCAATACCTCCTATTAACTTAGATGTTGGGGTAAGCTGACATTATGTGCCATCTAATATGATGTGATGTGAGATACTCAGCACCAGCTATGAGTAATTTTTTCTGAAAATATTCATTCTGAATGCAGTCAAGACCTTATACCTGTGCACTTCAAATGTGACTAGTTCAAACTGAGATGTGGTTATAAGCATAAAATACACACCAGATTTCAAAGACTTAGAATAACAATACAAAGTAAAATTGCTCAATAATAATTATTATATCAATTACATGTTAAAATGATTAGATTTTGACTCATTAAGTTAAATATAAAATATACTATTAAAATTAATTCCACTTCTTCCTTTTTATATATTTCATGTGTCCACTAGAAAATTTAAGATCACAAATGTGGCTCTCATTTGGGGCTCGCATTACACTTGTATAGGAGAGGGCTGCTTTACATTCAACTTGTAGTTTACAGGAAATACAGGAGAAAGAAGTTAAAAGGCACCAAGTGGAAACGATTAGCCAAATCTAAACTGGGGGAGGTACAACAACAGACCTCCAGAGAGCATGGGTTGTGGACTGCTGCTGGTCTGTGTAACCATTTGTTAGCAGGCTACAAAAAGACCCGGAGCTTGCACAAGAATCTACATCAACTATGTCGCATCCTACACATGCTGTTGCATGGTTCAGATGACATCATTTTCATAGCAAAACTTAGCCAACAAAGAAAACTTGTCCCTTCATATTGGGAGGAGGGGAGGACAACTAGAAAAGACATTTTGGGACAACTGGGGAAATATTAATATGTGCTGGGGCAAGAAGCAGATTAATTGTGCCTTCTCACTCCAGGCTATTCTTTTGAACTTCCCTAGGCAGAGTTTGAGAGAAGTCAATGAACTCTTCCTGGATTGGGTTCTAGACTCAAAAGACAATGAACCACCCGACAAGATGTCTTACCTTGTTATTAGCCCATGCAGTACAAAAGTAGAAGCAGATCAAAGTCTACTTAATTTATACTGGAATCACATTGCCCAGGAGACCCCAAGGTTGGCCAGCAATGCTTTGTTTCTGCTAAGTGCCTAAAACAACGCCTTGACTCTGGACCCATGTCAACAGAAAATGGGTCACCAAAAATACAACCACCAAAAGAAACATCTTCTGGATTATTCATCTCAGGTGACCAAACAGGGTAATGAGCAAGAGATCCTACCTGAGTTCAGAACCAAAAAGAGCCAGATACTTAGTCAAAAGATGGAGTTTCCATCCTTTGCAGGTCAGAAGTCCTTGCTAATTTTGTGTAATGACATATCAGATGGACCAGTGACCCTGTTTGTTGTTTTCCATACTTCCCTTTTCCAATATGGGAAGTGTTTTTTTAAACTTTATTGTGAAAAGTGTTAAACATACCCAAAAGTAAAAAAAAAAAATCACATAATGAACACTTTATTACTCAATTCAACAATCATCAGCATTTTGCTAATCTCTTTTCATCTCTTCCCTCATTTTCCTCACTGCAGTATTTTAAAGCCAGTACCAAAGATCATGTTATGTCATGAATAAATTAAGTGGGAGTTTTAAAATTTTTTATTAAACTGATCTTTTTCTGTAACCATTATATAGTGAATAATTTGCAATGATGAAACTTTTCCTTTAACACATGCGACCAGATCATTAGAAGCTACATGCCACGTGCATAAGACGTAGAGGTCGTGGCCCACAATAATAACCTATGCACCTTTGGTATGTCTCCCACTGGTGAAGAGCTGACTGCATTTCCAATTGTATGGAGTTAGGGACTTTTAAAGGTGTATATTCATATGTGAAAATGATATGAACACCAAATTGCTCTTTTTGGGTTTCAATCACCCATATTTCTTTGGTAAGAAACGTCTTTCAAAGTCAAATGTAAAACTCAACTGATCAAAAAACTAATAATGCTTTGTGCTCATTTCATGCTTAAAATGTACTTTCACATGAGAAAACTTTTTTTTAAGATGAAATGGATTCTAAATAAATCAAAGGCACAAAACTCTGAATCTAAAACCAGTCACTCTTTGTAGGATCTGAGCCAGATAAGGTGAAATATCTTTTTCTTTGTCAAGCTCCGGGAGAAAAAAAAAATCTTGATTTGCATTACCCTCAAGAAATTTACATGAAAATGGAGGTGTTGGAGGAGGTGTGTGTGAAAGACTCCCCCAAGAGGTGGAGGAAGGAGGTCAGACATTGCTGGAAGTAACAGCTAAAGTCGTACATCATGTTCCTCAGTGCACTGCCACTCTGGTAGGCAAGCTTCTTTTGGCACGGAGCTTAAGAGGCTACACATTGTCAGCCAGAGTACTGAGGGTACTAAGATCTCGTACAGTGTAAAATTCCATTTACCTGCTGCTGGGAGGCAGTGAATATTCCAAAGGTTTCTTCTAGGTTGAGCCTTCTAGGCTTCTTAGTGACACAGCACAACACTTGTCAAGGGTGCAAAAGTCTAAAATAGGTCATCCTGGGTACCTGGGTGGCTCAGTTGTTAAGCGTCTGCCTTCGGCTCAGGTCATGATCTCAGAGTCCTAGCATCGAGTTCCACATCAGGCTCCCTGCTCAGCAGGGAATCTGCCTCTCTCTCTGCCTCTCTCTATCTCTCTCTGTCTCTGTCTCTCATGAATAAATAAATAAAATCTTTAAACATATATAAAAAAATAAAATAGGTCACCCTCCTCTCTGTAAAGAGGTGTAGTTCACACCAGGTTAAAAAAAAATGCTTATTCATTCTAAAACAGCCTCAGGGAGAAACGGCAATGACATTGAGAAGATGTCCTAGGATATTTTGGGGAAATAAAAGTGGATTTTCCTTTAAGAACTTCTTTTATTATTATTTTCTGGCTATTTGTTTGGATTTATTTTACCATATTAATTTTTTAAATTACTTTTTTTTTAACTTTTAGCTAAAATAGTTTACCTAATTTGTTATCTATGTGAAGCATTTAGTTTGTTGTTGTGGTCCTCTCTTTAATCATGACACTGAGTCAACCAGGAAATTAAAGAAGAATTAAAAAAATTCATGAAAACACAACTGTTCAAAATCTTTGGGATGCAGCAAAGGCGGTCCTAAGAGGAAAGTATATAGCAATACAAGCCTTTCTCAAGAAACAAGAAAGGTCTCAAATACACAACCTAACCCTACACCTAAAGGAGCTGGAGAAATAACAGCAAATAAAGCCTAAACCCAGTAGGAGAAGAGAAATAATAAAGATCAGAGCAGAAATCCATGAAATAGAAACCAAAAGAACAGTAGAACGGATCAACGACCCTAGGAGGTGATTCTTTGAAAGAATTAATAAGATCGATAAACCCCTGGCCAGACTTAACAAAAAGAAAAGAGAAACGACCCAAATAAATAATCATGACACTGAAAATGTACCTCAGTAGCATAAGAAATCTAAAAGGACTAAATGTGCAAATAGACCATGGCCAGACCATGTAGATCAACAGAACTTGGATCCACAACCTCTGCAGCAATAGGCCCAGACAATCAGAGTTTATCAGACAGCTGGCTTCCCTAGTATGTACCCTTGCTTCCACTCAGAAGCAACCAGAGAAAGGCAAATATATGCCCCAAACCAATCTCAGAACAGGCTCTAGTATGCCCACCTCCAGCTTCCCCAACCAATACCCTCCACCCAGGGCACACCTGAGCCTTCCTTTTTTCCCCACTATAATGCTCTCCCACTCTTCTGCCTGTCTTTGAGTCTCTGCCAAACACCAGTGACAGTGGCCAGCTTTCTTTCTATAGAAAGTCCTAGATAATAGTCTACATTTGTTCCACTAGGGATGGTCTTTGCTTATTTCCAGAGTTTCCTGAAGGTGTCACCAAAACCGTATGCTCTGTCCTCTGCAGCGAACCCCAGTGGTTGCCCAGGTACGGTGTCCACAGAATTTTTCCTTGTCATTTGCTGCCGGCAGTTTGTGGAGGTCTTGCCAAAGTAGTAAGCCAGCACCGGGTATCGTCCGCACCTGCTTTGCCTTGAGATCCTTGGCTCTTTATCCTCAGTTTGGTAATGAAGCTTTATTATTGATTCTCATTTGTTTGGATCCTAAGTGGAACGAGGCCACTCCTTTTCATTCTGTTTTTGCTCTTTTGTGCTCCTGTTCTGTGTTGGGCTGTTTAAAAGCATTGTTCATTATAAGAAGGAGAATCACAAGGCAGAATGCAGGCAGAGACCCTATAAACCTATTGTTCCAGCCAGCCCCACAGACTGGTGATTGTGTAGTTCTCACACACTCCATGTTCACTTGGACAAACTTTGCTGTGTCTCATTAATAAAACCAGATGAGGCTCTTTCCTCTATCATTTCTTTTTTCTTTTTGCTCCTGTGAGCTTGGCTTGGATCCAAAGAGAACATTCTCTCTGCTTTTCCTTCTGCGGGGTGGAGTGGGGCAGGACAGCAGGGTAGGGCAGGTACCAGTAGTCCGGTCTGTGCTCACAGGCAGCCAACCATTAGGTTGGGGCCCTGAAACTGGGAGTGAGCAAGCATTACAAGCATTACGTTCCTCCTTCCCATGGCTGACTCTCATAAGGTGTCTCAGTCTAAATCCTCTCCCCTAGATGTAAAAACCCCTGCCTCTTCTGTGTACTCTCCTTACAATATAATTTTATACTATAAATTCTTAAAATATAAATTCTTGTGCATATCTTTCTAAATGGCATAACTTCATCAGGGATGACTTGAGTCTACAATGACCACTCTAGGAAATGTTTGATTTGAACAAAATCGGTCATTTGAGAGGTACCTTAGGAAAGAAAATGAGTAAGATTTCAGAAGTTCAATGGGCAGCATCTTATGACTGATATGCAGACTCCAAAGGAAATTCTGAGGCAAACTTTGTCTCAATTAAAGATTCTTTGGCCAAAGCAAATGAGCCAGCTGACAAACTGAAGCAAGAGCAAACTAGACTTCTTTTCCTAGTGAATATTTTCCCTTCTGTCGTCCTGTGGTCTCCCTACATCCAGTTGTCCCTCTAACCCTTATCCATCTGGTCTCCCTCTTCTTGTACCTCCTCTACGTTCTTCCCAGAGCTTCCAGAGTTGCTATCTTTCCCCTAAGACTCTAATACCCTCAAATACTGGTTGCCTCCAAGGATTTATTCCTCCCATGAGCCAAGTATGCAGGCAAATGTAATTTAAACCTTGGACTTCAGCTGAAACAAAAACTATCAATAAGGATTTCCCTAAACCAAGACAAGACCAGCAGCTATGTAAACCTTGGAGTTACTGCGGGTTCAGTTCCAAACCATTGCAATAACAGTGCCCATGGCATTGACAATGAGTCAAATGAATTTTTTGGTTTCCCAGTACCTATAAAAATTATATTTACACTACACTGTGGTCTATTAATTGTGCGATAGCATTATGTCGGAAAAACAATGTACATGCCTTAATTCAAAAATACTTAATTGCTAAAAAAGCTAACTATCAGAGAAACTTTCAGTGAGTCATAAGAACTAATCATAGATCACCATAATAAATATAATAATAATGAAAAATTTAAATGTTGTGAGAATTACCAAAATGTGACACAGAGATACAAAGTGAGCAAATGCTGTTGGAAAAATAGCACCAATAGATTTGCTCAATACAGAGTTGCCACAAACTGTGAATTTGTAAAAAAAAAAACCAAAAACCCAAAACCCCCCAAAAAAACCAGTATCTGCAAAACATAATAAAGCACATAAAACACTGTGCCTGTATTCATAGAATTTAGAATCCTTCTGGGTAGCCTTGGGTTACCTGACCTATATTAACTTGTACACATGTTGGTTGGAACCTCATATCAAATGCTAAATGACAAAAGCTGATTAGATTCACCTGGAAAAGGACCTACAGGATCCTTCTTTCTTTTCTTTTAATTCCAGTGTTATATTAATTTCAGGGGTGTAATATAGTGATCCAACAATTCCATTTATTACTCAGTGCTCATCAAGATAAGTGTACTCTTAATCCCCTTCACCTCCTTCACTCATCCCCCACCACCCACTTCCCCTCTGGTAACCATCTGTTTGTCTGTATAGTTAAGAGTCTGTTTCTTGGTTTGCCCCTTTTTTTTGTCCCTTTGTTCATTTGTTTTGTTTCTTAAATTCCAATATAAGTGAAATCATATGGTATTTGTTTTTCTCTGACTGGCTTATTTTGCTTAATAGTGTACTCTCTAGCTCCATCCATGTTGTTGCAAATGGCAAGATTTCATTCTTTTTTATGGTTGAGTAATATTCCATTGTGTATATATGTCACATTTTCTTTATCTATTCATCAATTGATAGACACTTGAGCTGTTTCCATAATTTGGCTATTGTAAATAATGCTGCTATGAAAACAGGAGTGCATATATCCTTTTGAATTAGTATTTTCATATTCTTTGGGTAAATACCCAGTAGTGTGATTACTGGATCATAACATAATTTTATTTTTAATTTATTGAAGAACCTCCATACTGTCTTCCACAGTGGCTGCACCAGTTCGCATTCCCATTAACAGTGCATGAGGGTTACTTTTTCTCCACATCCTCGCTAACACGTTGTTTCTTGTGTTTTTGATTTTAGCCATTCTGACAAGTGTGGGGTGATATTTCTTTCCAGAATATACCCAAGAGTTAAAAAGGGGCCTGAAAAGTAGAACAAAATCTCCTAAACTACACCCAAAACGTTTTGAATACAAATCAGTTGTATCATAATTTTCTCTGCAAATGGAGAAAAGATAAAACGATAAGAGATTTTTATAACAGACCAGGCAATACTTTCTCTTTTTAAATTAATTAATTTATTTGAGAGAGAGAATGCATGCAGGAGCCGGGGGTAGGGCAGAGGGAGAAGGAGAGAAATCCTCAAGCAGACTCCCTGCTGAACATGGAGCCCTACACAGGGCTGAATCCCAGGACCCTGAGATCATGATCTGAGCCAAAATCAAGAGTCTGACGCTCAACCCACGGAACAGCTCAGGTGCCCCTAGGCAATACTTTCTAACATTTGAAAGTTAAAGAAGGGGCCAATGTAATGGCAATTCTTTCATCTCATTTTGTCACTGGAGTTAAAACTGAAATGGGAGACCTAATTCAAAAACAGAAATTGAAATGAGAGACAGGGCCTTAACCTGAGTTACAACACCCAGTACAGCATTTTAAAAGAGCTTTCTGATGAAATTAGACAGGACCCCAAATAGACTTATGACTTTGCAGACCAAACAGTTATGTTACCCATTTCCCAATTTACCACCTTTTGACAAGAACATGTGTAAATATTGTAAACAGAAGGAACACTGGAAAAAAATATTCCATTTTTCTACAAAAGAGAAACCAAGACATAGAAATATCCCACAATTCAGATCAACGATGGTGCTCTTAGGAAGGAAAATGTACCCAATATTCTGCCTTACACTTAAACACTTAAGGAGAGTTAATTATAAATATAAATAGTTACCCTCATCAATTCCTGATAGATACAAGCAATATCCTTTCTACATTAAACACTGTTAACTGCTCAATCTCTGAATTCTTCTCAGAGAAAACACAACAACAATAGGTATTTCAAATAACCCACATATTTTCCCTATCTCCTAACCCTTAACTGTAACCCTTGGACACTTAACTAAAAATATTTCTTCCTGCTCTATGATATCACTCTTGCAAATTTAATAAGGATTTACTTTGCAAATGGGATTGTACAAATGCACAGCACAGAAACTATTCCTTGTGGTTCCAAAGCACTCCTATAATCAAAATCAAATTGTATCTGCCCTGGTTATATATTTTTTCCTTTTTTGTTATATTTGATGCAGATTCAGATCTTGGTACCATACTTGACACTTTGTGGGCTAAAACTCCAATGGAATTGGGAAAATAATTTGATAAGAGCCTAGTAAAGTTCACATAGATCCTACTGGAAC
This sequence comes from Callorhinus ursinus, assembly GCF_003265705.2. Classification (NCBI taxonomy): domain Eukaryota; kingdom Metazoa; phylum Chordata; class Mammalia; order Carnivora; family Otariidae; genus Callorhinus; species Callorhinus ursinus. The sequence continues at coordinate 54,264,352 of NW_027397073.1, forward strand.
CTAAACTTTCCCAATATCCTTTGAAGCCAAAAGCAAAGGAAGGGCTCCAACCTATATTTGAAGGACTTCTTATGCAAAGGTCTTCTCAGACCCTGCAGTAGCTCAGTAACACTTCTATCCCGCCATTATACAAGCCAAATGGATGAAGATCTCAGGTTTTTCCTAGATCTCAAGGCCATCAACAAAATTGTTATCCCCTACTTCTCTGCAGTACCTAACCCAAACACCATCTAGTTATCGATTCTGCTTGAAGCCACTTACTTCATGGTAATGGATTTCTGCTTTGCCTTTTTCGGTATGCCTCTATACCAGAGGAATCAATACCTTTTGCTAATCTCTGCTAAACACAAGTAATAGTGACTATCTTCCTTAAAAAATACTAAAAGTGATCTACATAGGAGTTCTGATTCTGATAATAGCAAAGTAACTTATGTTTATTCACCTACACACATTTATAACACATATAAAAGCTGGATAAAAGTATTTAAGTACAAAAACACTCAAAGGCACTCAAGAAGGAGTTTACCACAATTATAGTTGGAAATTTCAACATTCTTCTCTTGGTAATTGATAGAGCAAGCAGTTGAAAAATCAGTAAGGAAATACAAAATTTGAATAGCATAATCAACTGATGTCATTTAATTAAAATTTATACAACAAAATGCCCAAGAATGACAGGATGCACATTCTTTTAAAATGCCTTTGGAATGTGTACAGAAATGGACTATACAGTGGGCTGTAAACCAAGTCTGGATGAATATAGAAAGACTGAAATGATTGAATATTTTAAAAAGCAAAATCATGCTTTATAGCCTCCTAGCAAAAAAACAACAAACGAAAAAAAACAAAACTCCAAGCTTAAATGTCTTCACTTATGAATTCTACCAATTATTAAAGAAATATATAAAGCTGATGTTACATAAAATCTCTTAGAAAATATAAAATAAGGGGCACCCGGGTGGCTTATTTGGTTAAGTGGCTGCTTTTGGCTTAGGTCATGATACCAGGGTCCTGGGATTGAGCCCTGCATTAGTCAGGCTCTCTGCTCAGTGGGGAGCCTGCTTCTTCCTCTCCCTCTGCCTGCCACTCTACCTACTTGTGTTCTCTCTCTCTCTCTCTGTCAAATAAATAAATAAATAAATAAATAAATAAATAAATAAATAAATAAAATCTTAAAAAAAAGAAAATATAAAATGAAAAAATTAGCTACCAGAACATTGTACAAGGTCAGTATTATCTAGATATTAGCACTAAAAGAATATATTACAAGAAAAGAAAATTACAGGTGAACATGTCTCATGAATATAGACACAAAAATCCTTAATGAGATATTAGTATGTCAAAACAAGCAATATGTAAGGGACAGAAAATTATGAACAGATAGAGTTATCCTAGGAATGAAAAGTTAGGTTGACATTTGAAAAGCCAATCAATGTAATTCTCTAAATTAACAGATAAAAAAATTTTAAAAACCCTCACCATATGAGCATCTAAATAAATAACAATTTATTATTATTAAAGAAAAATAATTTGGTGAAATTCAACATCATTCATTATCTGTGCAAACAAGGAATTGAAGGAACTTTGTCAACTAGAGTTCTGTTTGTTTTTCTAAGCCTACAAAAAACCTACAGGTAACACACATACAATTTTTTTTAAATTTTTTTATTGTTATGTTAATCATCATATATTACATCATTAGTTTATGATGTAGTGTTCCATGATTCATTGTTTGTGCATAACACCCAGTGCTCCATGCAGAATGTGCCCTCTTTAATACCCATCACCAGGCTAACCCATCCCCCTACCCTCCTCCCCTCTAGAACCCTCAGTTTGTTTTTCAGAGTCCATCGTCTCTCATGGTTCATCTCCCCCTCTGACTTACTCCCCTTCATTCTTCCCCTCCTGCTATCTTCTTCTTTTTCTTTTTTCTTAACATATGTTGCATTATTTGTTTCAGAAGTACAGATCTGTGACTCAACAGTCTTGCACAATTCACAGCACTCACCATAGCACATACCCTCCCCACTGTCTTTCACCCAGCCACCCAATCCCTCCCACCCCCCACCACTCCAGCAACACTCAGTTTGTTTCCTGAGATTAAGAATTCCTCATATCAGTGAGGTCATATGATACATGTCTTTCTCTGATTGACTTATTTCACTCAGCATAACACCCTCCAGTTCCATCCACGTCGTCATTGCAAATGGCAAGATCTCATTCCTTTTGATGGCTGCATAATATTCCATTGTGTATATATACCACCTCTTCTTTATCCATTCATCTGTCAATGGACATCTTGGCTCTTTCCACAGTTTGGCTATTGTGGACATTGCTGCTATAAACATTGGGGTGCACGTACCCCTTCAGATCCCTACATTTGTATCTTTGTGGTAAATACCCAGTAGTGCAATTGCTGGATCGCACACATACAATTTTGATCAAAGGTGATGTGATGAGAATTGATAGAAATTTTCTATACAAGTGACAAGTTACTCCTTGTACATGAGGGATGGAGAAAAATTTCTTCCCTTTGTTTATATACAGGAAAGGATATAAAAGGAGAAAGAAAGACCTTTGATCCTTGGAGACAGGATGGAAAGGATCTTGGGTTCTGAACTTAACTTAAGGAATGTCAATAAAATCTCTCTTCAGGCAATGGATAGTTGCATGTGTCTGAGTTTTTATGACCTAGAAATGGCTCTTAAAAAAATTCTGTAATGCTTTTCAGTGACAAACGGAAGCCTTACACACTCTCACATACACACATACATTTATATGTACAAATCTGTTCACTGAGATACTGTCATACACTTCTGCTTCTATATTTCCTATACATCACCAATAGGAAACCTGAGCAAAGAGGAAATATAATACTGTTTGTAAAAGCAAATCACTTTACCCTTCTGGATCTTACTTTCCTCATCTATTAAAATGATGGAGAGGAGCTAGGTGACCTTTAATATACTTTAAAATCTGTCATTCCATACTCTTAAATTTGGTATGCTAGTGACCTGTGGATAAAAACAGAACATTATGAGAATTCTCTTCCATTTGGACACTTTTCTCTGTGTCTGGAGGTAAATTACTGTAGATTGTGTTTTCAGAGTTCCTTTGTCAGCAAGCTTTCGGTTGAAATATGCCAGTGAGAGGCAGCAGGGAACAAAAGATAGAAATCCTAGAGAGAGATAATGGATTTTCCCCCAAATTCTCACTCTTTTTGGTGCTATGTATTTCCTAGTGGCTGCCTTCCTTCAGCTCCCACCAGGCAGCCTCTACACCAGTTCCAGTTCTTTTGGGGTAAAATAATGGCTTTGTTCTAGCTAGTTTCTATGTGTTTCATCATCCCTTTACCCTGGATAAACCTCTGAAAGCAGTACTTTAAGTAAAGTTTCTTTGTTGAAACATCTAGGGTAAATTTCATTTCATGCTGGGATTTTTGAGAAGCCAAAAATCATTACTCACATCAATGGATAGATCATTCAGACAGAAAAGCAGTAAAGAAACATTAGCCTCAAATGGCATGTTAGACCAAACGGACTTAACAGACATATACAGAGCATTTCATCCAAAAGGAGCAGAACACACATTCTTCTCAAATGCACATGGAACATTCTACAAGATAGATCATATGTTGGGCCACAATACAGGTCTTAATAAATTTAAGAAGACTGAAATCATCAAGCATCTTTTCTGACCACAATGGTATAAGACCAGAAATGAATTACATGAAGAAAACTGAAAAATTCAAAAATATGTGGATAACAAACATCATGCTAATGAAAAATTACTGGGTCAACAAAGAAATCAACAGAAAAAAAAACCTTAATACAAATGAAAATGGAAATACAACATACCAACATTTATGGGATGCAGCAAAAGCAGTTTTGAGAGAAAGTTATTGGCAATAAATGCCTACCTCAAGAAATAAGAAAAATTTCAAGTAAACAACATAATCTTATACCTTAAGGAACTAGGAAAAAAACAAATGAAGCCCAAAGTTAGTAGAAGGAATAAAATAACAAAGATCAGAGCAGAAATAAGTGAAGTAGATTAAAAAGATAAAAATATAAATAAAATTAAGAGCTGGCTCTTTGAAAAGATAAACAAAATTGACAAGCCAGATAGACTCACCAAGAACAACAACAACAACAAAAAATCAAATCAATAAAGTCAGAATAAAAGAGATGTTACAATTAATACCACAGAAATAGAAAGGACCATAAAACAGTACTATGAACAATTATAAATCAATAAATTAGACAAACTAGAAGAAATGGTAAATGCCTAGAAACATATAACCTCCCTAGACAAAAACAAAGAAATAGAAATTCTGAATAGACCAATTACTAGTAAAGAGATCAAATCAGTCATCAAAAACCTCCCAACAAACAGAAGTCCAGCACAAGACTGAACCACTGGTGAATTCTACCAAACTTTCAAAGAAGAATTGGTACCCATCTTTCTCAAATTCTTCCAAGATATAGAAGAGGAAGGAACATTTCCAAACTCATTTTATGAGGCCAGCATTACAGAAAGACACACAAGAAAATGAAATTATAGGCCAATATCCCTAATGAATATAGATACAAAAATCACACAAAATATTGCCAAACCAAACTGAACAATACATTAAAAGGATTATGCACCTTGATCAAGTGAGATTTATTCCAGGGTGCAAGGATGATTCAACATCCACAAATCAATCAATTTGATACACCACATTCACAAAATTAAGGATAAAATTCACATCATCTCAAAAGATGCAGAAAAAAAGCATTTGACAAAATTCAACATCTGTTTATTATAAATTCTCAACAAAGTATATGGGGGAAATTCTCAACTTTCTCAAATACTCAACTACATATAGAGGAAACATACTTCAACATTATAAAGGCAATATATGACATGTGCCTGAGTTACAGCTAACATCATCCTCAATGACAAAAAGCTGAAAACCTTTTTTTTAAGATCAGGAATGAGACAAGGATGTCCAATCTTACCCCTTTTATTCAACAAAGTATTAAAAGTCCTAGCCAGAGCAATTAGGTAGAAAAAGACATAAAAGGCATGCAAATTAGAAAGGAAGAAGTAAAATTATCACTATTTGCAGATGATATAATATTATAAAAGGAAAACCCCAAAGACTCAACCAAAAAAACTGTTAGAACACATAAAGAAATTCAATAAGGTTGCAGGATACAAAATCAATATTCAAAAATCTGTTATATTTCTATGTACTAACAATGAACTATCAGAAAGCGAAATCAAGAAAACAACCTCATTTAGAGTTGCATCAAAAGGAATAAAATACCTAAGAATAAATGTAACCAAGGAGGTGAAAGATCTGTACTCTAAAAATTATAAGACACTGATGAAAGAAATCAAAGGCAACACAAATAAATGGAAAGATATTCCATGCTCATGGATTAGAAGAACTAATAAATTCCATACTACCTAAAGGATCTATGGATTCAACAGATCTATAGATCCAATCCTATCAAAATTCCAGTGACGTGTTTTACAGAAGTAGAACAAGCGATTCTAAAATTTGTATGGAAACAAAAATTTAAAAAATTTAAAAAACCCTGATTAGTGAAAGCAATCTTGAGAAAGAACAAAAGGCTAGAAGAATCACTCCCTGATTTCAAACTATATTGAAGCAGACACATGAATCAATGGAACAAAAGAGATAGCCCAGAAATAAAACCAAGCATATATGGTCAATTAATTAATGACAAAAGAGCCAAAAATATTCAGTGAGGAAAGGACAGTCTCTTCAATAAATGGTGTCAGGAAAACTGGACAGTCACATGCAAAAGAATGAAACTAGACTACTATCCTACACCACACACAAATATTCATTCAAAATGGATTAAAATGGGTTAAAGACTTGAATACCAGACCTAACATCATGAAATTCCTAGAAGCAAACATAGGCAGTAAGGTCCTTGACATCAGTCTTGGTGAGGATTCTTTGGATCTGATCCAAAAGCCAAAGCAACAAAAACAAAAATAAACAACTACAACTACATCTAACCAAAAAGCTTCTGCACAGCAAAAGGTATCATCAACAAAAGGAAAACTTACTGAATGGGAGACAATATTTGCAAGTCATATATCTATCTGATAAGGGGTTAATATCCAAAATACATAAAGAACTCATACAATTCAATAGCAAAAACCAATTTTAAAAATGGGCAGAAGATCCCAATAAATATTTTTCCAAAACAGGCATACAGAGGGCCAACAGAAACATGAAAAAATGCTCAACATCACTAATCATCAGGGAAATAAAAATCAAAACTACAATGCCATATCACTTCACGCCTGTTAGAATGGCTATTACCAAAAAAAAAAAAAAAAGCAAAATAAAAATAAGTGTTGGTGCGGATGTAAAGAAAGAGGAACCCTCATGCACTGTTGGTAGGGATGTAAACTGGTGAAACTTCTATGGAAAGCAGTATGGAGTTTCTCAAAAATTAAAAATAGACCTACCATGTCATCCAGCAATTCTGCTTTTGGGTATTTATCTGAAGAAAACAAAAACACTAACTCAAAGAGATATATGCACCCGCATATTCATTTCAGCATTACTTACAATAGCCCAGATATAGAAAAAATCTAAGTGTCTATCCATCGATGGATGAGTGGATATAGATGAGATATATATATATATATATATATATATATATATATATATATACACACACACAATTATATTCAGCCATAAGAAGGAATGAAATCCTACCATTTGTGACAACATTGGATAGACCTTGAAGACATTATGCCAAGTGAAATAAATGGAGACAGCAAAAGATAAATACTGTATGATCTCACTTAAATGTGGAATTTAAAAACAGACAGTTAAACCAAAAACCAAGTTCACAGATACAGAGAATAGATTGATTGGTGGTTGCCAGAGGTGGGCAAGGACCAAGTGGATGAAATGCTTAAAGGGGGTCAAAAGGTATAAACTTCCAGCTGTAAAATAAGTCCTGGGGAGCATGGTAAGGATCATTAATACTGTATTGCATATCCGAAAGTTGATAAGACAGTAAATCTTAAAAGTCCTCATCACAAGAAAAGAAATCTTATAACTATGTATGGGGACGGATATTAACTAACTTACTGTGGTGATCATTTTGCAATATATACATATATCAAATTGAAAAAAAATGCGACAAGAGCAGAGACCTGGCAGGTCCTTGCATGTGGAAACTTGCTTTTTGAGGTCACTGGAAACCCTTATTCCAGTAAGTAAAGAAGTCCACGATAGCTTTCTGGGGGGTATGAGAAGCCATGTGGAGAAAGGCTCCAGTCACCTCGGTGAGTCCCCAGACAGGTGAGTGAGGCTATCCCTAAGCCATCTGAGGGAGACCAGAAAGATCCCTTAGCCAACTCCAGTACTGTCTCCTGGGACTGGGAGAAAATGATCATAAATTGGTGCTTTAAGCCAATAAATAAATACATAAATACACAAATAACTTTATATTTTAAATTATATTTTCGTATTCGCTTGTCTAGTATTTTAGAAATCTGTACCACTTTAAAGACAAAATGAATCCAAACAATGAACCTTTAATTCCCTAAGAACTAACAACAACAACAAATTTCCACTTAATTGCCTGGCCAGTATTCATTCCTGCTCCTCAGTGAGAACTCCCAACAATCCACCTCTCAGACTAATACAAAATACTGGCCGAGGTTCACCTATGAGATTGATGCACTCCTTCGTTGGCAGTAATAACTAAATGTTTTGATTTTAAAGGCTTCTCACTAGACAGTTGACTGTGTAATGAAGTGAATATAGATATGAAACATCGAATTTTGCCTTGGTTAGGTATCATACTCTGTTGAAATTTGAAAGTAATATTTGTTTCCTGTTATTCACAGTAGCCTGTGAATTGCACTGAAATATGGAAGACTGAATTTAATTCTTGGATTTGAAAATAACTGTGTGATTAGGGCCAAAATTTTAGCCTCTTGGTTTAGCTTCCCAATGTATACATTCACACCTAATTGTTTTTCAAAATAGCTTGGAAAAAAACCCTCTTTGAGTGCTTAGGGGGCCGAGTGAGCCTGTTCTCCACTTTAAGCTTATTTACAAGGGTGAAAATATACTTTTCCAGCATTTCTCCCTCCCTCAGATTTATCGAGACACTGTAACTGCCTTAAAAACATTCCTGGTGGTTTTGTGGGCTTGAGAAGAAAGCCACAGGTTTATTTCCACTGAAATAACAGTGCTCTTAGTGGTTTTCTCTCTCTCTTTTTTTAATTTCTTTTAAAATAGGCTAAGTAGCCCTGGAACGTAGATCTGCAAGTGAGGAGATTACAACAACTCCTCAATTTAGCACCAATTACTGCAAATATCTGTCCTTTTGATGACAGGTCCAGAGCAATTAATTACTCCTTCAACTGTTCATTCACTTACTCTTTTTAATAAATAGTTGTTTTGAGCTAATGATGTTCTAGATCAAGGTGTGTTTGAGGAAGTTAAAAATAATTAACCCTTGTGACAACAAAGCACTTATGACCCAAGAAGTGATAAAGTAATGTAACAAAGTTTGGTAAAACCCAACTGAGAATATGGAAAGTTTCTCAGGGAAATTACAAGCAAGTAACTGTAGATATTTAGAGATGAAGAGAGTGCAATCAAGTGTGTATCACGGCAAGCTTGTGGCAGGGTTTGAGGGAGGCCTAGGTGAGGGGTTAGGATTGCAAGAGGCTCTAAGGACATAGCAAAATACAGCAAAATACTTTGGAAAGGTCAGGTACTGTACAAGCGTTAGATAATCACAGTTACTACATAATAATTTTGAAAAGTATTTTTCCACCAATATGTCATCATTAAAGTAATTATTTTTAAGTGTCCTCAGGAAATGCTTAATATTTACAGAAATCATTAAGAAAGAATCAGTAGTTTTGACATAGCTGCTCCAGTGGACAGGGAAAGTGATCACCCGCCATTGTCAAATTATTCTGTACTCTGAACTCTCCAAATATATACATCTGTGGTTCCCAAATTGCACCGAGACACCCAGGGTGTTACAATGAACTCACATGGGGTGCTGTAGGATATTTTACATTTCTGAGGGGAACACAGCAATATTCAATGGCTGCCAGACCCCATGCAAATTACTAGTTCAAAGTAGTTCAGAGTTTCAATATGACACTACATGACTTTTGATACCATTCATCTTTTTCAAACTGGATTTTTGGTAATTGCTGTCATAGAAAACAAGCACTGCACACAAATCAAGATGGAATGAAAAGTGAGGATGGTGGAGGCCAGTATGATGCAAGCTTGAGAAATTGTGCAGTGCCCAACAGGTGACCAATATCCCATTAGTGAGTAATTGTAGTCACTGAAGATTTTCTTAATATATTTTTTCTTTCAATATTTTTTAAATGGCTACTGAGTCACCTGTATATAAATATCTACTGGGTTACTGGACCTTAGTAAATTTAGTAAGGTATTTAGGAATTTAGTAAATGACTCAGGAATTTCTTTGGATCTAAGAGATCCAAAAAAAAAGGATGGCACACACTATGAATAAAGAAAATTTGGGGCCCTGTGGCTTATGTAGCTGACAAGAAGTCCACTCAGGAGTGTCTACATTTATACCCAGGTCTGTTTTGAGGTGAAGCCTCTTAGCTTCACTTGAGACAACATTCATCATAGAAACAGTCATTGGACAGTAGATCTAATGGCTTAAAGCAGCCTTTAAAATAATTTTTTGTAAAGAAGAAGATAGCAGGAGAAGAAGAATGAAGGGGGGGGGATATCGGAGGGGGAGATGAACCATGAGAGACGATGGACTCTGAAAAACAAACTGAGGGTTCTAGAGGGGAGGGGGTGGGGGGATGGGTTAGCCTGGTGATGGGTATTAAAGAGGGCACGTTCTGCATGGAGCACTGGGTGTTATGCACAAACAATGAATCATGGAACACTACATCAAAAACTAATGATGTCCTAAACGTGAGACAGGAGTCCATCAAAATCCTAAAGGAGAACACAGGTAGCAACCTTTTCGACCTTAGCCGCAGCAACTTCTTCCTAGAAACATCGCCAAAGGCACGGGAAGCCCGGGCAAAAATGAACTACTGGGATTTCATCAAGATAAAAAGCTTTTGCACAGCAAAAGAAACAGTCCACAAAACCAAAAGACAACCGACAGAATGGGAGAAAATATTTGCAAATGACATATCAGATAAAGGGCTAGTATCCAAAATCTATAAAGAACTTATCAAACTCAACACCCAAAGAACAAATAATCCAATCAAGAAATGGGCAGAAGACATGAACAGACATTTCTCCAAAGAAGACATCCAAATGGCCAACAGGCACATGAAAAAGTGCTCAACATCGCTCGGCATCAGGGAAATCCAAATCAAAACCTCAATGAGATATTACCTCACACCCGTCAGAATGGCTAAAATTAACAAGTCAGGGAACGACAGATGTTGGCGGGGATGTGGAGAAAGGGGAACCCTTCTACACTGTTGGTGGGAATGCAAGCTGGTGCAACCACTCTGGAAAACAGTATGGAGGTTTCTCAAACAGTTGAAATTAGAGCTACCGTTCGATCCAGCAATTGCACTACTGGGTATTTACCCCAAAGATACAAATGTAGGGACCCGAAGGGGTACGTGTACCCCAATGTTTATAGCAGCAATGTCCACAATAGCCAAACTGTGGAAAGAGCCAAGATGCCCATCGACAGATGAATGGATAAAGAAGAGGTGGTATATATACACAATGGAATATTATGCAGCCATCAAAAGGAATGAGATCTTGCCATTTGCAACGACGTGGATGGAACTGGAGGGTGTTACGCTGAGTGAAATAAGTCAATCAGAGAAAGACATGTCTCACATGACCTCACTGATATGAGGAATTCTCAATCTCAGGAAACAAACTGAGTGTTACTGGAGTGGTCGGGGGTGGGAGGGATGGGGTGGCTGGGTGATAGACATTGGGGAGGGTATGTGCTACGGTGAGTGCTGTGAATTGTGCAAGACTGTTGAATCACAGATCTGTACTTCTGAAACAAATAACGCAACATATTTTAAGAAAAAAGAAAAGGAAGAAGATAACAGGAGAGGAAGAAAAGGGGAGTATGTCAGAGGGGGAGACGAACCATGAGAGATGATGGACTCTGAAAAACAAACTGAGGGTTCTAGAGGGGAGGGGGGGAGGGGGATGGGTTATCCTGGTGATGGGTATTGAGGAGGGCACGTTCTGCATGGAGCACTGGGTGTTATGAACAAACAATGAATCATGGAACACTGCACCAAAAACTCATGATGTAATATATGGTGATTAACATAACAATAAAAAATAATTAATAAAGTATAATTGACACACAAAGATGCTAGTTCTTATTTGAATACTATGGAACATCATAATATTTAATGGGCAATCAATTTGGTTAGATTCATAGCACAGTTTTTGCCTTCTGTGCACTATGATTCAATGTCAGTTCAGTTTTCCAATAACTAATTTTATCACTTTCTTCAAGTACTCAGCTTTTTTTGTTTCATTATTTTTATTTTTTTGTTTTCCTATTTCATTGATTTCTGTTTTTATCTTTATTATTTTCATTCTTCTTATTAGCATTTATTATTCTTAAGATGGATGCTTAATTCATTGATTGATGTCTGAAAAATTATATCATGGTAAAGTTTTAATTTTGTATTTTATTCCTATAAACATTTCCAATTATTCTCTTTTAGAAGTGTTTTAACTGTAATTTCACAAATTTTTATATGTTAAATATTAATTTTTTTAAACTTAAAATATTTTGTAAACCCAGGGCACCTGGGTGGCTCAGTCGGTTAAGCGTCTGACTTCAGGTCATGATCTCAGGGTCCTGGGATAGAACCCCATGTCTGGCTCCCCACTAAGCAGGGAGCCTGCTTGTCCCTCTCCCTCTGCCCTGCCCCCACTCATGCTCTCTCACTCTCTCTCTCAAATAAATAAAATAAAATAAAAAATATTTTTTAAACTCTCATGTGATTTCTTCTTTTAAACCATGAGTTTCTTAGAAGTATACCATTTAATATTAAATATTTGGACTTTTAGAAGACATTTTAATTTTTATTATTTTAATTTGTTATCTGGGAACATTTTCTATTTTATTTCAGTTCTTTTAAATTTATTTCTCTTTTTATATTTCAACTTTCCACATTTTTGTTATATGCATAGCACTTGTAAATAGGACTTCTGCTCAATTATATATTTTTCTAAATCAGTGCAACAAAAGTCTTCTAAAATAGAATTTCTTTAAATATATAAGGCATTTACATTGTTCAAAAATATAACAACTCTATTTTAGTTTTTATATTTTAAATTTCTCCCATGTCTTTTTCCCTACTACATTTTTTCTGTCATTCTTGACTCCTTTCTCTGCAAAGTAGATAACTATTATTATAATTCCCTTGTGTATTCTTCAGATTTACTTTACATAACCAGTAGAAATACATATTCTTTTTTCAATGTATTTTTAAGGAGGAAGTTCCCCCCCTTTTTAAAAAAGATGTTATTGTTTATTTGAGAGGGAGAGAGAGAGGATAAGCAGGCAGAGCAGCAAGCAGAGGGTGAGGGAGAAGCAGGCTCCCCACTGAGCAGAGAGCCCAATGTGGGACTCAATTTCAGGACCCTGGGATCATGATCTGAGCTAAAGGCAGACACTTAACAGCATAAGCCATCCAGGTGCCCCTAGAAATACATATTCTTATTTTTATTACTTTTATAACACAAGGTTGCATAATATACATACTATATTTTGTTTTTATAACAAAAAACCTTGAACACTTTCCATATCAGCATTAGAGAACTTCATTTATTTTACAGCTGTACAATACTTTATTCTATAAATTCCTTTAACCTGACAACTATTTATAGATATCCAAATTTTCCTCATTCTTTTGTCATTAATATAATGCTAAAATGAAAAATATTATGCTTTTTAAAATAAAGTCCCAGAAATAAGTACAGGATTATAAGTTTTATATTTTTAAAAATTTTTTTTGAATATAATTACCTTTGTAAACATGGTAACAGAAATCAGCCAATACAGCTTTTTAATTTTACTAATTATTTTTAAATTAAGCTCTATGTGCAACATGGGGCTTGAATTCACAACCCCAAGATCAAGAGTCACATGCTCTACTGACTGAGCCAGCCAGCCACTCCACAAGTTATATATCTTTTAAATATTGATAGCTTTGCCAAATTTTCCTCAATAGGAATAGTGCCAATTTACATTTCCATAAACATATGAGAATGCTTGTTTTTGCCTAAACTTTTCAATAGTTTGTTTGGATAACTTTTGGATGTTTATCAAATAGCTGAAACTTTTGGGTGTTTATCAAATGGCTGAGAATTTTGTCATAGTATAATTCTAATATTGCATTTTCTTTATTATTAAATCATTTGAACGTCTCTCACATTTAAGGATTATTTATATTTCCTCTATTGTCAACTAATTTTTCATATCCTTGGTCTAATTTCCAATTGGGTTGTTCATCTTTTCCTGAATGATTTCTAGGAAATTTTAACACAGAAGGAAGTTTTATTTCCCTTTGTCTTTGGTATATATTGCATATGTATTTCCTCAATAATTTTATTTGTTTTTTTACTTTTTTCAGCATACAGCATTTTATATTCATGGAATTCAATTCATCAGCCTTCTTTTTTTTAAAGTTTCTGGATTGGGTTGTGGATAGAAAGTTATTTCCTTTCTGAAGATTAGAAAAAATTATTTTCTTTTAGTGTTTTATTGTTTATTTTTCATATTTAAGTATTTGACCTACTTGGAATTTAATTTTTATGAGAATTCACTCCTCTATTTCTCCATCATATCTAACTGTCCTAATGTCATTCATTAATAGCCCATTTTTCTGTCATTTTTTGATATATACCACAGTATATAACATACTAAACTCTTTTATGTATTTAGATTTATTTCTAGACTTGATATTCTACTTATCATAGTGCCTATCTATGTGCTGTTAGCACACAGTATTATTGTTAATAACATATTTATAATAACAGAAAGGCCTAGAACACTTTATCTCTGATCACCTCACTTCTAGTTTTTATATTATTATTATCTAGGACATAAATTCCATCTTGTCTTTTTAAAGACCCTTGAACACCAGTGTAATTTTTATAGTTCTCATTGTTTTTCTCATTACAAGTTTTTAGATTTACCATATATTCAACATTTATTTGATCATAATTCCTTCTTGCTTTCAGATCTTCGGGGGGGGGAGTATTTTTTTACTTCCTAAGTGCATACTTGGAATTTCTGATGAACTGTTAGTAATAAAGACATCACCATTATAAACAAAAGATAGTCACTTTTGGTATGCATTTGGGGGTTTTCAGTAATTTTTTTTCAGTACTCTGAAAATCGTATTGCATTGTTTTCTTCTTACTATTGTTTTTGACAGACAGTCAGGCCTCATTAAAATTTCATTTCTTTGTAGGTAATTTCACTGATTTCTTTGCTGGACACTCATTTTTTATTAGATCTATACTAGATCTCTCACTCTTTTCTTCCTATCTCATCTTCTTGCTTCCTGTTTTTTTTTTTTCTTCATATTTTCTATCTTTTTATTATCTGTGCTCCTTCTGGGTGATATCTTCAGGTCAACCATTTGATATATAAGAACTCTCTTCATTAATTTATACTCCACCAATTAAGCCTTCCATTTTGTTTTAAATTATAATAATTATTTTGTTATTTCTAGAAATTTTATTTGGTTCTTTGTCAAATAAACCTTCTTGTCTCTGATAGCCTTTTCCTTGCTCTTCTTTTTGGCACACTTTATTTTTTTAAAAAAATATTAAATTATATTTAATTCTTATTTTGTATTTTAGAACAAACAATAATTTTTATTTGCCCAGCATTGTCCTGACTTTAGCACTGAAAGTTCAGTGTCCTGAAACATGCCTCAGTCCTGGGAAGACTGGGACAATTGGTCACTCTAATATCTCATGTCCTAACAAATCAGATTCTGCTATTTGTTGTTTTTGCTGTTTTTCCCTTTGATGACTTGTTTCCTAATTTTTAAAAAAATAATTGTTATGATGTTCTCATGTTCTTTGAGATCTTATCTGTAAGAGTCTATGAGGCCTAATTTGGAGAGAATTTAATAGAGAGGATTCAAGTTCCCCTCAGTCAGTCACCTGAGGATGCTACCAATCCAGGACCACTTAGTTGTTTTTGACTTGTCAGTTTCAGATAATTTCAAATTCACAGAAAACTGCAAAAATGGAACAAAGAATTCCCACATAACCATCACCCAGACTACAAAATCTTAACATTTCCCCCCATTTGCTTTATTAGTCTTATTTTTAGAAGTATTTGAGGGTAGATTGTATCCATTATGTCCCCTCATTCATAAATATTTCAGCATTTTTTCCAAGAACAAGGTCATTTTACACAGTCCGTTATCAAATACAGGAAATTTATCATTGATACAATTAATATCTAAAATAGAGTCCATATTCACATTTTGCTAATAGTTCCAATAATGTTCTTTTTAGCAAGAAAATATTTCTAATCTTGCTTTAGTTTTCATGTCTCTTTAGTCTCCTTTAATTCTGAAGTTTTATTTCATCAATATTGTTGAAGAGTATGTGCTGAAAGTCTCCCTGTCTTGATTGGTCTGATGAAGCAACGTAAATGGTGTAAAATCTTCTACTCAGTGGAGAAACAGCTTAAATTCATATGATTTCATGATCTGTTATTTTTTACCATGAAGCAGTATATTTTACTCCAATGCATTGTGAGGGCTGGCTGGGGTTACCAACAACCAAGGAGAGGAATATTGCCCCATCACAGCTGGAATCCCAGGCCCTGTGAAGAAGACATAATAGATCTCAGGAAGCAGAGGTCCTTTCCATATCTTTAAAAAGCAATCAAGTGGGCAGCTACCACTTTGGACTCTTAGCAGAGATAACTGCTCAATCTTTCCTAATCAGCAAACAACCAAAGAGAACCCTGAGAACTGCCCTTCCACCTCACCCTGTCTATTCAATTGAGGCACATGACCATTATTGGTTAATATCAATAAAATGGCTATTTGATTGTTTATTTATTTATTTATTTATTTATTTTTAATTTATTTGAGAGATAGAGCAGAGTGAGCAAGAACACGAGTGAGGGTGAGAGGCAGAGGGGGAGGGAGAAGAAGGCTCCCTGCAGGGAGCCTGATGCACGGCTCAATCCCAGGACTCTGGGATCATCACCTGAGTAGAAGGCAGTCGCTTAGCTGACTGAGCCACCCAGGTGCCCCAAAATGGCTATTTCTGACTGTGCCCTTGAAACCCCACTCCCATGAGCCAGGCCAAGAAAATTCAATTTGATAAACATGTACATAACACCAGCTGGAAACAACACAATGGACACATGCTGTGGGGATGCAAATATGAGATGCCTGAAGACTCTTTTCAAGATACTTGTACAGATCAGTAAGGCCTGTGTATCACTGTACCTTATACAATCTTCTCTAGTTGCAGTTGATAAGAAGCTGCTTTAATCTTATCAAATATCCTCTGTCACTAGTAATTTCACATTGGAGATGTTTATAAAGCAATTAATGATTCCTGTGACTCCGTAGCCATTTTTATTTTTTAAGTTAAAATCAATTTAATTAACATATAGGGTATTATTAGCTTCAGAGGTAGAGTTTAGTGATTCATCAGTTGCATATAACACCCAGTGCTCGTTACATCAAGTCCCTCCTCAATGCCCATCATGCAGTTACCCCATTCCCCCACCCACTTCCCCTCCAGCAACCGTAGGTTTGTTTACTCTAGTTAAAAGTCTCTTATGATTTGTCTCCCTCTCTGATTTTGTCTTATTTTATTTTTCCTTCCCTTCCCCTATGTTCAACTGTTTTGTTTCTTAAATTCCACATATGACTGAAATCATATATTTGTCTTTCTCTGACTAACTTATTTTCCTTAGCATAACACCCTCTAGTTCCATCCATGTTGTTGCAAATGGCAAGATTTAATTCTTTATGATGGCTGAATAATATTCTATTTTATATACATACCACATCTTCTTTATCCATTCTTCTGTCGATGGACATCTGGGCTCTTTCCATATTTTGGCTATTGTGGACAATGCTGCTATAAACATTGGGGTGCATGTGACTTTTTGAATCACTATGTTTGTATCCTTTGGATAAACCCCTAGTAGTGCAGATGGCAGGTCGGCGGGTGAACGTAAATGTGGGCATGCTGGGCCACATCGACAGCGGCAAGACGGCGCGGGCGCTGAGCACCACGGCCTCCACCGCCGCCTTCGACAAGCAGCCGCAGAGCTGCGAGCACGGCATCACGCTCGACCTGGGTTTCTCCTGCTTCTTGGTGCCACTGCCCACGCGCCTGCGGTCGACGCTGCCGGCTCCCCCGGCGGCGTCCGGAGCCGAGCCCCGGCTGGCGACCCGCAGCTTCAGGTCACGCTGGTCGACTGCCCCGGGCACGCCTCCCTCATCCGGACCATCATTGGCGGACACATTCCGGGGGGCGGAGCAACATGGCAGAGGAGTAGGAGACCTAGATTTCATCTGGTCTCACAAATTCAGCTGAATAGGGATCAAACCATTCTGAACACCTACGAACTCAACAGGAGATCAAAGAGGAGAGTAGCAACAACTCTCTGAACAGAGAAGCGACCACTTACTGGAAGGTAGGACGTGCAGAGAAGTGAATCCGAGGCGATATTCGGGAGGATAGGCGGCGGGGGAGGGGGCCTCCGCCAGCCGCTTCTGGCAAGTGATAGAGCCACAGAGCACAAAATCGGACCTTTTAGAAGTCGGCTCCGCTGAGGGACGTCGCTCCAGTGGCTAAGCGGGGGTGGAACCCTCGCGGGACAGTGGGGTCTCAGGACCCTTGGGGTCACAGAAAGACTGGGGGAGCCTGAGTGCACCAGAGCTCCCAGGTATTGGAGCGGGGAAGTCAGCTGCAGAGACGGAGCTGAGGCGCAGGCTCTCAGCTTGGGGTTGCCATAAACTGTGATCCGCGGCCCAGTCGGGCCACTGCTCCTGCAGCAGGGACCCAACAGGCGGCAGATCCGGGGAGACTCCCCTTCCTTCCCTGGGAGGAGCGGCGCGGGAATGCACCGCAGGGATCTGCTGGGTTTGGAGACTCCACACGGGGTCGGGTGCCAGAGATACAAATGCTCGGTCACAGGCCGGGTGAGCACGGAGTGTGGCCGGAGACCAGGGACAAGGGAGTGACTGCTTTTCTCTGGGGGCGCACTGAGGAGCGGGGCCCCGAGTTCTCAGCTCCTCCGGGTGGAGATTGGGAGGCCACCATTTTTGCCCTGGTCCTCCAAGGCTGTACGGAGAGCTTGCAGGGAACAAAAGCTCCTGAGATCAAACCCGAGTAGCTTGCTTAGCCCGGACTGACAAGGGCGGGGCAATTCAGCCTCCGGCAAAGACTTTTGGAAACCACAGCAACAGGCCCCTCCCCCAGAAGATCAGCACGAACAGCCAGCAAGCAAAGACCAAGTTTACCGATCAAGGAGAATGGGAGAACTCCAGCGCTAGGG
>NW_027397073.1:54283032-54285218 GCF_003265705.2 Callorhinus ursinus
TTTTTTTTTCTTTTTCCCTTTTTCAACCAACATCTTATCAATCTCTTTTTAAAAAAAAAAAACTTTTTATTTTTCATTTTTAGAGTCATATTTTATCCCTTCATAGTAGTTACCCTTATTTTTGGCATATATATAAGTTGTTCTCTCCTTAAAATTTTGAGATACAGTTTCTTCTAACAGATAAAAATATACCCTAAATCACTAGTGTATGGTCCTGTTCTAGTCTCCTGCCTGATCACATTCTCTCCCTTTTTTCTTTTTTCTTTTTTTTGATCTTTTTTCTTTTTTCAAACAACTTCTTATCTTATCAAGTCCTTTTATAAAATCTTTTATAATTTTCATCTTTACAGTCATCTTATATCCCTTCATTGTATCAAACCTTATTTTGTACATATATGTCTTTCTTCCTTTAAAATTTTAGGAGGCACTTTTTTCTAACAGACCAAAATACGCCCAAAATCTAGTGTGTGGCACTGATCTATGCACTAGCCTGATCATATTTGATCACATTCTGCTTTTTTTGTATTTTTCTGTTTTTGTTTTTATCCTTTCTTTTTCCTTTTTTTTTTCTCTTTCTTTTTTCTTTCTTTCCCTTTCTTTTCCCCTGGTTTCAGGTCTTTTCTGATTTGTATACAGTATATTTGTTGGGGACGTTGTAAATCTGTTAGCATTTTGTTCTCTCATTCATCTAGTCTCCTCTGGACAAAATGACAAGACGAAAGAAATCACCTCAGCAAAAAGAACAAGAGGTAGTACCATCAGCCAGGGACCTACTCAATACGGACATTAGTATGATGTCGGACCTAGAGTTCAGAATCATGACTTTAAAGATACTAGCTGGGCTTGAAAAAAGCATGGAAGTTATTAGAGAAACCCTTTCTGGAGAAATAAAAGAACTAAAATCTAACCAAGTCAAAATCAAAAAGACTATTGACGAGGTGCAATCAAAAATGGGGGCACTAACTGCTAGGATAAATGAGGCAGAAGAGAGAATCAGTGATATAGAAGACCAAATGATGGAAAGTAAAGAGTCTGAGAAAAAGAGGGAGAAACAACTACAGGATCACGAGGGCAGAATTTGAGAGATAAGTGATTCGATAAGACGAAACAACATTAGAATAATTGGGGTCCCAGAAGAAGAAGAAAGAGAGAGAGGGGCAGAAGGTATATTGGAGCAAATTATAGCAGAGAACTTCCCTAATGTGAGGAAGGAAACAGGCATTAAAATCCAGGAGGCACAGAGAACCCCTCTCAAAATCAATAATAATAGGTCAACACCCCGACATCTAATAGTAAAACTTACGAGTCTCAGAGACAAAGAGAAAATCCTGAAAGCAGCTCGGGAGAAGACATATGTAACCTACAATCGTAGAAACATTAGATTGGCAACAGACCTATCCACAGAGACCTGGCAGGCCAGAAAGGACTGGCATGATATCTTCAGAGCACTAAATGAGAAAAATATGCAGCCAAGAATACTATATCCAGCTAGGCTGTCATTGAAAATAGAAGGAGAGATCAAAAGCTTCCAGAACAAACAAAAACTAAAGGAATTTGCAAACATGAAACCAGCCCTCCAAGAAATATTGAAAGGGTCCTCTAAGCAAAGAGAGAGCCTAAAAGCAGCAAAGATCAGAAAGGAACACAGACAACATACAGTAACAGTCACCTTACAGGCAATACAATGGCACTAAATTCATACCTTTCAATAGTTACCCTGAATGTAAATGGGCTCAATGCCCCAATCAAAAGACACAGGCTATCAGATTGGATTAAAAAACAAGACCCATCCATCTGCTGTCTGCAAGAGACTCATTTTAGACCCAAAGACACCCCCAGATTGAAAGTGAGGGGGTGGAAAACCATTTGTCATGCTAATGGACACCAAAAGAAAGCTGGGGTGGCAATCCTTATATCAGACAAACTAGATTTTAAAACAAAGACTGTAATAAGAGATGAGGAAGGACACTATATCCTACTTAAAGGGTCTATCCAACAAGAAGATCTAACAATTGTAAATATCTATGCCCCTAACGTGGGAGCAGCCAATTATATAAGGCAATTAATAACAAAAGTGAAGAAACACATTGACAACAATACAATAATAGTGGGGGACTTTAACACCCCCCTGACTGAAATGGACAGATCATCTAAGCAAAAGATCAACAAGGAAATAAAGACTTTAA
>NW_027397073.1:54320218-54370069 GCF_003265705.2 Callorhinus ursinus
GGGTGTTATGAACAAACAATGAATCATGGAACACTGCACCAAAAACTAATGATGTAATATATGGTGATTAACATAACAATAAAAAAATTAAAAAAAAACTAATGATGTAACGTATGGTGATTAATATAACAATAAAAAATTTAAAAAAAGAGGCAGACAAAAAAATAAAAATAAAATAATTTTTTGTTCTTTTTAAAAATTATAAACATATCTTGTCAAATCCTTTGTTTTTGCTTTCTAACACAAATAAGGAACACCATGTCCTAATGTATATATTTTGTATTACCGAGGCACATTTCCTGAGGAAAAATAAGAAAGGAAAGGAGAGACATCTTCAAATTTATATAATAGTTCCAGTTTATATTGCTAGTCCTGACACTAATGTTTTGAGGTCTGGGAAAGCATAGATGGGGGCCTCCATCCCAGGTATCTAAGTGTTTAAAAGTTATAAATCAAGCTATCAAAACTATTAAATAAAATATGTTCTATCCTCTAACCATGAAAAATAATGCCTTCATAGCAACTTGGAAGCCATGTCCTAAAATCTAAGAGTCCTTGGAGTCCCACTAGGGATGTGGCAGCGTTAGGAGAGCCAGCTAATAAATAGCTAAGTTTCTCTTCCCATTTTGCTGTTGTCCTACACCTACTGCACTACATGTGGTCTCCTACAGGGTGAGGGACCTTGCAGGTAGATATGTACACCCAGCTGGCACATCCACTCCCAGTTCTCACCACTGCAAATAGCCACCCTTGGCCAACCCTCAGACCTACGCATAAAAATCACGTCATCAAATACCTTCAGATGATGGATCCTGGGGAGATTATTGTACAGGCTGTGGAAGAGAGCCTGGGGCTATCTGGGCAGGTTCCTAGGTATCCGTGGTATAGTCTAGAAGGGAGGAAACAAAGATTATTGGTGGAAACAATCCTTGGCCCTATATACTCCTTGTCCCATGGTGATGAGCTGGAGTGGGGTCCCCTAAAGCTAGGGATTAAGGCAGGTGCCTCTTGTGCCAGGTCTAAGGATGATGCTAAAATTTGTATATTTCCTGGTCCTCTTTAGGACTTAAAAAAATTTCTTCCCAGACACAAACCCCTTTCTTCCTAATCACTTCCTGTCAAAAGAATGAATGCTCTTGGTTGCGTGGGTTTTCATTTTTAACATGCAGAAAATACAAAATAAACTTGGCAACAGGCAGAACTTGCCCTTCTGTTCTTGTGATATTTCTGGCATCACTTGGGCGGAAGATGTGTACCAGATCAGCACTTTAGTCAGAATGCCTCATCCACAGGGCAGCTCACCATCGCTACCTTCCCAGATGCTCTGAGGCTTCCCTGTGGTTCTGGATATGGCCAAAGACCAAAATCCAAGAAAATCCCTTGACCCCAGAGGGGGACAATATGAGCCAGGGCATTCCCATCTAGAATTGAAAATTCCAGGTTTGTGGCCTTGAGCAATGTCCTCCTTGATTTATTTATTTAGTCACCCAGTAGGACATTTAATGAGTACCTCATGAGAGCCTGCCACATCCCTAGGCATCATGTGTCAGACACCATCTAAAATCACCTCATGAGTGTCCCTATAACTGTAAGTTAGCATTACTTACCCTGTTTTAAGTAACTCTCCAGTAATAATAATCATTGTGAAGTATTGCATAATGATACTATTTCATGATACTATTTCCTAGGTTTTTTTATGGTTTAGAGATGTCCAAATGAATATTTTAGACCCTTTAGCCCCAATTACATTTTCTATTATAAAGAGATATCAAATTTCTACCTACAGCTAGGAAGGTCACATCGTATTAATATCTTCTGGCAAAAAAGCAATAAACATAGTCTATTATACTATGGATTACGTATGTTTATCGATGACTCTCCTTGTTTAGTTATTTGTTTTGGTTTTCGGTATAGTTTTAGACCAAGGGTTTGGAAAGTAAAAAGAAGCAACAGCCATATCAGTTTCCTTCTAATCTATTTTGCAAAATGTTTAGAAAAAGGAGGATATTTCAAATGGAGGTTAAAACAAGATAAATAAAATAGCAAGACCGGCTCTTTGTGCCTGGACATGGCCAACACTGATTGGCTGACACAGATTCGAGTCTCTTTGTTAAGTGTAAATCTAAGGCAGTGTTGGGCATCAGGCTGGACACTAACAGCAGCTCACCATTCAGAACGATGTAAGTTTAATTGTATATTCTCCTACAGTGGAAAGCAAGCAGGGAATCCAACCCTCTTTCAGCTTAGCCTCTTCCTCTGCCTAGCTCTGCTTCCACAACTCCCCTCTGCATGTTAGTGGCAAAGATACTCCACCCACAAGCCCCCAATTCTCTAGAGACAAGGGCTCCATGCCCAGGAGAAAACACTTGTGCCCTAGCTTCTCTTTTCAGAAAGTGATGCTATCTTAGTCTGCTCAGGCTGCTATAAGATAATACTGGAACTGAGTGATTTTTTTTAAAGATTTTATGTATTTATTTAAGACAGAGCAAGAGAGCACAAGTTGGGGGAGGGGCAGAGAGAGAAGCAGGGTCTCCACTGAGCAAAGAGCCCCATGCGGGGCTCAATCCCAGGACCCTGAGATCATGACCTGAGTGGAAGTAGACACTTAACCGACTGAGACACACACGTACCCCTGGAATTGAGTGATTAAACAACAGGCACTTATTTCTCACTGTACTAAATACTGAAGCCCTGAACCAGGGTGCCAGCATTCAGTTCCTGGTGAGAGCTCTCTTCTGGCTTCCAGGTAGCGGCCTTCCTGCTGTGTCCTCATATGGCCTTCCCCCAGGTTATGTGCACAAGGGGAGAGAGAGGAAGCCAGCACTCTGATGTCTCTCCTTATAAGGTCATTAATCCCATCATGAGGGCCACACCCTAACTGCCTCCCAAAGGCTTCACCTCCAAATACCATCACTTTGAGGGCTAAAGCTTTGACATATGAATTTGCGGGGGACACACAAATACTCACTTCATAACAATTCGAGACTTCCTAACCCTTCAGATAGAGTTAAGCTCCCCTCACCAAGGTATAGAATGGGAAACATTACAGGCAGTGGTTAAAAGTTACAGCTCTGGAGTTCCACAACATCGTGTGTGTATCTGTGTGTGTGTGTGCACGCACGCATGTGCGTGCACCTGTGTGCACAGGGGTGCGCACTCGTGCATGTTTCTAATCCTGAGTCCACCATGTCTAAGTGTTATAACCTTGAGCAAGTTACTTAACTCCCTGGGTCCAATTTCTTTGTCAGTAAAATGAGGACGGTAACAATAGCATCTGCTATCAAAGATTACTGTGAGGATGTAAAGCAAGTAGACATCGGGACCTGAGCAGAGTAAAAAAATGAATGAATAAATGAATGAATGAATGAGTGAATGAATATGACTTTTATATGGTCCTATATTTACATTTTAAGGCCTGCATTGAAATTTGTCTACCATGTTTCTCCTACCCCAATGTGAACTTTCTAGGCAGGGTGTTTAGATGGCTCTATGTCCCCATTGACTGGGACCATGCCCGACACAGAGCAAGCACTCAGCAACTGTTTGTAGAACTGATTCCAGAAGGCCTGGGGAAACTTAGCAGGAATGAAAGCTATGAATGGATTTTAGGATTTTGCTGAATGTGTAACTCAATAGGTAGCTAATCCTAATAGGCCATTCCTTAGAAATGGCTGAAATATATATTTTTGCTCATTGATTTCCATAAGGTAACACTTATTCATAACCCATTTACATTATAGGTCTGTCTGTTTTGTTGGTATGCAAACCCTTAAAAATCTGGGCATCCTAGAGAACAATGTTTCTCCAACACAGGCAAAGTACAGCAAACTTGCTGTGTCTCCTACAACACAAATCATGAAAACTAATTGGTTTTAATAATGTGTTTTAGGTAAGTAAATCACAAAGTTCTCTGAGTGCTTATTATAGCAATTATAGCTCAAATGGTAACACCAGGATTTTGAAATATAATTTGTCATGAGGCCCCTTCCCACACCCACCTCCACCCTCCACTGTCTGTTGTTCTACCTTCTGGTCTGAAACTTTCCAAGTGTTAATCTCGCTGTCAGACATTCTCATGACTTATATTTCATCATCTTTACATTTGTTGCATTTTTTATTGTGTATCACACTTGTGTTCTGTTTGCCACGGTCTCTTGACGATTGCCTATCGCTAATAGGTGCTATAATTGGGATTAGCTATAAGTAGGGCTCAGAGAGCTTTATGTCATGCTTTGAATAAATAGGCAACAAAACCAGTTTAGGCATATTTAACCTGACATTTGAGTATTTGTCATTTGTAAAGAAGACAGAATTCACACAAAATTCCTGGACCCGCTGTTAACATTTTGATATGTACCCTTCTAGATGATTTTAGGTACGATGTCTTTGTGAACACCAGCAGTAATCCTGGCTTATGTAAACAAAACCCAGGACTTAAGAGACAGGTGCCAGAATCATTCAGAGAATCAAAGGAAATGCTGAGCTGCCAGGCTTTGAGAAGTGGGCATCCACAGAGCTCGAGTCCTGGAAGCCAGAGAATATGGAACCTCTAGGGGCCCCCGTGAATGTGGCTCAATTCCAACAACTGCTGGGCTGTGGGTTGGCTTTCATTTTCAGTTTCTGGGAGAGAGAGTTTTATCTGCCAGCATGGGCCACATACTCTTCCCTGGATGAATAAACTCAGGCCAGGAGGGCAAAGTGATTCACAGTCCTGGAGAGAAGTGCAGTACCAGGGTCATGGACCCACTGCTGAGGCTAGTGGATAAAGAGGTCCAGCCTGGTGTTCTGTTTGGAACCTGTCCCCACTTAGAATTGTAAGGTAAAGTGGAGGATGGAAAGCCCAAGGCCTGTTCCCAAATAAAACAAGGAATGCTGGGAACATAAGAAGAAATACCCAGTATCCACACTTGAGCATGCATATATAATTCTTTTTTTTTTTTTAAGATTTTATTTATTTGAGAGAGGGAGCACGAGCAGGGGCAGAGACAGAGGGAGAAGCAGGTTTCCCACTGAGCAGGGACCCGACGCAGGGCTGGATCCCAGGACCCCGGGATCATGACCTGAGCCGAAGGCAGACGCCCAACCGACTGAGCCACCCAGGCGCCCAAAATTCTGAAGGTGTATTTATGTTTTTTATAATGAAAGCATTATACACAGGGAAACTGCCTTTTCTCATTGGGTATTATAATGTAAACACATTTCCATTTATAACCAAGTGATTAAAAGTGTGAACTGCGGAGCTGGACTCAGGATTAAAATCTAGGCCCTGCCATCTAAGAGCTTGGGCAAGACACTTAAACTCTCTGTGCCTCAGCTTCCTCAACTGTAAAATAGGGATATCTCTCTCGTGGAAAAGTTGTAAAGATTAAATGGATTAATATGTGTGAAGTGCTTGGAATAAGGTCTGCACACTCTAAGTGCTCAAAACAGTCAGCTGTCTTAGAGAACCCTCTGGTACATACGTACATACATCCTTAGACACTGTTTTTCGATAATTTTTTAAAGCAAATACTTAAAAGTGGAGTTGCTAGGTTAAAGGCTGAAAATATTTTTAAGACTTCAATAGAGAACAAATGTCAGATTGTGGCTCTCCTTTGCTAAAAATGGACCGGTGACTTCTGATGTCAGAAAAAAAAAAGAAGGAATGTTCTCATCTTTGTGATTCTCCACACAACTGGTTCCTGGTATCTCTGTGACATTACATTACTTCCTCCCTCATTTCCTGACCTTCCTTGAGAAAGTCAGGAAATGTCAGGAAAGGAAAGTCAGGAATGAAAAGTCAGTTCCTCCCCAGAGCTCATGCCCTTTCATCTTCCTGGAACATTCTTCCTCTTCCTTTCCTCTTCCTGGGATATTCCTCCCCCAGAATCCCACAGGGCTTGCTATTCACATCTCGTCTTCAATGTAGCTGTTGTGGATTCCTCACCCAACCCAACTAGAATGGTAAACTCCGCACTTTATGCCCCTCCCCATCCTTGTTTTTCATCTTAGTCCTTGTCACTAATGTCCCTGATGTGAATATGATACATTCATATCATATTTATTTTCTGTGTCTTCCTAGAACAAAATGGTGATTGAATATATGTTACCAAGTACCCTTTCAGGAAAGCTGCACCCATTTATATTCCAGCAGCGTATGCATGTTAATCTGTGCACTATATATATTACCAATATTTTAAATCTTTGCCAGTCTTACACACAAATACCTGTAATTGTTTTTGCTACTGCATTTCTGACAGCAGGCTTCTAGTTCCTGCTGGATGCTGCCAGCCACAGAGAGCTCTTTGCATCCATTAAGGGACAACTCCCACAGTTGGAAAGTCAGTTCTCCCTTATACTGAACCAAAATCAGCCTGTTGAACTTTTCTATGAAATCCCCTTTCAAGCCAACCTGTTCTTTTGCCACTCTTGCTATCAGAACTCAGGCATGGATGGGGCCATTTCATTTACCAACAACGACCCTGAACAACACAGGTTTGAACTGTGTAAGTTCACTTACACGTGGATTTAAAAAAACAAATACAGTGCAGTACTGTAAATGCATTTTCTCTTCCTTATGATTTTCTTAACAACATTTCCTTCTCCCTAGCTTACTTTATGGAAAGAATACAGTATGTAATACATATAGCATACAAAAATATGTGTTAACAGCTTCTGGTCAACAGCCGACTATTAGCAGTTAAGTTTTCAGGGAGTCAGAAAGGATACATGGATTTCCAGCTGTGTGGGGGCTGGTGCCTCTAGCCCCTGCATTGTTCAAGGGTCAACTATGGTAAATTGGTTACAGAGGACTGAGAGAACAAGCAGTAGATGGGGTTTTAAGAACTTCAGAGCCGGTAGGAGGCGCTCCATGTTGCTGTTGCTCAGACCATAAGGACCATGGGTCTGGTAGTGCTGAAACCAAACGGCTGGCAGAGCCAACTGCCACTGCTAGAGTTCAAGAGTCACCGGAGTATATGAAACAGCAGCGCCCCTGCCTGAGGCCTGACAAAGAAAGTGCAAGAGAACAAAGTGGCTTAGAACAGGATTTCACGGTAGGAATCTGAAAAACTAGCCAGGAAGTCCATTGTCCACTCCTTCCACCTGCAAATTTCCCTCTAGTGCCATCTAGTGGCAGGACTTAACCGGAAGTCTGCTAGCCAGGGTTTCTGGGAAAGAGTTTGCAGAGGACTGGCCTCAGCATTACAAAGAAGAGTAGAGAAGGGCCCGTTTTGGGCACTGAGAGATAATAAATAAAAACTTACACACCTACTATCCCTCCCTCTTTATTTAAAATTGTTCCAGAATTAATAGCAATAAACTAACCCTGTTATTTTCATTATCATTATAGAGTCATGACAGATTGTGAACCTTAGGATACAAAACCAAGCAAAAGAAACCAAAGTGAATTTTGCTCTCAATTCTCCGGTTATAAGGCTCAGGGGTTACTTTCAAATGCACAAGATATCCCACATGGGAGGTATTAGGGTGGAGGAAACTCTGGGGCTACAAGCAAATAATCCACTCTGGATTCTCCTTCTTGTTATAACACCTGCTTCCTTCTGCAGCTCAGCTAGTTGAGGAGATAACTGACAGGCTCATATGCATTGAAATAATTTGAAAGTAATCACAGACAGACTTTTAAACTCTAAAGAACAAGCCTCCCTCTCTTAACGTATACTAGCTCAACTGCTTTACTCTTTTGCATAGTTTTTCTTTTTTTTAATTTAATTTTATTATGTTATGTTAATCACCATACATTACATCATTAGTTTTTGATGTAGCGTTCCATGATTCATTGTTTGCGTATAACACCCAGTGCTCCATTCAATACGTGCCCTCTTTAATACCCATCACCAGGCTAGCCCATCCCCCCCAACCCTTCCCCTCTAGAGCCCTCAGTTTGTTTCTCAGAGTCCATAGTCTCTCATGGTTCGTCTCCCCCTCCAATTTCCCCCCCTTCAATCTTCCCCTCCTGCTATCTTCTTCTTCTTTTTTTTTTTTTAACATATAATGTATTATTTGTTCCAGAGGTACAGGTCTGTGATTCATCAGTCTTACACAGGCATAGTTTTTCTTAAAAGATACATACACACACACACAGGACATTGCTACAAGTGCAAGAGAGAATATTTGATGTTATTGCATCAGCCTGGGGGTGTGGCTGTCGCCATAAATGTTTTAGAATGGAGGAAGGACACCAAAAGCTCATCTTGTAGAGGCCTGATCTTGGAAATGATTCAACATCAATCTAGAGCCAGTTACCATCAGTCATATTTCCTTTGAGGCCTTAGTTTTTCTACCTATCACTAGAGAAAATCTTTTTTCTAGGAAAGTCCTTTGAGAACCTGGGAGAGAGTAGAATGAGCCCAAAGCGTTCTTCATTGATGTGTGTTTAAAATATTCCAGCTGACAAGTGGTGGCGATAAAGCCTGCTTTAGTCACCCTGGTGCCTGTCAATTCTTTCTCCATTTTTGGTGCATAATCAAAAGAGCTTAATGCGAAGTGATGGAAAGCATTCTTCCTGCATTACCACCATCTGTTTCCTTGGCATCCACTACAGACAGCTGTGTTGCCAGCTTTCGAGCTGTTTATTGGTGTGTCACATGGAGAAGTTATTGATGGACGGACTGAATCTCCTGAAAACTGGGCATTTTTGTTTCTTTCTGAAATACTTATTCAATATCTTGTCACTCTTACAAGATATTCAACAGACTTTTATTCTATGATTTGACTGACCCCTGGCAACAGGGCAGTTTCATATTTATGAATGGGTATCTTGAAAAAAAATCATATCCATGCCAACTCTCGAGCAAGTTATTAATGGAACTAGGAAAGGATCGTAAGAAGGAAAATGAAATGGTCAAGTGGGAAGAATGATCACCCTGTGCATACAGACTGAGAATATCTGCATGCCAGTGTGCAGCAGTGGAGGCAAAGAGATATAATTTAAATTTCTATAATCTTGAAGTTTGTGATAGAAGGATGCTGAGATTATGGGTTCTGCTATTTAAGGTTAGAAAGAAGAATAAATACAGAATAGCAAGTAAAGAATAAATAAAGTGAAGTCTCTCTTTGCACAATGGTAATAGCCCAAGATTTCTGTTATCTAAAATATCTTTTAAAAGAAGCTGAATTCTAAATGATACATATATATGTATCACATATGTATGTGTGTGTATATATATCTAATTAGAGAAATCCAAGCTCTTTGGGTAAATCTCTAATCTCAAAGGTCAATATCAAGAAGGTCAAAATGTTTTTTTCATGAAAGGCCCTTCAAATTCACCGTAATAGGCAAAATATCAAACCAGATGCAACACAGATCAATATTTCTTATTTGATTCAACCCTTTGCTAAACAAGGCCCTGTTGCCAAATACTGCTGAAAATAATAGAGATTGGGTAAATAAGTTAGTTTCCAGTCCTCAAGGAGTTTATAATTAAAGATGATCAGATCTAAAGATTTGCCTATGCATTGTATGTAAACACATATACATATACAAATATTTGCTATTAAATACTATTATAAAGATAAACACCACATGAAAGGTTACCAACCAAATAAAAATGATTTGGAGAGGCATCATGACTATGGTTCATAGGAGGTGGCTATTATCCTCAGTTGGAGGGATGGGGAAATGCTTCTTGGAAGAGGTATCAATCGAGCTGCGTCTCAGTGGACTGGTTGAGCTTGATTATCACACTCAGATGAAGGAGGATTTCACCCCCAAAGGACTATGAGTGAAGCACGAAGGTAGGAAACCTGGATTTATGTCTAGAATAGTAAAATATCAAGGTTGCCTAGAACTTGGAGTGTTTTGAGGGTGAATAGTGGTGTATGACAAGAAAATGCACTTTGATGTCAGTTCATGAAGGATTTTCAAATAGGATCCTAGAGTTTAGACCTTAAAGCTTTTCAGTAAGAGAGTGATGCAATCAGATCTGCAAGATAAATTGAAAAAAAGACTGGATTCAGGAAGGCCAGTGTAGGACAATGATGAGTGTCTCTGATTAAAAACTGTTACTGCTAGAAAGGACTCAAGAATCCTTACTAGTCCATTTGGCTTGTTTGTTTGTTTCACAAATTAAAAAACTGAAGTCTGGATGAGTAGGGTGATTCATTCAAGTTCAATGAACTAATAATGATAGATCAGGACTAGAACACAATTTATGGTTTTAATTCCAAAAAGGAGATATAAAGGGCTTAACTTTTAAAATGAGGAAGTGGGTAGAAATATACTTGTGACAGAAGTAATTGGCCTTAGAGACTGAGAATGGGAAGGAGAGAGAAAGATAAGTCCAAATCGACTCAGGCATGTGAGCTTTCCACTGTCTCCTTGGTCTTCAAAGACATTTCGTTAACTTAAAATGATTTCCTGATGGAATTTCAGGCAGCATTTTGGAGAGATTCAAAAATAGATACGATGGTAGCTAGAGTTTAAGCCAGGAATAACTGTTGACCTCATTACACTGTCCTCTACTCCTAGGAATGAGAGTTCTTACTTCTGACCAAAGAAAACACACAGGATCAGTCATCCTGGGTGAGAATTACCAAGTCACATCATTTTTCCTCTTTTCTGCATTCTCAGAGATTTACCCGGCTGTCTTTGCCTCAGCATCCTCTTCAGCAATCAGGAAGTTATCAGGAAAAAAATTAAATCAGTTACAATTCAATTCTCATGCAAAAAGAATAACAACCAATCAGCTCGTTGCAATATTCAGCACACCCTACATAGCAAGAGGACCATTAAGTTGCCAGCTACTCTATATTCAGCTTTCCTTCTTCCAGCAATCATTTCTATAATTAGTACTGGCATATTGTGCCTAATTAGTTATTTCTGTGGCATATGGGCATGAAATGTATGTGTTCCTTAGTCACCCTATTTTACTGTTAAATTGCCTGTAGAGATTTTTTTTTAAATGAATAATTAAGCTTATTTCTTTGTCTCTTGTTTTCCAATTCCCTTAGATTCTATTCAGGTGATATAATTCTAGTGTATCCATGGTAATGCTCATTATCTACATCTATAGGTGAAATCTTAGGGGGCTGCTGGTGAAATCACTTTTTTTCTCTCTTAATTTGGCTTCAATCTGTAGACCAGGAGTGACAGAGCAGTTAAAAGTCACTGGTGCTAATACAGATTTGCACTTTAGTTAGCATGGCAACTAATGCTCACATTCAATTCCCAACTGCATTTCCTTTCTTTTTTTTTTAAGTTTGACAGATAAATATGTATACCCTTTATCTACATCACAGTTTTGTTCTAATGAAGTTCTCAATTATAATGAATACTCAGACTGTAACACTACTGAAATGGTTGTGATATTTTTAGACAAGGTATAAACAAGAATTTAAAATTTAAATAATGAATTCCACAAAACACTTCAAACCACATTCAATTCAAAGTACCAGAGTATTTTTTTTATTTAAATTCAATTAACCAACATATAGTACATCATTAGCTTCAGATGTCTTGTTCAGTGATTCATCAGTTGCACATAACACCTGGGGCTCATCACATCATGTGCCCTCCTTAATGCCCATCACTGTTACCCCATCCCCCCCAACTCCCCTCCAGCAACCCTCAGTTTCTTTTCCATAGTTAAGAGTCTCTCATGGTTTGTCTCCCTCTCTGATTTCTTCCTGTTCCATTTTTCCCTCTCTTCCCCTATGATCCTCTGAGCTGTTTCTTATATTCCTCATGAGTGAACCCATATGATAATTGTCTTTCTCTGACTGACTTATTTCACTAAGCATAATACCCTCCAGTTCCATCCACATCAATGTAAATGGTAAATATTCATCCTTTCTGATGGCTGAGTAATATTCCATTGTATATATGGACCACATCTTTATCCATTCATCTGTCTATGGACATCTTGGCTCTTTCCATAGTTTGGCTATTGTGGATATTGCTGCTATAAACATTGGGGTGCAGGTGTCCCTTTGGATCAATACATTTGTATCTTTGGGGTAAATACCTGGTAGTGCAATTGCTGGGTCTTGGGTAGCTCTATTTTTAACATCTTGAGGAACCTCCATACTGTTTTCCAGAGCGGCTGTACCAGCTTGCTTTCCCACCAATAGTGAAAGAGGATGCCCCTTTCTCCACAACCTCGCCAACATTTGTTGTTTCCTGCCTTATTAATTTTTGCCATTCTAACTGGTGTAAGGTGCTATCTCATTGTGGTTTTGATTTGTAGTTCCCTGATGGCTAGTGATGTTGAACATTTTTTCATGTGTCTGTTGGCCATTTCTATGTATTGGTCTGTTCATGTCTTCTGCCCATTTCTTGACTGGATTATTTGGTTTTTGGGTGTTGAATTCGAGAAGTTCTTTATAGGTCTTGGATACTAGCCCTTTATCTGATATGTCATTTGCAAACATCTTCTCCCATTCTGTAGGTTGCCTTTTAGTTTTGTTGACTATTTCCTTTACTGTGCAGAAGCTTTTGATCTTGATGAAGTCCCAATGTTCATTTTGCATTTTGTTTCCCTTGCCTTTGGAGATGTGTCTAGCAAGAAGTTGCTGCAGCTGAGGTTGAAGAGGTTACTGCCTATGCCCTCCTTTAGGTTTTTGATGGATTCCTGTCTCACATTTAGGTCTTTCATCCATTTTGAACTTATATTTGTGTATGGTATAAAATTGGTCCAGTTTCATTTTTCTGCGTGTGGCTGTCCAATTTCCCCAGCACCATTTATTGAAGAGACTGTCCTTTTTCCGTTGGATATCTTTTCCTTCTTTGTCGAAGATCAGTTGACCATAGAGTTGAGGGTCCATTTCTGGGCTCTCTATTCTGTTCCATTGCCCTATGTCTGTTTTTGTGCCAGTACCATACTATCTTAATGATCACAGCTTTGTAATAGAACTTGAAGTCTGGCATTGTGATGCCACCAGCTTTGGTTTTCTTTTTTAACATTCATTTCAACATTCCTTTAGCTATTTGGGGTCTATTCTGGTCCTTTACAAATTATAGGATTATTTGTTCCAGCTCTTTGAAAAATGGCAATGGTAGTTTGATAGGGATTGCATTGAATGTGTAGATTGCTCTAGGTAGCATAGACATTTTAACAATATTTGTTCTTCCAATCTATGAGCATAGAATGTTTTTCCATTTCTTTGTGTCTTCCTCTATTTCTTTCATGAGTGTTCTGTAGTTTTTAGAGTACAGAACCTTTACCTCTTTGGTTAGGTTTATACCTAGGTATCTTATGGTTTTTGGTGCAGTTGTAAATGGGATCAACTCCTTGATTTCTCTTTCTTCTGCCTCATTATTAGTGTATAGAAATGCAACTGATTTCTGTGCATTGATTTTTATATCCTGTCATGTTGCTGAATTGCTGTATGAATTCTAGCAATTTTGGGGTGGGGTCTTTTGGATGTTCCATATAAAGTACCACATCATCTTCAAAGAGTCAGAGTTTGACTTCTCCTTTGCCAGTTTGAATGCCTTTTATTTCTTTTTGTTGTCTGATTGCTGAGGCTAGGATTTCTATGTTGAACTGTGGTGAGAGTGGACATCCCTGCCGTGTTCCTGACCTTAGGGGAAAAGCTCTCAGTTTTTCCCCATTGAGGATGATATTTGCTGTGGGATTCTTATAGATGGCTTTTATTATATTGAGGTATGTTCCCTCTACCCCTACATTGTGCAGAGTTTTAATCAAGAAAGGTTGCTGTATTTTGTCAAATGCTTCTTCTACATCTATTGAGAGGATCATCTGGTTCTTGTCCTTTCTCTTATTAATGTGATGTATCATGTTGACTGATTTGTGGATGCTGAACCAACCTTGTAGCCCAGGAATAAATCCCACTGGGTTGTGGTGAATAATCCTTTTAGTGTACTGCTGGATCCTATTGGCCATTACCTTGCTGCAAATTTTGGCATCTATGTTCATCAGGGATATTGGTCTGTAATTCTCCTTTTTGGTGGGGTCTTTGTCTGGTTTTGGGATCAAGGTAATCCTGGCCTCATAGAATGAGTCTGGAAGTTTTCCTTCCCTTTCTATTTTTTGAAACAGCTTCAGAAGAATAGGTATTAGTTTTTCTTTAAATGTTTGGTAGGGGGTTGTTCAGTTGGTTAAGTGTCTGCCTTCAGCTCAGGTTATGATCCCAGGGTCCTGGGTTTGAGCCCCATGTTGGACTCCCTGCTCAGTAGGGAGTCTCCTTCTACCCACCCACCCCCCTGCCACTCATGCTCTCTCTCCTTTCACTCTCTCTCTCTCGTTCTCAAATAAATAAATGAAATCTTTAAAAAAAAAAAAAGTGTTTGGTAGAATTCCCCTGGGAACAATCTGACCCTGGACTCTTGTTTGTTTGGAGATTTTTACTTTCTGCTTCAATTTCCTTGCTGGTTATGGGTTTGTTTAGGTTTTCTATTTCTTCCTTTTTCAGTTTTGGTAGTTTATACATCTCTAGGAATGCATTCATTTCTTCCAGATTGCCAATTTGTTGGCATACAGTTACTCATAATATGTTCTTATAATTGTTTGTATTTCCTTGGTTTTGGTCATGATCTCTCCTCTTTTGTTCATGACTTTATTTGGGTCCATTCTCTTTTCTTTTTAATAAGCCTGGCTAGGGGTTTATTGAGCTTATTAATTCTTTCAAAGAACCAACTTTAGTTTCGTTGATCTGTTCTATTGTTCTTTTGGTTTCTATTTCATTGATTTCTGCTCTAATCTTCATTATTTCTTCTCTCTTGTTCAGTTTAGGCCTTATTTGCTGTTCTCTCTCCAGCTCCTTTCGGTGTACAGTTAGCTTATATATTTCAGACTTTTCTAATCTTTTGAGAAAGGCCTGTATTGTTATGTACTTCCCTCTTAGGACCACCTTTGCTGGATCCCAAAGGTTTTGAACAGTTGTGTTTTCATTTTCATTGGTTTCCATGAATTTTTAAAATTCTTCTTTAATCTACTGATTTACTCATTCATTCTTTAATAGGATGCTCTTTAACCTCCAAGTGTTTGAGTTCCTTCCAGATTTCCTCTTGTGGTTGAGTTCAAGTTTCAAAGCATTGTGTTCTGAAAATACGTAGGGAATGATCCCAATCTTTTGGTATCAGTTGAGACCTGATTTGTGACCCAGTATGTGATCTATTCTGGGTAATGTTCCATGTGCACTCAAGAAGAATGTGTATTCTGTTGCTTTAGGATGGAATGCTCTACATATATCTGTGAAGTCCATCTAGTCCAGTGTGTCATTCAAAGCCGTTATTTCCTTGTTGATATTCTGCTTAGATTATCTGTCCATTGCTGTGAGTGTGGTGTTAAAGTCCCCTACTATTATTGTATTATTATCAATGTTTTTTTTTTTAATTTTGTTATAAATTAGTTTTTATAATTGCTGCTCCCAAGTTAGGAGCATAAATATTTATAATTGTTAGATATTCTTGTTGGATAGATCCTTTAAGTATGATATAGTGTCCCTCTTCATCCCTTACTACAGGCTTTGATTTAAAGTCTAATTAGTCTGATATGAGGATTGCTACCCCAGCTTTCTTTTGAGGTCCATTAACATGATAAATGGTTTTCCATCCCCTCACTTTCAATCTGGAGGTATCTCTGGGTCTAAAATGAGTCTCTTGTAGACATCCTATGGATGGGTCATGCTCTTTTATCCAATCTGATACCCTGTATCTTTTGATTGGAGCATTTAGCCCATTTACATTCAGAGTAACTATTGAAAGATATGAATTTAGTGCCATTGTACTACCTGTAAAGTCCCTGTTAAGTACCTCTTGTCCCAAGCTGCTTTCAGGGTTTTCTCTTTATCTCTGAAATTTGCAAGCTTCACTATTATATGGGGTGTTGATCTATTTTTATTGATTTTGAGGGGGGGTTCTCTCTACCTCCTGGACTTAAATGCCTGTTCCCTTCCCTAGAGTAGGGAAATTCTCAGCTATGATTTGTTCAAATATATTTTCTGTCCCTCTCTCTCCTTCTTCTTCTTCTGGGAGCCCAATAATTATAATATTGTTTCACTTTATGGTATTGCTGATTTCTCGAAGCCTCCTCCTCTAGGTCCATTAGTTGTTTTTCTCTCTTTTCTTCAGATTTCTTGTTTCCATCATCTTGTCTTCTATGTAACTGCCTTTTGCCTTATTTACCCTAGCTGTGAGAGCATCCATTTTAGACTATATCTCAGTTTAAAGCATTTTTAATTTCAGCCTAATTAGATTTTATTTCTGCACTAAGAAATTCTTTAGTGTTTATACCTTTCTCAAGCCTGGCTAGTAACTTTATCATCATTATCCTGAATTGCAGTTCTGACATTTTACTTATATCCATATCAATTAGATCTGTGGCAGAGAGTATTACCTCCAGTTCTCTCTTTTGTTGTGAATTCCTTCTTCTAGTCATTTGCCCAGAGAAGAATGGATAAACAAGAGAACAAAATCAAAAAAGATCAACCACAACCCAAGTGAAATACACACTAGACAAATCTGAAGAGATCAGAAACTAAAAAAGAAAAGAAAAAGAAAAAAGGAGGGGAAGAGAGAATATAATCTCTCAGGTGGACAAAACAGAGTGATCCACTTGGTCCTGGGTATATTTTGGTCTGTTTGTTAAAAGACACTAAATCCCAAAATTTTAACAAAAGCAAAACTTATATACATACAAAAATAAAATTGAATATGGTGAATGGAAGCCAAAAATGAAGAATATATCTATAAAATGTAAATGTAAAAATAAAAGTTAAAAAAAGACTTAAAAAGAAAGAGTTGATAAAATAACAAACTAGTTGGAAAGGAAAAAAACAAAAAACAAAAAAGAAAAGGAAAACTTTAAACTGAAAGATGAAAGAATCATGAGCAAAAACCCTGAATTCTATATACTATTTTCCCCTTGCACTAGAGTTTTGCAGTTCTATGTGCTCTGTAAACTTGGTATTGGTCTGATGTTCCAGCTGGTCTTCCGGGGGAGGGGCCTGCTGTGCTGACTCTCAGGTGTCTTTATCTGTGCAGAGTTGCACCACCCCTTGCCAGGGGGCCAGGCTCACTGTAAGCTGCTTTGGGTTGCTCTATGTGGCTTTTGCTCCTGAAGGCTTCCCCTGCCACTTTAGAGGATGAAAATACAAATGGCTGCACTCTCTGGCCCCAGAGCTGAAAGATCATGGCCTCCTCTCTTCAGTAAACTATCAGGGAAAGCAGTCTTCACTTTTGCGTGCACCAAACTCTGCAGACTCCTGTGGTGTGCACCCACACCAATCCTCCCGGGGGAAGGAAGAGGGTCACCATGGGCCTGTTGCTTGCAAGGCCCCCGCATGGAGAGTGGTCACTGGAATGTGCCATGGTTCACAGTTTATGGCAAACTGAGCTGAGAGCCCACTCCTGGGCTCAATGACCATAGCCAGTTTCCCTGCTCCAATGCTTGGGACCCCTGCTGCACTCATGCATCTCAGTTCTTTCTGTGACCAGGGGGATCCTGAGAATACACTGTCCCACCTAGGATTTTTTTAAAACATTTCATTCATTTATTTGTCAGAGAGAGAGAGAGAGAGAGAGCACAAGCAGGGGGAGTGGCAGGCAGAGGGAGAAGCAGGCTCCCCACTGAGCAGAAAGCCTAATGTGGGCCTCGATCTGAGGACCCTGGGATCATGACCTGAGCCAAAGGCAGATGCTTAACCAACTGAGCCACCCAGGCATCCACAACCTAAGAATGTGCCCCATTTCGTCACCTGAGCACCTTCCAGGCAGGGATGTCTCTCACTGGAGCAGACTTCTGAAAGTTCCAATTTTGCACTCCAGGGCTATATCACTTTCTAGTAACTGGCTTACAGAAATCTCTTCCCCCTGCCATTTATCTTCTGATATATACCCGCACATTCACTTCTCTGTACCTCCTACCTTGCAAAAAGTAGTCATTTTTCTATTTGTAGAATTCCAACAATTCTTTACTTACATCTCATGTTGAATTCATAGGTGTTCAGAATGATTTGATAGATATCTAGCTAAATTCAAGGGACCAGATGATACAAGGTCCCCTACTCTTCCACCATCTTGCCTGCCTCCCTCAAAGTATCAAAGCATTTAATAAAATTAACTACTCTGATATCTTATAGTACTAATCTTATAGATATAAACACATGCCCCATTTTTAACTACTTTGCTGGTTGCAATGCAAGTAGCAAAAGATTAAGAGTCAGAAGAAATGAATTTGAATTCCAATTCTATGATTTCCCTACCATGAGACTGTCACCAAGTTACTGCTCTTGTTCCCAGTCTTGGTTTCATTATTTGTAAAATTAGAATGACAGTAACTTTATAGGATTCTTGTGAAGATTAAAGACAATATAACTGGCACATAGTAAGTGATCAATGAATGTGCTGCCATTGTTTCTACTGCATGGTCATGATATGGGGCTTTGTGAGAAGGCAGAGTCTTGGGCCATGCCCCAGAATTTCTGAATCAGAATCTGTGGTTTCACAAGATTCTCAGGTGATTATATGCACATTAAAATTTGGAAAGCATCAGTGCTGAAGACAACAAACTGATTGAACATGGACATTTTATTCCAGCCAATTTCATGTTTCCATAGGGTATTTTGTAATCCATGGTCTGAAGCTAGATTATTTCAAATAGTTTGTATGTGTTGACAAAGTCAAATTGATAGAATTTCTCCTCTCTCCACTCCCAGGATGACAGAAAAATAAAATAATACATCTGGAGAGGGTTTAAAGATCCTATAATCCAAAGCCTATTTTTACAGATTTTGGTATCAAGGCTCAAGGAGATGAATGGGTCAGCAGTCAATTTGGCATCACACTCTTCTTACTGGCTTAAGATAATTATCTTCTAGACTATAGATTTAATTTAGTACAAATATGTGAAGCTTTATTTTCTCAGGTATAGATATCACAAGCTTAGCTAGTTTAGTTAATATACTCATTATTGAGCAATTATTTCCATCATGCCTACTCTAAAAAAGGCAGTACACTTGGTATCTAATAAGAGCATGGAATAAAGAATTAGGGTACAAATATGAAGTAGACAAATTAATAGAATGCTTAAGAGCTTTGACCTTGGAGTCAGAGTCCAATCCTGATTCTGGCATCAAGAGGGTACTTAACGGTCTTTATCCGTATCTCTCTGTGAAATGGGGCTAATAAAATGTGTTTTATAAAGCTGTGAAGAATAAATGTAGACCACATATAAAGATTTAACATGGAGCCCAAGGCATATAATGATTGCTCAATAAACAATGACAGTATGGTTTGCATTATTTGGCATAACTGATGAACTCACAGACAGGAAGGGAAGAATACACAAACACAGGTAATTCATCCTGTGTCCTAAAAAAAAAAAAAGGACAGAAATTATACCAGTTATTTTAATGGGTAGAATTTGCTAAAAAGAACTATTAAGTAGGTATGTAAGAACAGAAAAGACAAAAAAAAGAAAAAAAAAAAAAGAACACCAGAGTATCCTAGAGTTAGCAGCTGTAAGAAACAGGATGAGGGATGGAAGAAAGAGTGAAGAGAATGGAATTATTAAAATTTAGAATTCTGGAGGACGTGGAGGCCTGTTAGACCAGAAGTCAGATGCCTGGGAAGAGAACACTGCTTGCCTGGTGTCTCTGACTTAGGCATCAGAAAGCTGGGTCCACCAAGCTGGGGCAACTGCAAACTGGATTCAGCGGCTGCAAGTGGATGGCACCTCTACTGCCTGCAGCTCATAGCTACAGAAAACAGACAGGAAGCTCAGGACAGAGCAATCTCTTCCCTTCCTTTAGACTTCCTCTCTCCTGCTATTACTGTCTCCTTAGGCAGCCTAACAGGCAGCCACTGGCAAACAAGAGCTGTGGGTTGCAGAGCCAGCCTCCCAAACCAGAGCACTGGAGGATGGATTTGGAGGGGAGAGACAAGAGTTTTCTAAGGAGCACTAGGTTAGGTTGTTGTAATGTGAACTGAGTGCTAAGTGCCACATGTAAGTCTAAATTTTGAGGGCTAGGGAGTCCAGAGGGAGAAAAACACTTCCAGCTCTGGCCATGGTAGTCCATGAGCTCTGCCTTAGAGAGGAGGTAAGAATTGGCTCCATCAAGTTTCTTCTTCCTCCCTTTCCATTCCCCAAATGTTAAATATGGAAAAATGAGGAATTGGGAACTTGTGCATCCTTACTCTGGGCTTCTACAAACCTGGCAGATAAATGATCCCCTGAAACAAAGGGAGGGAGGAACCACTATGAACCCAATCTTTCAAAAGCAGTTGTTCTCCATTTTTGTCTGTGGTTTGTCTCTGATTACTTAGGTTTTTTGGAAGCTTCTTGTGATTATGTCTCCAAGCAGAATAAGGGGGAATCCAGGTAGAAAGACAGTAACCATCAACAGCCCAAAACGGAACACACCAGTGGGGTATGCAATTGCATCCTCGACTGCCAACTCCTACAACAGAGTGGAGAGTTCTCTATGCTCCTGAATTCGGGCATACGTCAGCAAACCAAATGCCAAATGCTTAACTTAAAAGTGGTAAACATTCTTCTGGCTCATAGGTGAATACAGACAGTAACATGACACTAGCCTTTACCTTCAGGGAAAAAAGAGATCCCTCACAGAAATTACTCTGGGAAAGAAAAACCATTAGGATATAAACAAGGACGAAGGAAAATTGGAGTGCAGCATCAAAAGTGTGACTTCTACCCTCTAGGTAGAAGTCACAATAGATAAGTTTGCATTTTCCCCATTCTACACTAAATACCACCAATCGGCTAGATTATGCATTTTATTCATATCAAGAACAAGAGCCAACAGGGAAATCATGTATCTATTTTTTAAGGAAGAAAAGGCAGGTGGATCCTTGGTCCTTTGGAA
The DNA here is from genome assembly GCF_003265705.2 of Callorhinus ursinus. Taxonomy (NCBI): domain Eukaryota; kingdom Metazoa; phylum Chordata; class Mammalia; order Carnivora; family Otariidae; genus Callorhinus; species Callorhinus ursinus. The sequence goes on from NW_027397073.1 coordinate 54,341,006, forward strand.
TTTTTTTTCTTTTTAAGGTGTTATTCACATTTAACAAATGTGTTAACATTCTCTGATACTTTCTCTTTCTAGAATAGGTAACATACAGTGCCCTTCTTAAGGAATCAAATAGGTAATCAAAAGATACCAGATTCCAAACACCTCCTTTGAACTGAGATCCCATTTATTTTTTTGATAAAAGGACATAAGGAATATACATGAATAATATATTTTGTACTGTATTAGTTTACTAGGACTGCTATAACAAAATACCACGGACTCAGTGGTTTAAACAACAGAAATTTATTTTCTCACAGTTCTGGATGCTGGAAGTCTAAGATCAAGGTGCCAGCAGGGTTGGTTTCCATCCAAGGAGGCTTCTCTCCTTGGGTTGCTGACAGCTGCCTTCTCCCTTTGTCCTCACATGGCCTTGCGTCTGTGTGTGCCCATCCCTGGTGTCTCTTCTTCTTCTTACAAGGACAACAGTCATATTGGATTAGGGTCCCACCTTGAGGGCCTCATTTTAACCTAATTACTTTATAAAGATCATAGCTCCACATTCAGTTACATTCTGAAGAGCTGGGAGTTGGGACTTCAACATATGAATTTTGAAGGGACACAATTCATCCCATCACATGTAATAAAGAGTGTAAAAATGTTAACAATAAGATCTGCATTCCTACTAGTCTGAAGTGCCAGATTTCTATATTATTCAATTCTTACCAAGTTAAAATGTTAGGAAAGAACTAATGAGGTCCATTTTGCTGCCTATGGAAAAGCATTTTTTGCCAATTAGCTACTCACTGTGGGTAAGTACTGAGTCTCCATAGTGACTGAAGTGGTCAGTATTCAAAGGTACTAACATCTTCAACTGAACAAAACCTGGCAGATAAATTTATTGAATGCAATCTCTAAATAAAATAGCCATATTCATAGTTCTTAAATAAATAAATAAACAAACAAACAAATAAATAAATAAATAACACATCTTTGTCCTACAGCAAACCCCATTTAAAGTGATATCAACTCCCATTAAAAACATGTTAGTCCTGAGACATTATCAAAGAGCTATGTCCTGTTTGAGGTTTTAACTTTAATTAATCTCAGCCCCAAAGATTTCTTCTTTTGTTTTGGGCAAAATGCAGAATCAGCTCTTACGGAAATATAATAGTTGGAAATATTGTAGTAAGTTATGACCTTTAATGTGCTTTGTATAGGGAGCCACAAAGCCAATATTTATAGCATTTTCATTTATGATCCCAATAGACTAACCACACAATTCTAAGAATGAAAACTAAAACCTTCACATAACTTTATACTATCTCAAATGTTCTAGATATGAAATATTTAAGGAAAATCATTCTGGGGAAACACTTTCCATCAGTCAGCAGTTTCTCTCAGTTTTCCTGCTGCAGATGCCTGACAAGATATAATAAATTCTAACGCTCAGATGCATACACTGATGCACTTGCAATGAGGTCTTGCTTTGATGTTTAGCTATGTTCCTATAACTAAGCCACAGGTGACAATAGTCATATGAGGTTCTTAAAGGGACATAAAAATTTATTTATGTAAGTGTTTTTGGACATGAGACTTTTCATGAAATTTGAAACTCCCATGCACACGTTAGATGACATAATTATCCCACTGACTATAGGTTTTATAAAGAGTACCCTTGAGAGCTCTATAGCAATGGTTTCTTGCTGCTCCCCTGCTGCAGAGGTGGATAGCTATGTACAGACTTTGTTCTTCCCACCTTCTCATTTAAAAATATACCTCTAAAGAACTTGAATGCAAAAGCATTAGCTGAACATTTCATTAATAATTTCACTGCAAAAAAAGCAAAAGAAATATGAAATCACCCACACAGAGTGTGTTATGTTCTTGAGTTCCTGTTATATTTATAAAATGGTTTTTAATTTAGAAAGGAAAGGAATAGAAAAATAGAAAAAAGGAAAATAAGTTAACTTTTATTTGAAATTTTCTGTATTGGATGTATTTTTAAAGACAATAAAACTAGAAAATTTGTATTCCTAAGTTTGATAAGATCTAAATGCATATATTATAATTTTACAACTAAGGCTACTATGAAACTACTGTTCTTTTACATTTTTATTACATTATAATAGAACATTGTAACATATATTATTCTATTAATGACATTTTTTACTTGAGGCTTATAAATCATATAAAAAGCAAATGGAATATGTATATAAATGTTAAAAGTGAAGAAATAAATCAGCAGTTTCTCAAAAGAAGACAAGAGCTACCAATGACAATATTATAATTTCATATAATTTCATTATGTGAAAATGCTTTCTTGATAAAAATTATTCCTCAGACTTTTTAACTTTTCCTGGCTCAACTTTTTAAAAAGATTTTATTTATTTACTTGAGAAAGAGTGAGCCTAAGTGGGGAGGAGGGGCAGAGGGAGAAGCAGACTTCCTGCTGAGCAGGGAGCCCACAGTGGGGCTCAATCCTAGGACAGTGAGATCATGACCTGAGCTGAAGGCAGATGCTTAACCAACTGAGTCACCCAGGTGCCGTCCAAGTCTCAGTTTTATCACTAATGGTAGAAATGAACTAGGAGGAAAAATACTGCAGTAAAAGGTATTCAAACACACTATTCAGAATATTATCATAATGAATATTTTATACCAGTAGATATTGCTTATAAGAGTTGTCTGTACTTCTTCACACAGTTATCCATTAGCATCAAAGGAAAGACATTAAATTGTATGGAATAAAAAAAGACCCAAAATAGGCGAAGCAATCTTGAGAAAGAACAAAACTGGAGGTATTACAATTCCAGATTTCAAGATATACTACAAAGCCATAGTAATCAAAACGGTGGTACTGACACAAAAATAGACACAAAGAGAGCCCAGAAATAAACTTACCCCTATATGGTCAATTAATCTATGACAAAGGAGGCAAGAATATACAATGGGGAAAAGACAGTCTCTTTAATAAATGGTGCTGGCATTCATAGTAGCAAAGAAAGGGAAATAATTTACATGTCCTGTGGAAAGCCCATCTCTAACAAATTTGTGGGGTTCTTCTGCCTTATGATGCAGAAACTACAAAAGAACATTTCTCCCGCTCTAAAATATAACCTCCTTGAGTCTATCAGAGAGCAGCAGGTTCAAGGCAAATAAATGAACTGAATTCTACAGAGTGATAAATTCCACCCAGGGAGTTGGGACACATGAACAGATTTGCTTTGAAAGCACAGGCAGAAGAGATGGCCATCTTACAAGTAAACAAGGAGAAAGTAGTTAAAATTTAAACTAATTCTTAAAATTCTTAAATGACAGTTCGACACACCCGGGAGCCCCTGACATGAGGTAGTCTTCACTCATTCACAAACTCTTCCGGGTGCTCAGGAAAAAGACAGGGAATGGAACAGGAGAAATGTTAATCTCTTCCAGAAACATCCTCACAAGCACATCCAGAAATGTTTTATCAGCTATCTTGGCATCCCTTAGCCTAGTCAAACTGATGCATAAAATTAAACATCACAGCATATGTAAGTGGACTCATACAGTATTTGTCTTTCTGTGACTGGCCTACTTAAATGAGAATGATAACTCCCAGGTTCATCCATGCTATTGCATATTGAAGAATGTATATACACATTTTTTTTATCCATTCATCCATGAACGAACATTTAGGTGGTTATACATCTTGACTATTATAACTAATGCTTCAATGAACATAGGGGTGTAAATATCTCTTCAAGATCCTTCTTTCAATTCTCTTGGATAAATACCCAGAAGTAAGATTGTTAGATCATATGGTAGTTGTATTTTTAATTTTTTTAAGACTTTATTTATTTATTTGACAGAGAGAGAGACAGCGAGAGAGGGAACACAAGCAGGGGGATTGCAGAGGGAGAAGCAGGCCTCCCACTGAGCAGGGAACCTGATGCAGGGCCCAATCCCAGGACCCTGGGACCATGACCTGAGCCGAAGGCAGACGCTTAATGACTGAGCCACCCAGGCGCCCCCTATTTTTAATTTTTGAGGAATCTCCATACTGTTTCGCAAAGTGAGCATTTTGCATTCCTACCAGCAAGGGTTTCAATTTTTCCACATCCTCTCCAACACTCATCATTATTTTTTATAATGGCCATCCTAACAGATGTGAGTTAATATCTCATTATTGTTTTGATTTGCATTACATTCATGATTACTTATGTTGAGAATATTTTTGTGTATCTGTTGGCCATTTGTATATCTTCTTTAGAAAATGTATATTCAAGCCCTTTTCCCATTTTTAAATCAGGTTATTTGTTTTTGTTTTTGTTTTTTTTGTTGGGATGTAGGAGTTCCTTATATATTTCAAATATTAATCCCTTAGCAGCTATATTATTTGCAACTATTTTCTCCCATTCCATAGGTTGCCATTTCACTATGCTAATTGTTTGCTGTGCAGAAGCTTTTTAGTCTGATGTAGTCTCACTTGTTTAGTTTTGATTTTGTTGCCTGTTTTTTGGTGTCAAATCCAAGAACTCATTGCCAACACCAATTTCATGAAACTATTCCCTTCACTTTTCATCTGCTTCTTAGTTTACAAAATAATGCCTCTCTTTTTGCTGCCAATACTCCCTTATTGTTAAGGAAGAAAATGGTAGTCATGCACTGTTGCTGGAAATGCAGACTGGTGCAGCCACTCTGGACAACAGCATCAAGGTTTCTCAAAAAGTTAAAAATAGAACTACCCTATAATCTGCAATTGCATTACTAAGAACACAAAAATACGAATTCAAAGGGAAACATACACCCCTATGTTTATAGCAGCAGTATTTACAATAGCCACAACATGGAAGCAGCCTAAATGTCTGTTGAATGATACATGGATAAAGAAGATGTGAGATATATATATATACACACAATGGAATATTATTCAGCCATAAAAAAAGAAATCTTGCCATTTGCAAAGACATGGTTGGAGCTAGGGAGTATAATGCTAACTAAGCAAAATAAGTCAGGGAAAGAAAAATACCATATGATTTCACTCATATATAGAATTTAAGAAAAACAACAAACAAGGAAAGGGAAAAATGAGAGAGAGAGAGAGCAAGAGAGAGTCAAAGTAAGAAACAAATTCTTAATTATAGAGAACAATTTGTTGGTTACCAAAGGGGAGGTGGGAGGGGATGGGTTAAATAGGTGATGGGGATTAAGGGCGGCACTTGTTGTAATGAGCACAGGGTGATGTATGGAATTGTTGAAACACTATATTGTACACCTGAAATTAATTTAATATTGTGTTATAACTAACTGAAAAGTAAAAGTAAAGTAAAAAATAGCAGTAAAGATGTGTATTCAATCTGGCCTACTCTACTAAAGCCCTAATGTTTGTTTTCAATTTCACATATATCTGGATTCACAAAGAAGTCAAACTATTACACTTCGGTTGCATGATGTTAGTGATAATAACAAAAAGAGCTATTATTGCTGAATACTACTATTTGCCAGGTACTATCTTGAGAACTTTGCATTCATTTTCTCATTTAGGTCCCAAAACAACCCAAAGAGATTATATTCCATTTTATAGACAAGGAAACAGGGGCTTAAAGGTTAGACATTTATCCAGTATCATAAATCTTTTAACTTTCAATTTTTCACAAGGAACAGTGAGTATTGACATTACTTCCATTCCAAATCTCAAGCTTTAACCACAACAAATCAATGTTTTTATCATAGTTTAAAGGGATATATGTACATCACCAATATTAGTAGAAATTGTTTTTTCTGGTTACCTATACTGCATATTTCTCAGTGGAGATGAGTTAGAACAAAACTTAGAAAACTGTACATTATATCTTTTTTAACAGTAGTATCCCCATTATATAGCTCCACATTTTCAATGTCATCTAAAGGAGGAAGTAAACACCGCTTCTTAACTCGAGTCCTTACACTTTCTGGAAAGGACTAAAACATTGCTCCTTGTAAGACAAAAAGATTCAATTTTCCCAAAGTATCATACTTTAACTAGAACTACAAAATATCAAACTAAAAATTGTGGTAGAAAGACAACAGAATGGCCACAATACTCTAATCCTCCTGATCCACGTCTTTGTAATGTGACTTTGTAGCTTCCCCATCCAAGAGGTGGAATCTATTTTCCTATATTTTACCTTTATTTTAACTAACTTTTTAAATTTTAATTCTGGTATAAAATACAGTGTTATATTAGTTTCAGGTGGACAATATAGTAATTAAAAATTCTATACATTACTCAGTGCTTATCATGATAACAGCACTCCTTAATCCCCATCACCTATTTAACCCATCCCCCACGCACCTACCCTCTGGTAACCATCAGTTTGTCCCCTGTAGTTAAGTCTCTTTCCTGATTTGTCTCTCTCTCTCTTTTTTCCCCCTTCACTCATAAATTTTATTAATTAAATTCCACCTCTGAGGGAAATCATATGGTATTTGCCTTTCTTTGATTTATTTCACTTAGCATAATACTCTCTGGTTCCATCCATGTCATTGCAAATGGCAAGATTTCATTCTTTTTTATGGCTAATATTCCTTTGTATGTGTGTGTACATTATATATATACCACATCTTCTTTACCCATTCATCAGTTGATGGACATTTGGGCTCTTTCCATAATTTGGTTATGGTTGATAATGCTGCTATCAACACTGGGATGTATGTATCCCTCTGAGTTAGTATTTTTGTATACTTGGGGCAAATACCTTGTAGTGGTTGCTGAATCATAGGATAGTTCTATTTTTAACTTTTTGAGAAAAAGTTTTCCAGAGTGACTGCACCAGTTTGCATCCCCACCAACAGTGTAAGAGGGTTCCTCTTTCTCTGCATCCTCAACAACACCTGTTGTTTCCTGTGTTGTTAATTTTAGCCATTCTGACTGTTAGAGGTGATATCTTCTGGTTTTGATTTGTATTTCCGTGATGATGAGTGATGTTGAGCACCTTTTCATGTGTCTGCTGGCCATTTGTATACCTTCTTTGGAAAAATGCCTATTCATGACTTCTGCCCATTTCTTAACTGGATTGTTTTTTAGGTGTTGAGTTTGATAAGTTCTTTATAGATTTTGGATACTCAACCTTTATCAGATATGTCATTTGCAATATCTTCTCCCATTCCATACGTTGCCTTTTAGTTTTGTTGATTGTTTCCTTCACTGTGCAGAAGCTTTTTATTTTGATGAAGTCCCAATAATTTATTTTTGCTTTTGTTTCCCTGCCTCAGGAAACATATCTAGTAAGAAGTTCCTGCAGCCAAGGTCAAAGAGTTTGCTGCCTGTGTTCTACTCTAGGATTTTCTAGGTTTCCTGTCTCACATTTAGGTCTTTCATCCATTTTGAGTTTGTTTTTGTGTATGGTGTAAGAAAGTGGTCCAATTTCATTCTTTCACATGTTGCTGTCCAGTTTTTGTAACACCATTTGTTGAAGAGACTGTCTTTTTTCACTGGATATTCTTTCCTGCTTTGTCAAAAATTAGTTGACCATATACTTGTGGGTCCATTTCTGGGCTTTCTATTCTGTTCCACTGATCTATGTGCCTGTGTTTGTACCAGTGCTATACTGTCTTGATCACTACAGCTTTGTAATAAAGCTCAAAATCCGGAATTGTGATGCCTCCAACTTTGGCTTTATTTTTCAAGATTGCTTTGGTTATTTGGGGTCTTTCATGTTCCATAAAATTTTAGGATTGTTTGTTCTAGGTCTGTGAAAAATGCTGGTAGGATTTTGATAGGGATTGCATTAAATGTGTAGGTTGCTTTGGGTCATATAGACATTTTAACAAGATTTGTTCTTCCAACCCATGAGTATGGAATGTCTTTCCATTTCTTCGTGTCATCTTCAATTTCTTTCATAAGTATTCTATAGTTTTCGAGTACAGATCTTTTACCTCTCTGGTTAAGTATCTTAGGGGTTTTTGGTGCAATTGTAAATGGGATCAATTTCTTTATTTCTCTTTCTGCTTCTTCCTTATTCGTGTATAGAAATGCAACAGATTTCTGTACCTTGATTTTGTATCCTGCAACTTTATTACTGGATTCATGTATCAGTTCTAGCAATTTTTTGGTGGAGTCTTTTAGACTACTATTGTGTCATCTGCAAATAGTGAAAGTGTGAACTCTTCCTTACTGATTTGGATGCTTTTTATTTCTTTTTGTTGTCTGATTGCTGTGGCTAGGACTTTCAGTACTATATTAAATAACAGTGGTGAGAGTGGACATCCCCATCTTGTTCTTGACCATAGAGGAAAAGCTCTCAGTTTTTCTGCATTGAGTATGATGTTCACTGGGTGTTTTCATATATGGCCTTTATTATGTTGAGGTATGTTCCTTCTAATTCTATTTTGTTGAGGGATTTTATCATGAATGGGTGTTGTACTTTGTCAAATTCTTTTTCTGCTTTTATTAAAAGGATCCTATGGTTCTTATCCTTTCTTTTATTAATGTGGTGTATATTGTTTGATTTGGGAATTTTGAACCAATCTTACAGCTCAAGAATAAATCCCAGTTGATGGTGGTGAATGACTCTTTTAATGTACTGTTGGATTTGGTTTACTGGCATTTTATTAAGAATTTTTGCATCCATGTTCATCAGGGATATTGGCCTGTAATTCTCTTTAGTGGAGTATTTATCTGATTTTTATATCAGGGTAATGGGGGACTTAGGGAATGAATTTGGAAGTTTTCCTTCCATTTCTATTCTTTTGGGACAGTTTGAGAAGAATAGATATTAATTCTTCTTTGACTGGTTGGTAAAATTCACCTGTGGAGCCATGGGCCCTGGACTTCTGTTTGCTGGGAGATTTTTGATTACTGATTCAATTTCTTTGCTGGTTATCAGTCTGTTCATTTTCTACTTCTTCCTGTTTCAGTTTTGGTAGTTTTTATGTTTCTAGGAATTCATCCATTTCTTCTAGGTTGTCCAATTTGTTGGCATATAGTTTTCCATAAAATTCTAATTGTTTGTACTTCTGTGGTGTTGGTTTTTATTTCTCCTCATTTGTGATTTTATTTATTTGGGTCTTGTCTCTTTTCTCTTTGGTAAGTTTGTCTAGGGGTTTATCAATTTTATTTTATTTTTTCAAAGAATCAGCTCCTGGTTTCATTGATTTGCTTTTACTGTGCATGTGTGTGTGTGCGTGTGTGTTTGTTTTAGTTTCTATATCATTTATTTCTGTCCTAATCTTTACTATATTTTTCTTCTGCTGGCTTTAGTCTTCATTTGTTGTTTTTCTAGCTCCTTTAGGTGTAAGGTTAGGTTATTTGAGATTTTTATTGCTTCTTAACATAGGCCTATACTGCTATATACTTCTTCCTTAGAACCACTTTTGCTTCATCCTAGAAGTTTTAGACTGTTGTGTTTTCATTTTCATTTGTTTCCATGTATTTTTTAATTTCTTCTTTGATTTCCATTATTCTTTAGTAGCATGTTGTTTAACCTTCATGTATTTGCAGTCTTTCCAAATTTTCTCTTGTGGTTGACTTCAGGTTTCATAACATTGTGGTCAGAAAATATACATGGTATGATCTCAATCTTTTTGTATTTGTTGAGGCCTAATTTGCATCCTAGTATGTGATCTATTCTGGATAATGTCCCATGTGCACTTGAAAAGCATGTGTATTCTGCTGCTTTAGGATGAAATGTTCTGAATATATCTGTTAAGTTCTTCTGGTCCAGCCTGTCATTCAAAGCCATGTTTCCTTATTGACTTTCTGCTTGGATGATCTGTCCCTTGCTGCAAGTGAGGTGTTAAAGTCCCCTACTATTATTGTATTATTATCAGTGAGTTCCTTTATGTTTGTTATTGTTTTATATATTTGGGTGCTCTCACGTTGAATGCATAAATATTTATAATTGTTAAATCTTCTTGTTGGATTGTCCCCTTTATTATGATGTAGTACCCTTCTTCATTTCTTGTTACAGTCTTTGGTTTAAAGTCTAATTTGTGTGATATAAATATGGCTATTCCAGCTTTCCTTTGATGCCCATTAGCATGATAAATAATTATCCATCACTTCACTTTCAATCTGCTGGTGTCTTTTGGTCTAAAATGAGTCTCTTGTAGGCAGCATATAGATGGGTCTTGTTTTTTAATCCATTCTAACACACTATCTTTTGATTGGAGCATTTAGTCCATTTACATTCAGAGTAATTATTGATAGATATGTATTTAGTGCCATTTATTACTTGTTTTTCTGTTGTTTCTGGAGATTTTCTCTGTTCCTTTCTTGTCTTTGTCACTTTTGGTCTTTCCTTTCCACCCAGAGTCCCCTTTAACATTTCTTGCAGGGCTGGTTTAGTGGTTACAAACTCCTTTAGTTTTGTTTGTCTGAGAAATCTTTACCTCCCCTTCTATTCTGAATGATAGCCTTGCTGGATAGAATATTCTTGTTGTAGATTTTTCCCAGTCAGCACATTGAATATATCTTGCCATTCCCCTCTGCCCTGCCAAGTTTCTGTGGAGAGATCTGCTGATAACCTTATTTGTCTTCTCTTGTAAGTTAGGGACTTCTTTTGTTTTGCTGCTTTTAGCTTTTAAGATTTTTTTCTTTATGGCTATATTTTGCAAATTTTATTACAATATGTCTTGGTGTTGGCCTGCTTTTGTTGATTTTAATGGGAGTCTCTGTGCCTCCTGGATTTGGATATCTGATTCCTTCCCCTGATTAGGGAAGTTTCAGCTATGATTTCCTCAAATACCTTTTCTGCCCCCTTTTCTCTCTTCTTCTTCTTCTTCTGGGACTTCTATAATATGAAAATTATTACATTTGATGGAGTCACTGAATTCCCCAAGTCTATTCTTGTGTTGCATAATTCTTTCTCTCTTTTGTTCAACTTCATTATTTTCCATTATTTTGTCTTCTATATAACTTATTCATTCCTCTGCTTCTTCCAGCCTTGTGCTGATTGCATCAAGTCTGTTTCCAATTTCAGTTATTGCATTCTCCATTTCTGACTGATTCTTTTCTGGTAAAGGCTGCCCTGAAGTCTTCCATTCTTTTCTCAAGCCCAGCAAGTATTCTTATGATTGTTGATTTAAATTATCCATCAGGCATGTAGCTTTTATCTGTTTCACTTAGATCTCTGCCCATGCATCCTTTGTCCCCAGAGAGACACCACCCTGAATGCTACCTCTCAGGCACATGCTCCAAGAGTGAACAATTCTCACCCACCCCTCCCATACCCCCATATGTCCTAAGAGTTCAGATCACTGTTTCCATACCATCTGTCCCAAGGTTGTTTGCCTGCTAACTATTCAGGAATAGGGCAGGCCCTCAGAGCTCTATCCCAGTCAAGCCCCAACCTTTAAAACTCCAGTCTTTAAGCCCCACTGGTTGCAAGAACCCATGAAAATCAGCCTCTTTTGTTTTCCCAGCTATTGGCTTTGGCAAAATATTCTCGTTTGTTCCCTTGAATGCTGCCCTCTCTCTCTCCTTTCTCTATGACCACAGTCCCCTTCCCTCTGCAGTACCCGCGATCCATTTCTCCCCAAACCATGTCTCTGCACTTCCTACCTTCTTTGATGTGGCTTCTTCTCTTCCTTTAGCTGTGGAATCTGTTTTGTCTGTCTTCAGGTTGATTTCTGGGGTATTTAGAATGATCTGATAGTTATCTAGTTGTGTTCAAGGGAATAGATGATCCTAGAGTCCTCCTACTATGCTGCCATCTTAGCTTCCCTCAGTTGCATCTTCTTGTTGGTTTGTCCCCTTTATTATTATATAATGTCCTTTGTCTCTTGTTACAGTCTTTTGTTTTAAAGTCTATTTTGTCCAATATAAGTATTACCACCCCAGCTTTATCTTCTCCATGTTTCTCCATTCCCTCATTTTCAATCTGCAGGTGACTTTAGGTCTGAAATGAGTCTCTTGTAGGCAGCATATAGATGGGTTTTGTTTTGTTTTGTTTTGTTTTTTTACCCACTCTCTCACCCTATTTTTTTTGATTGGGGCATTTAGTTCATTTACATTAAAATTAATTATTGATAGATATGTCCTTGCCATTTTGTTACTTGTTTTGTGGTTATTTTGTAATTTTTCTCTGATCTTTTCTTCTTTTGCTCTCTTTCAGGATTTGTTGGCTTTCTTTAGTGATATACTTGGAGTCTTTTCTCTTTATTCTTTGCATATCTATTACTCTGATTTGTGGTTACCATTAGGTTTGTATATACCATCTTCTGTGTATAATACTCTATATATAGTTGATTGTCACTTAAGTTTGAACACATTCTTTACTCCTCTCCCCCCACACACACACACAACATTTTAGATATATGGTGTCATACTTTATATCCTTTTATTTTATGAATCCTTTGACTGATTTTTACGGAAATTCTTATTTGTACTGCTTTTGCACTTCCAACTTTTCATACTCTCACTTATGGTCTTTCCTTTCCGTTCAGAGCCCCTTTTAACGTGTCTTGTAGGCCTGGTTTAGTGGTCATAAACTCCTTTAGTTTTTGTCTGAAAAACTCTTTATTTCTCCTTCTATTCTAAATAATAACCTTGATGGATAGAGTATTCTTGGCTGCAGACTTTTTCCCTTTCAGCACTTTGAATATATCATGCCACTCTCTTCTGGCCTGCAAAGTTTCTGCTGAAAAAAATCACTGGTAGCCTTACTGGGTGTCCTTTGTATGTAACGGTCTTTTCTCTTGCTGCTTTAAATTTTTTTTCTTTATCAATACTTTTTGCCATTTTAATTATGATGTGTCTTGGTGTGGACCTCTTTGGGTTGATTTTGTGTATCTTCTGTACCTTCTGGATCTGGATATCTGTTTCTTTCCCCAGATAATGGAAGTTTTCAGTTATCATTTCTTCAAATAAATATTGTGCCCCCTTTTCTCTCTCTCCTCCTTCTGGGATCCCTATAATGCAAATATTACACTTGATGGAGTCACTGAGTTCTCTAAGTCTATTCTCATTTTGCATAGTTCTTCCTTCTCTCATTTGTTCAGCTTGATTACTCTCCATTACTCTGCCCTTCAGGTTACTGATTTGTTCTGCTTCTTCTAGTCTGCTAGTTATTCCACCAAATGTATTTCAATTTCATTTATTGTATTCTTCATCTCTGGTTCTTATTTATCTTTTTGTTAAGGGTCTTACTGATGTCCTCCACTCTTTTCTCACATCCAGTAAGTACCTTTATGATTATTACTTTAAATTCTCTAGCTTACTAGAGATACTACTTATATCCATTTCTCTTAGGTCACTTGCTGTAATTTGGTCCTGTTCTTTCATTTGGTATGTATTCCTCTGTCTCTCCATTTTGTCTCTCTGTGTCTGTTTCTGTGTGTTAGGAAATTCAGCTACATCTCTTATTCTTGAAGGTAATGACCTTATGAAGAAGAGGTCTTGTAGCGTCCTGTCGTGCAATGCCCCTGTTTCCCAGGATCTGGTACTTCAGGGACTGTCGCCTCCATGTGTTACATCATGTACTCTGCTCTTCAGTCCTAGCTCTTGTATCCCTCAATCTAGTTTTGTTGTTTTTTGTTTTTGTTTTTGTTTTTGTGGTTTTTTTTTTTTTTTTACAGAGGCTCTCTTTCTCTTTTGTGGGCAGTGTTTGGTCCCTGGTTGGCTGGGTGCATTTTAAAAAGGTGTGCACTGATCTTCTTCCAAAATGACACCTTCCACTATCACTGCCCAAACCCAGATCCTGCAAAAGATGTGGGTCAGAGATGGTGCTGGCAAGGGTTATGCAAGTCTTCTGGGGGAGGGGCTCTGCAGAGCAGGGACTGAGGCAAATATGACTGGAAAGGGTGGATCTGCCGAAGCATAGAGGGTGGGGCTTGGTGTAAGGATGTTAGGTAGCAATTTTAGCACCATGCTTGTTCCCTCAGGTTGCAGTGTGTTTGTTTATAATGGAGAGCGGGGGAAGGAAGTGGCACCTACCAAGCTCCTCTGTTCCTGGAGGGGTCTTCCCATGATGCCTTCTTCCTTAGGCCATGCTCTGAGATGAGTAAGTCACTATGCCTCCCATGTGCCCCAAGGGGAGTTTTTCAAATCATTTCTTCCAGGCTATATATGCACTGGCTGTTTGTCCTATTCTTTAAATGAGTGGGGACTCAGTTTCCTAATGCCCTCTAGGCTCTCCCAGACCTGAGCCTGCTGAGTTTTAAAATTCCAGGTTTTAAGTCCCACTAGTTGTAAGAACTCATGAGAAGCAGCATTTCTTGCTTTCAGAGCCAAATGTTATGGAGTTTCATCTTCCCTGTGCAGGCTCCCTGGTGTGGTAGTCTGTTTTTCACCCTTCTCTCTGCGACTAACTCCTTCCCCAGAAGACAGCCAAGGTCTCTTTTGCTCCCAAACTGTGTCTTCATCCTTCCTACCTTCTTCTATGTGGCCTCTTCTCTACTTTTAGTTGGGGAGTTTATTCTGCCAGTCTTTGGGTCATTTTCAGGGTTATTTACACTGATGTGCATGTTATCTAGCTGCATCTGTGGGATGAAGCAAGCTTAGGGCCCTCCTATTCCACCATTTTCCCAGCCTCCAATCCTATACTTTAACTCTTAATGTGGCTTGTGAGTCACCTTTGCTGATAGACTGTTCTGGAAGTTATCATGTTCCAGTTCTAGCCCTTGCACACGTTATCTCTTTCACTTGGACCCCTGCCTCAGCCTGGCTAGCTGGATAGAGGGTGAAAGCCCATAGGGAGCAGAACTGAATCACCCTGTTCTCCTAGCCAAGGTCCAGGCCTAGAAGCAAGGCTACCCAAGAGCAAAAGGGCAGCCTTCCAGACCCACAGCTAACTTCTGAAGCATGAGAGAGCCCAACAGATCCCAGTTAACATTTATGACTCACTGAACTGTGAGATAAATAAGCTGGTTGTTTTGAGCCATCAAGTTTTAAAGTGGAGTATAATACAGCATTACTATCCTAATGGTAAACCCATGAAAAGGCCCAAGTAGCAACTCTGGAATTTCAAGTATTACTGTCTATAAGGCCCAGAATTGGAGAATCTGTCTCTAGTTTGGAGAAAAAACTTGAGACTGATCCACTGTCCTTTCTAAAGCACTTCTGAACCTCCCTACTACTGTGTTAATATCAGTGTGGCTTGACATTTAGCCTGAGACACAAAGGCACTGGTTTCACTTCTACAAAGAGGACCACTCCCCCTCCCTCACCTCTGGAATCTAATATCCAGGGCCTTTACCTGAACAAACAATATAAACTATTCACATTAACCATGTGTTTCAAGATTTCAACTTAAAATAAATTTAGTGTTTGTCCAAAGTTCATCTAGAACATGTCAAGAAATACTTTAATGTACCCATTTTCTTCCTCCTTGATAACTCTGACAGCAGGAAAGAAAGCTGGAAGCCAGTTGTGACAGAGGTACTAATTTTCTTCCAATATTCATTGTCCTTTCTTTTACCAGATACATGACCACCCAGAATAAAAACCACACCTCTGCATCTCTAGTCTGGCCATATAAAGATGTACAAGCCACTGAGATGTAAGCAGAAGGAAAGGGTGCTCCTTCTCCATACTCTTCTCCTTCTTGCACTGGCCTTGACTGAGTATGTGGCACTGAGTCACCCTGGTCAGTTTTGACCATGGTAACAATAAGAGCAACAGCCCAGAAATGTGAAGCAGTGAGAAAAAAAAGAATCCCAGTCCATGGATAGCCTCAGAGATTAGAAGGTGGGGACCAGACCTAGGCTTTGTACCTCCAGGCCACTAGGTAAAAGGAAAGTAAAGATTTCACTTATTTGAAACAAAGTCTACCTGGAGTTTCTGTTTCTTACAGGTGAACATATAACCTAATACTCTGGTTGTTACCTCAGCTTCTCACAGAAATTCTTCACTAAATTATAGATTAATATTATTTCCTCCATGGAAGGAAGTTCTTCAAAGTTTTGAAAAATGGTGAGCAAAGTATCCTATAAGTTACTTCTCAATGCCCCTTATGAAAGAATATGAATACTTGTGTCATATTTTTGCTTGGATTTTGTTTTAGTAAAATATATTTTTTAATTACTTTATATTTTTGTGAGAAATTGATAGCTCTATGACATTAATTTTTACACAAAGTGCCAGGAAACTACAGGCAATTATATTATCCAATTATAGTAATCTGTTTTGACTTTAGTCACTAAAATGTCTTATTTCTTTCATTTTCACTTTATTTAAATCCAAATTAAATGTTTTATCTTGTACTGTAATAAATAAGGTATCTCAAATCCTTTGGGAAATAGGTAGAGAAATATATTTAGTGACTAAATAAGTGACTTCTAAATAATGTCTTACAGATTAGGATTTGCACAGGGACTCAGAGAAATGAAGAATCAAATAATCAGCAAACTTGTCAACCTATTCCCAGAGAACACTCTTAATAAACCGGTATTCCATGGACAGAAAGTTCTCTCATCAAAATTCTTGTATTATCCATTTATTGAATAATCATGAATTGATATTAAAAAAGATTCTGATGAGATCTGCAGGAAGGATTCTTTTTAGTAAAATTCCTTTTTTTAACACCTTATTAACATCCCCCAGAAGTACTGTTTATGCAAACACATTTGGGACAAGTTGAGATAAGAAATTTTTCATTAAAAAAAAAAATAGAGGGGGGTGGGGGGATGGGTTAGCCTGGTGATGGGTATTGAGGAGGGCACGTTCTGCATGGAGCACTGGGTGTTATGAACAAACAATGAATCATGGAACACTGCATCAAAAACTAATGATGTAATATATGGTGATTAACATAACAATAAAAAATTAAAAAAAAATAGAATCTGAGCCTGGATTCTAAAAGATAGGTAAAATTTATATGAAGCGTATAGTCAGGAGAGGGTTGTCCAGGCAAGAGGAATCACAAATATCCTTTGGGCATCTGTAGTAGACTTGGTATGCATGGTGAACCATATAGTCTCAGTGCCTGAGGGCTTTGAGCTGCTAACCAATGGAAACCTGAATAATAGGCAGTCTTCTAAGCCCTGAGAACAAATGGTAAAAAGTAGGAACATAAAAGAAGCATAGCAAATACATGCATACAAGAAGGATGTAGCCAGCATGACTCATGCTGAAAATCAGGTTTAATGAAAAGTGAGGTCTAAATTGTGGAGGGCCACTAATTTAAGGAGACAACATTGTCAGTAAAGACTAGGGGAATTTGATCAGGGAAATAGAATTCTAGAAGAAAAAAATTAACAAATTTGGGGGGAGAGGAGCAAGATGGTGGAGGAGTAGGAGACCTAAATTTTGTCTGGTCCTGGGAATTCAGCTAGATAGTTATCAAACCATTCAGAACACTTACAAACTCAACAGGAGATTGAAAAAAAGAATAGCAGCAATTCTATGAACAGAGAAGTGACCACTTCCTGGAAGGTAGGACATGCAGAGAAGTGAATCCGAGGTGATATACAGAAGATAGACAGCCGAGGGAGGGAGCCTCCATCAGCCGGCTACCAGCAAGTGATAGAGCAGTGGAGCACAAAATCGGAACTTTTAGAAGTCGGCTCCACTGAGAGGGATGTCACTCCAGTGGCTAAGTGGGGGGGGTGCAACACTCGCTGGGTCAGTGTGGTCTCAGGACCCTCAGGGTCACAGAAAGACCAGGGGTGCCTGAGTGTGGCAGAGCAGGGAAGCTGGCTGCAAAGAGTGAGCTGAGGAGTGGGCTCTCAGCTCGGGGTTGCCATAAACCATGATCCACGGCACAGTTGGGCCACTGCTCTTTGAGCAGGGACCCAAGAAGCAGCAGACCTGGGGAGACTCCCCTTCCTCCCCTGGGGAGGAGTGGCATGGCAGTGCACCGCAGGAATCTGCTGGGTTTGGAGACTCCAAACGGGGTTGTGTGCTAGAGATAGAAATGCTGGGTCACAGGCCGGGTGAGCACGGAGGGCGGCCGGAGAATGGGGAGAGAAGAGTGATTGACTGCTTTTCTCTGAGGGTGCACTGAGGAGTGGGGCCCCAAGTTCCTGGCTCCTCTGGGACCAGAGATTGGGAGACCACCATTTTCATTCTCATCCTCCAAAGCTGTATGGAAAGCCTTCAGGGAACAAAAGCTACCAAGAGCAAACCCAAGCATATTACTTTGGCTGGCCCCTGGCAAGGGCAGGGCAATTCTGCCTCCAGCAAAGACATTTGAGAATCACTGCAATAGGCCCCTCTCCCAGAGGATCAGCAAGAACAGCTAGCAAAGACCAAGTTTACCCATCAATGAGAACAGCAGAACTCTAGCGCTAGGGGAATACAGCACATAGAATTCATGGCTTTTTTCCCATGATTCTAGAGACTTTCAAAGTTGATTTAATAAGAAGATAAATTTTAAATAAAGAAAATAAATTTTCTTTATTTGTTCTTTTTCTATTTTGTAGTTGAATTTTTCTTCTTTCCTTGTTCAACCAACAGCTTATCAATTCCTTTTTAAAAATCCTTTTTAATTTCCATTCTTACAGTCATATTCTATCCCTTCAATGTACTTAACTTTATTGTGTGTGTGTGTGTGTATACATTTCTTTAAAATTTTGAGATACAGTTTTTTCTAACAGACCAAAATATACCCTAAATCTAGTGTATGATGTTGTCCTAGTCTCCCACCTGATCACATTCTTTTTTTTTCTAATTTTTTTCATTTTTTTCAAACAAATCCTTATCTTAACAATTCCTTTTTTGAAATCTTTTTTAATTTTCATTTTTACAGTCATATCCATCCCTTCATCATCCTTACCCTTATTTCTGTATATACATAAGTTTTTCTTTCCTTAAAATTTTGGGTGGCAATCTCTTCTAACAAACCAAAATACACCCAAAATCTAGTGTATGGCTCTGTTCTGTTCACCAGCCTGATCATATTCTTTTTTTTTCCCCTTTCTGTTCTCCCCCAGTTTTGGGTCTCTTCTGATTTGTTTAGTGTACATTTTTCTGGGGTCATTGTTACCCTTTTAGCATTTTGTTCTCTCATTCATCTATTCTCCTCTGGACAAAATGACAAGATGGAAAAGCTCAACTCAAAAAAAAGAACAAGAGGCAGTACTAACTGCCAGGGACCTAATCAATACAGACATTAATAATGTGAGAACTACAGTTCAGAATGACAATTATAAAGATACTAGCTGGGATTGAAAAAAGCATAGATGATACTAGAGAATCTCTTTCTGGAGAAATAAAAGAACTAAAATCTAAACAAGTAGAAATCAAAAAGGCTATTGAAGAGGTGCAATCAAAAATGGAGGCTCTAGGGCGCCTGGGTGGCTCAGTTGTTTAAGCGACTGCCTTCGGCTCAGGTCGTGATTCTGGAGTCCCGGGATCGAGACCCATCAGGTTCCCTGCTCAGCAGGGGGTCTGCTTCTCCCTCTGACCCTCTTCCATCTCGTGCTTTCTGTCTCTTATTCTCTCTTTCTCAAATAAATAAATAAAATCTTTAAAAAAAATGGAGGCTCTAACTGCTAGGACAAATGAGGTAGAAGAGAGAATTGGTGATGTAGAAGACCAAATGATGGAGAGTAAAGAAGCTGAGAAAAGCGAGATAAACAACTATTGGATCACAGGACAGAATTCGAGATATAAGTGATAACGTAAAGTGAAACAACATTAGAATAACTGGGATCCCAGAAGAAGAAGAAAAAGAGAGAGGGGCAGAAGGTATTTTGGAGTAAATTATAGCAGAGAACTTCCCTAACTTGGGGAAGGAAACAGGCATCAAATTACAGGAGGCACAGAGAACCCCCCTCAAAATCAATAAAAATAGGTCAACACCCCGACATCTAATAGTAAACTCACAAGTCTCAGAGACAAAGAGAAAATCTTGAAAGCAGCTCAGGACAAGAGGTCTGTAACCTACAATGGTAGAAACATTAGATTGAAGCAGACCTATCCACAAAGACCAGGTGGGCCAGAAAAATTGGCATGATATATTCAGAGCACTAAATGAGAAAAATATGCAGCCAAGAATACTATATCCAGCTAGGCTGTCATTGAAAATAGAAGGAGAGATAAAAAGTGCCCAGGACAAACAAAAACTAAAAAAATTTGCAAACACGAAACCAGCCCTACAAGAAATATTGAAAGGGGTCCTCTAAGCCAAGAAAGAGGCTAAAAGTAACATAGACCAGAAAGGAACAGAGACAATATACAGTAACAGTCACCTTACAGGCAATACAATGGCACTAAATTCATATCTTTCAATAGTTACCCTGAAAGTAAATGGGCTCAATGACCCAATCAAAAGACACAGGCTATCAGACTGGATAAAAAGCAAGACCCATCAATATGCTGCCCGCAAGAGACTCATTTTAGATCCAAAGACACCTGCACATTTAAACAGAGGGGGTGGAAAAACACTTACCATGCTAATGAACATCAAAAGAAAGCTTGAGTGGCAATCCTTATATCAGACAAATTAGATTTTAAACCAGACTATAATAAGAGATGAGGAAGGACACTGTATCATACTTAAAGTGTCTATCCAACAAGAAGATCTGATAATTTTAAATATCTATGCCCTTAACATGGGAGCAGCCAGTTATATAAGCCAATTAATAACAAAAGCAAAGAAACACATAAACAATAACACAACAATAGTAGGGGATTTTAAAACCCTCCTCACTGAAATGGACAGATCATCTAAGCAAAAGATCAACAAGGAAATAAAGGCTTCAAATGACACACTGGACCAGATGGACTTCACAGATATATTCAGAACATTCCATCCCAAACCAACAGAATACACATTCTTCTCTAGTGCAATGGAATATTCTCCAGAATAGATCACATCCTGGGTCACAAATCAGATCTCAACTGATACCAAAAATTGGGATAATTCCCTGCATATTTTCAGACCACAGTGCTTTGAAATTAGAACTCAATCACAAGAGGAAAGTTGGAAAGAACTCAAATACATGAGGCTAAAGAGCATCCTACTAAGGAATGAATGGGTCAACCAGGAAATTAAAGAAGAATTAAAAAAATTCATGGAAACAAGTGAAAATGAAAACACAACTGTTCAAAATCTTTGGGATGCAGCAAAGGCAGTCCTGAGAGGAAAGTATATAGCGATAAAAGCTTTTCTCAAGAAACAAGAAAGGTCTCACATACACAACCTAACCCTACATCTAAAGGAGCCAGAGAAAAAACAGCAAAAAAAGCCTAAACCCAGCAGGAGAAGAGAAATAATAAAAATCAAGCAGAAATCAATGCAATAAAAACCAAAAGAACAGTAGAACAGATCAATGAAACTAGGAGCTGGTTCTTTGAAAGAACAAATAAGATTGATAAACCCCAGGCCAGACTTATCAAAAAGAAAAGAGAAATGACCCAAATAGATAAAATCATGAAAGATAGAGGAGAGATCACAACCAACACCAAAGAAATACAAACAATTATAAGAACATATTATGAGCAACCATATGCCAGCAAATTAGATAATCTGGAAGAAATGGATGCATTCCTTGAAACATAAACCACCAAAACTGAACCAGGAAAAAATAGAAAAACTGAACAGACCCATAACCACTAAGGAAATTGAGGCAGTAATAAAAAATCTCCCAACAAACAAAAGCCCAGGGCTAGATGGCTTCCCAGGGGAATTCTACCAAACATTTAAAGAAGAATTAATACCTATTCTTCTGAAGCTGTTTCAAAGAAAAGAAATGGAAGGAAAACTTCCAAACTCATTTTATGAGGCCACCATTATCTTGATCGCAAAACCAAAGACCCCATCAAAAAGGAGAACTACAGACGAATATCCCTGATAAACACAGATGCCAAAATTCTCACCAAAATACTAGCCAATAGGATCCAGCAGTACATTAAAAGAATTATTCACCATGACCAAGTGGGATTTATTCCTGGGCTACAAGGTTGGTTCAACAACCACAAATCAATCAATGTGATACACTACATAAATAAAAGTACAAGAACTACATGATCCTCTCAATAGATGCAGAAAGAGCATTTGACAAAGTACAGCATCCTTTCTTGATTAAAACTCTTCACACTGTAGGTATAGATGGTACATACCTCACTATCATAAATGCCATCTATGAAAAATCCACAGCGAATATCATTCTCAATTGGGAAAAACTGAGCTTTTCCCCTAAGGTCAGGAACATAGCAGAGATGTCCACTATCACCACTGCTTTTCAACATAGTACTAGGAGTCTTAGCCTCAGCAATCAGACAACAAAAAGAGATAAGTGCATCCGAATCGGCAAAGAAGACCTGAAACTCTCACTTTTTGCAGATGATATGATACTTTATGTGGAAAACCCAAAAGACTCCACCCCAAATTGCTAGAACTCATACAGGAATTCAGTAAAGTGGCAGGATATAAAATCAATGCCCAGAAATCAGTTGCACTTCTATACACTAACAACAAGACAGAAGAAAGGGAAATTAAGGAGTCAATCACATTTACAATTGCACCCAAAACCATAAGATACCTAGGAATAAATATAACCAAAGAGGTAAAGGATCTGTACTCTAAAAACTATAGAATACTCAAGAAAGAAGTTGAGGAAGACACAAAGAAATGGAAAAACGTTCCAAGGTCATGGATCAGAAGAACAAATATTGTGAAAATGTTTATGCTACCTAGAGCAATCTACACATTTAATGCAATCCCTATCAAAATACTATCAATTTTTTTAAAGAAATGGAACAAATAATCCTAAAATTTGTATGGAACCAGAAAAGACTGTGAATAGCCAGAGGGATGTTGAAAAAGAAAAACACAGCTGGTGGCATCACAATGTTGGACTTCAAGCTCTATTACAAAACTGTCATCATCAAGACAGTATCGTACTGTCACAAAAACAGACACATAGATGAATGGAACAGAATAGAGAGCCAAGAAATGGACCCTTAACTCTATGGTTAACCAATCGTCTACAAGGCAAGAAAGAATGTCCAATGGAAAAAAGACAGTCTCTTCAACAATTGGTATTGGGAAAATTAGACAGCCACATGCAGAAGAATGAAACTGGACCATTTCCTTACACCACACACAGAAATAAACTGAAAATGGGTGAAAGACCTCAATGTGAGACAGGAATCTATCAAAATCCTAGATAAGAACACAGGCAGCAACCTCTTCGACCTCAGGCACAGCAACTTCTTCCTAGAAACATCACCAAAGGCAAGGGAAGCAAGGGCAAAAAATGAACTATTGGGACTTCATCAAGATAAAAAGCTTTTTCACAGCAAAGGAAACAGTCAACAAAATTAAAAGACAACTTACCAAATGGGAGAATATATTTGCAAATGACATATCACATAAAGGGCTAGTATCCAAAATCTATAAAGAACTTATCAAACTCAACACCTGAAGAACAATTAATCCAATCAAGAAATGGGCAGAAGACATGAACAGACATTTTTCCAAAGAAGACATCCAAATGACCAACAGACACATCAAAAAGTGCTCAACATTGCTCGGCATCAGGGAAATCCAAATCAAAACCTCAATGATATATCACCTCACACCAGTCAGAATGGCTAAAATTAACAAGTCAGGAAACAACAGATGTTGGTGAAGATGTGGAGAAAGGGGAAGCCTCCTACACTGTTAGTGGGAACGCAAGCTGGTTCAGCCACTCTGGAAAACAGTATGGAGGTTCCTCAAAAACTTGAAAATAGAGCTAACCTATAATCTAGCAATTGCACTATTGGGTATTTACCCCAAAGATACAAATGTAGTGATCCGAAGGGGCATGTGTACCCCAGAGTTTATATCAGCAATGTCCAGAATAGCCAAACTATGGAAAGAACCTAGATGTCCATCAACAGATGAATGGATAAAGAAGAAGTGATATATATATACAATGGAATATTATGCAGCCATCAAAAAGATGAATTCTTGCCATTTGTAACAATGCGGATAGAACTAGAGGGTATTATGCTAAGCGAAATAAGTCAATCAGAGAAAGACATGTATCATATGATCTCACTGATATGAGGAATTTGAGAAACAAGACAGAGAATCAAAGGGGGGGGAAGAAAAAATGAAACAAGAAGAAACCAGAGAGGGAGACAAACCATAAGAGACTCTTAATATCAGGAAACAAACTGAGGGTTGCTGGAGTGGTGGGGGGTGGGAGGGATGGGGTGGCTGGGTGATGAACATTGGGAAGGGTATGTACTATGGTGAGCACTGTGAATTGTGTAAGACTGATGAATCACAGACCTGTACCTCTGAACCAAATAATACATTATATGTTAATTAAAAAATTTTTTTTAATTAACAAATTTAACATTTGTTTGAATAGTGGAATTTTCTTCCTATTACATAGTTCTGGAATTTCTTACACACAACTGTATATTACAAAATATTCTATATGTTATGGACTACATATTTGTGTCCCTAAATTAAATTCATATGTTGAAATCCTAATCCCCAATGTGATGGTTTTAGGATGTGGAGACTTCGGAAGGTAGCTAGGTCATGAGGGAAGATCCCTCATGAATGGATTAACACCATATAAGAAAAGACATATGAGAGCTTGTTTCTTTCTTTGTTTTCTGCCATGTGGGGATACTATGAGATGCTATCTGCAAATCCAGAAGAGGGATTTTACCAAGAACTAAATCTGGCCAACACCATGGCCTTGGACTTCTCATCCTCCAGAATTGTGAGAAACAATTATTTGTAATTTAAGCCTCCCAGTCTGGGGTAATCTGTTATAGCTGCCTCAACTAGACACAGTGGTTAGGTAAAATTAATATATTTGGAATGTAATAAATACTAAATTATAATAAGATATCTTGTTCAATAAAGGTAATTAGCTCTAGTGCATGTCACAGTTTTAAAAATGGCTATGGAAGGGAGGAGTTAAGATGGCAGTTTTTTAATTTTGCCTAGTCCCCGGAATTCAGCTAGACAGTTATCAAATCATTCTGAACACCTGCAAAATCAACCAGAGAGCTGAGAAAGGAATTGCTGCAATTCTACAAATAGAAAAGCGACTACTTTTTGCAAGGTAGGAGGTATGGAAACATGAATCCAGGTGATATATCAGAAGATAATCCGTGGAGGGGAGGGAGCTTGCTTAAGGAGGCTACTGGAATGTGTCATAAGCAGCGGAGTGCAGAATCAGAACTTATAGAAGTCTGCTACAGTTGAGGACATTCCTGGCTGAAAGGTGCTCAGGTTGTGGAGAGGGGTGAATTCCAGGTGGGACAGTGTGGTCTCAGGATCTCAGGGTCACAAAAAGAACAGGGGTGCCTGAGTGTGGCAGAGTTCCCAAACACTGGAACAAGGAAGCTGAAGCTGCTGAAGACAGTGAGTCCGGGTGATGATTTTCTGCTCATATTGCCATAAACTGGGAACCACTGTATGGTCATTCGACTGCTCTCCCCACAGGGGCCCAGCAAAAGGCAGAGAATGGTGAGACCCCACCTTGCCTCCCCTGGGAGGAATGGTGCAGGTCTGTGCCCCAGGAATCCATAACGTTTGGAGATTGGAAACTGGGTCGCATGCCTGAGATAAAAACAATCAGTCACAGGCTGGGTGAATACAAAGTTAAGATGGCAAACAGAGAGACAAGAGTGATTGATTTTCTTTGAGGGCTCACTGGAGAGTGCAGGGCATGAAGTTTCAGCTCTGGGGCTAGAGATCAGGGTGCTGCCATTTTCATACCCTGCATTGGTGCTAAAAGCCTTCAGGGAGCAAAACAGCACCACATAGTGCAACCAAGAGCTGCCTACATTGAGCATGGCCCCCTGGCAAGGGGATACAATTCAACAAGAGCCAAGACACCTGAGAATCAAGACAACAGGCCCCTCTTCAAGAGGACCAGCAGGAAAAACTGGCTAACACCAACTTTACTGATCATAGAGAACTGTAAAACTTCAGCTCTTGTAGAAAACAGTATATATATATAGCATTCCTGAATTTTTAAATTATTCTTTAGTCTTTCAGTTTTATTTTTTTCAGCTATTTTCTTATTTTATCAATTATTTTAATCCTTTTTTATTTTTATATATACATTATATATATATTATTTTTCATTTCCTTTCATTGTATTTTATTTTATTTTTGTATACACATAAGTTTTTCTTTCTTTCTTATTTTGGTATCTTGTTTATTTTAACAGACCAAAATACACCCACAGTCTAGTTTATTGTTTTGTTCTGTTTTCCTTCTTTGATTTTTTTCTTATTTTGTTTTGTTTCTGTTTTTCCTGGTTTATTTTGTTGGTATTTTTCTGGTGTTGTTGGTGTTTTTGTCTTTTCCCTCTCATCTATTCTTTTCTGGACATAATGAAGAGATGTAGAAACCCACCCCAAAAGAAAGAACAGGAGGCAGTACTCACTGCCAGGGATTTAATCAATACAGATATAAGTAAGATGTCAGAACTAGAATTCAAAACAATAAATATTCTAGCTGGGCTTGAGAAAAGCATAGAAGACAGTACAAAATCCCTTACTGTAGAAACAAACAAACAAACAAACAAAACCCTAAAATCTAATCAGGTTGAAATTAAAAATGCTAATTACTGAGATAAAGTAAAAAATGGAGGCTCTAACTGCTAGAGTAAACAAGGCAGAAGACAGAGTCAGTGATATAGAAGAAAAAACGATGGTGAATGATGAAGCTGAAAAAAAAGAGGGAGAAAAGACTAATGGATAACAAAAGGAGAATTCAAGAAATCAGCAGTTCCATAAAGGGAAATAACATTCCAATAAGAGACATCCCAGAAAAGAAAGGGGGGGGGGACAGAAGGTTTATTTGAATAAATTATAGCTAAGAATGTCCCTATTCTGGGAAAGGAAATAAGCACTCAAGTCCAAGAGGCACAGAGAAACCCTCTCAAAATCAATAAAAATAGATCAACACCCTAACATATAATAGCAAAGCTTGCAAATTTCAGGGATAAGGAGAAAATCCTGAAAGCAGCTCGGGACAAGAGGTACTTAACCAACAAGGGTAGAAATATAAGGCTGGCAGCATACCTATCCATAGAGACCTGGCAGGCCAGAAAGGACTGGCATTATATATTCAATGTGCCCATTAAATATATCATGTTCCCTATATTCCCCATTATGCAGCCAAGAACTTTATCCAGCAAGGCTCTCATTCAGAATAGAGGGAGAGATAAAGAGATTTCAGGACAAACAAAAACTAAAGGAATTTGTGAACACTAAACCAACCCGTGAGAAATATTAAAGGGGATCCTATAAGTGAAGAGAGGGCCCAAAAGTAGCATAGACCAGAAAGAAGTAGAGACAATCCACAGAAACAAGGACTTTACAGGTAGTACAATGGCACTAAATTCATACCTTTCAATAGTTACTCTGAATGTAAATGGCCTATATGCTTCAATCAAAAGACACAGGGTATCAGTTTGGATAAAAGAGCAAGACCCATCCATAGGCTGTCTACAAGAGACTCATTTTAGACCCAATGACATCTCCAGATTGAAAGTGAGGGGGTGGAGAACCATTTATCATGCTAATGGATCTCAAAAGAAAGCTGGGGTGGCAATCCTCATAGCAAACTAGATTTTAAACCAAAGACTATAATAAGAGGTGAAGAAGGACACTATATCATAATAAAAGGGTCTATCCAACAAGAAGATCTAGCAATTATAAATATTTATGCCCCTAACTTGGGAGCAGCCAATTCTATAAACCAATTAATAACAAATTAAAGAAACATATTGGTAATAATACAATAATAGTAGGGGACTTTAACACCCCAATCACAGCAATGGCAGATCATGTAAGCAGAAGATCAACAAGGAAACAGAGCTTTGAATGACACATTGGACCAGACGGACTTCACAGATATATTTAGAGCATTTCATCCTAAACAGCAGAATACACATTCTTCTCAAGTACACATGGAACATTCTCTAGAATAGATCACATACTGGGTCACAAATCAGGTCTCAACTAGTACCAAAAGACTGAGATTATACCCTGCATATTTTCAGATACAGTGTTTTAAAAATTGAACTCAATCACAAGAGAAAATTTGGAAGGAACACAAATACATGGAGATTAAAGAGCATCCTACTAAAGAATGATGGATCAACCAGGAAATTATAGAAAATTAAAAAAAATGGAAATAAATGAAAATAAAAACATGATAGTTCAGAACCTTTCGGATGCATCAAAGGAAGTGGTCCTAAGAAGGAAGTATATAGCAATCGGGCTTTTCTCAAGAAACAAGAAAAGTCTGAAATACACAACCTAACATTACGCCTAGAGGAGCTGGAGAAAGAACAGCATATAAAGGCTAAATCCAGCAGGAGAAGAGAGATAATACAGATTAGAGCAGAAAACAATGATAGAGAAATCAAAAGAACAGCAGAACAGATCAATGAAGCTAGGAGCTGGTTCTCTGAAAGAATTAATAAGATGGATAAATATCAACAAAACTAAAAGACAACTTATAGAATGGGAGAAGATATTTGCAAATGCCTTATCAGATAAAGGGCTAGTATCCAAAATCTACAAACAACTTATCAAACTCAACACTAAAAAAACAAATAATGCAGTCAAGAAATGGGCAGAAGACATGAAAAGACATTTTTCCAAAGAAGACATCCAGATAGCTAAGAGACACATGAAAAAATGCTCAATATCATTCAGCATCAGGGAAATACAAATCAAAACCACAATAAGATACCACCTCACACAAGTCAGACTGGGTAAAATTAACAACTCAGGAAACAACAAATGTTAGTGAGGATGCAGAGAAAGGGGAACCCTTTTACACGGTAGGTGGGAATGCAAGCTAATGCAGCCAAATTTGAAAACAGTATGGAGGTTCCCCAAAAGTTAAAAATGGAGGCATGCCTGGGTAGCTCAGTAGGTTTAACATCCCACTCTTGTTTTCAGCTCAGATCATGATCTCAAGTTTGTGAGATCAAGCCCTATATCTGGCTTCCTGCTCAGTGGGGAGTCTGCTTCTCTTCTTTTCCTTTTCCCTCTGCCCCTCACCGCGCTCTCTCTACCTGCTCTCTCTCTCTCTCTCTCTCTCTCTCTCTCTCCGTGTGTGTGTGTGTATAATATGTATAATCTTTTTTAAAAAGTTAAAAATAGAGTTACCCTATGACCCAGCAATTGCACTACAAGGGTTTTTTTTAAAATTTTTTATTGTTATGTTAATCACCATATATTACATAATTTGTTTT
>NW_027397073.1:54395069-54593104 GCF_003265705.2 Callorhinus ursinus
CCTACCTTCCAGTAAGTGGTCGCTTCTCTGTTCAGAGAGTTGTTGCTGCTCTCCTGTTCGATCTCCTGTTGAGTTCGTAGGTGTTCAGAATGGTTTGATCCCTATTCAGCTGAATTCCTGATACCAGACGAAATCTAGGTCTCCTACTCCTCCGCCATCTTGCTCCGCCCCCCTGATAATGTTTTCTAATTCAACTTAAGTGGTAAACTGTTGATTCTAAGTAGACTATAAACAGTTGTGTGTGTGTACATAATATATATACATATATATATATACACACACACAAATGTATGCAATGTACACAATACTATATATATAACACACACACAATGTATCCAATACTACACACACACACACAAACACACACACAATCCCTAGAACAACCATACAAATCAGAGAGGTAAAGTCAAAATTACAATAGATTTATTGAAATAAACTACACAAAAATGTTTAAATAGCCCAAAAGAAGGCAGGAAATGGAAAAGAGAGGGACCAAAAAAGGGTGCAAACAAAAATAAATAATAAAATGGTAAACCTGAGGGGCGCCTGAGTGGCTCAGTCAGTTAGCGGCTGCCTTCAGCTCAGGTCATGATCCCAGTGTCCTGGGACTGAGCCCCGCATTGGGCTCCCTGCTCATCAGAGAACCTGCTTCTCCCTCTCCCTCTGCCTGACACTCTGCCTACTTGTGCTCTGTCAAATAAATAAATAAAGTATTTTAAAAAATGGGTTTTTTTAATGATCTCATTATATGATGTCTAGAAGACACAAACTTCAAAAGGAAAAATTTAAAATGTATGAAAAAAATAAACTATGAAAATACTAATCAAAAGAGAACTGGAGGAGTGACATCAACAAATTGTGGACTAAGAAGCTCCAAATTCCTGTTTATCCACAGAATCTTTGAAAAAACAAACATCTGAAACAACTTTGTAGAACTCCTGAAAAACAAAGGTTCACTGAAACCAAGAAAATGCCCAATAAAAAAAGTCATATTCATATTCAAAAAGGAAGAAAAATTTTCTGATGTTTTTACTCTGGTCCCACCCTGTCCTTAGCATGATGGCAAAATTGGTCTGGTACAGGTGACAGCCTGAGTCCAAATCCCCCCACACCATCCTGCCCAGAAAAACAGAGACTATAGAGCAGAAATTATTGATGAATCATTGTGTACATCTTTTGTAACCTGTCTGAGGGATACCTGAAGTACTGATACAAGGCATTCACTAAACATAACCAGAAACATAGGCAGTAAAAGTGGCAGAAAGAACTCATAAAAGCCACCAGGCATATTGCAAACCTACCGATGCCTAGGGCAAAGGTTACAGGTAGAGACATAAAATAAGCTATCCAAGGCCTAGAGAAGCTGGAGTGAAACTCTAGGAAATCAGGACATTCAAAAGCAGGTGGGTGTACAGAGAATTCAGACATATGCCTAGACAAGATGCATGTTCAGAAAAGTCCTGAGGAGACATTAAACTTTCACCTCAGGCTGATCTCTGGGTACAGAACAAGCATAGGAAAGTGGCGAAGGAGTTCTCCAGCACAGAGCCAAACTGCAGAGTTGGAAAGGTGATTATTCTCTTTTTTGGTTCTTTGATGTTTGTAAATTTTGTTTGTCTTAGATCTTGGCATTAAAGTAAACTTATGTCAAAACATAAGCTGAACACAAGTGATACTTTAGTGTTCATACATTAGAAACAATAGTCTGTGCAAAAATAGTTTAGAAAAGTTTCAAAACAAATAGAATACTACAGACTTCAACAATAAAAAAAATTACCAAATCCTAAGGAAGGAGGAGAATCTGATTTTCAGGTTACCATATTAAAACAGTCAAATGCCCAATTTTCACAAAACAACAAAAAATTGCAAGGCACATAAAGAAACAGAAAAAAATGTAACTCATTGAAAGCAACAAAATAAACAGAAACCATCCTTGAGGAATTCCAGACATTAGATTTACTACACAAAGACTTTAAAACAACTGTCTTAAATATGCTCAAAGAGCTAAGGGAAAATGTGGACAGGGAACTATAGAGTAAATTAGAAAATTAATATATGAACAACAGTAAAATATCAACAAAGAGACAGAAATCATTAAAAGGAACCAAATAGAAGTTCTGGGTCTGAAAAGTAAAATAACTGAAATGAAAATTTCACTAGAAGGGTTCAACAGCAGATTTGAGCAGGAAGAAGAAAGAATAAGCAAAAGAAAACATAGGTCAATTGAAATTGAGTCTGAGGAGCAGAAAAAAAAAAAAAAAGTTAAAGAGCCCAAGAGACTTGTGGAACACCATCAAGTGGACCAACATAAAGTCCAAAAAGGAGAAGGGAGTGAAAAAGTGGTAGAAAGATTATTTGAGGAAATAATGGCTGAGAACATTCCAAATGTGATGAAACATGTGAATCTATACATAGACCAAGCATAACAAATCGCAAGTAGGATAATTCAAAGAGACCCACACAAAGGCACATGATAATTAAACTGTTGAATGACAAAGAGAGAATCGAAAGCAGCAAGAAAAAAGTGCCTCATCATATACAAGTGATGTTCAATATGATTATCAACAGATTTCTCATCAAAAACAGATTCCAGAAGGAAGTGAGATGATATATTTTAATTCCTGGGGGCAAAAAAAAGCCCATCAATCAACAGTTCTATGTTCAACAAAACCATCCTTCTAAAAATCAGAGAAATTAATACACCTCCAGATAAACAAAAGCTGAGGTAGTTCTACAACTTCTCCGTAAGAAATGCTAAAGCCAGTCCTTTGGGTTGAAATAAAGGACAAGATTGCTTCTACTAAATTCTACTAAACACTTAAAGAAGAATTAACACCATTCCTTCTTAGGAACAGCTCCTAACTCATTCTGTGAGCCCAGCATTGCCCTAATATTAAAGTCAAAGATACCATAAGAAAACCATAAATAAATAACTTATGAATATTGATACAAAAGTCTTCAACAAAATACTATCTTATTGAATTCATGAACTTATCAAAAGGATTATACACCAGGACCAAGTGGTATTTATTCCTGAAATGCAAAGAGGGTTAAAATACAAAAGTAAACAATGTAATACACCATATTAACAAAATAGAGGGAAAAAACACTTGATCATATCAATTGATGCAGAAAAAGCATTTGATGAAATTCAATACTTTTTCGGGTAAATACCTACTAGTGCAATGGCTGGGTCATAGGGTAGCTCTATTTTCAACTTTATGAGGAACCTCCATACTGTTTTCCAGAGTGGCTGTACCAGCTTTCATTCCCACCAACAGTATAAGAGCGTTTCCCTTTCTCAACATCCTCACCAACATCTGTCATTTCCTGACTTGTTTTCTAATTTTAGCCATCCTGACTGGTGTGAGGTGGTATCTCATTGTGGTTTTGATTTGTATTTTCCTCATGCCAAGTGATGTGGAGCATTTTTTCATGTGTCTGTTGGCCATCTGGATGTCTTCTTTGGAGAAATATCTGGTCATGTCTTCTGTGCACTTCCTGATTGTATTGTTTTTGGGGTGTTGAGTTTGATAAGTTCTTTGTAGATTTTGGATACTAACCCTTTGATAAGACATTTGCAAATATCTTCTCTCATTCTGTAGACTATCTTTTGGTTTTGACAACTGTTTCTTTTGTTGTCCAAAAGCTTTTTATCTAGATAAAGTCCCAATAGTTCACTCTTGCCTTTGTTTTCCTTGCCTTTGAAGACCTGTCTATCAAGAAATTGATGCAGCTGAAGACAAAGAGGTTCTGCCTGTGTTCTCCTTTAGGATTTTGATGGATTCCTGTCTCACATTAGGTTTTTCGTCCATTTTGTTTATTTTTGTGTATGGTGTAAGAAAATGGTCCACTTTTATTCTTCTGCATGTGTCTGTCCAATTTTCCCAACACCATTTATTGGAGAGACTGTCTTTTATCCATTGGACATTCTTTCCTGCTTTGTTGAAGATTAGTTGACCATAGGTGAGGGTCCATTTCTGGGCTCTCTATTCTGTTCCATTGATCTATATGTCTGTTTTTGTGCCAGGACCATACTATCTTGATGATGACAGCTTTGTAATATAGCTTGAAGTCTGGCATTGTAATGCCACCAGCTTTGGTTTTCTTTTTCAACATTCCTTTGGCTATTTGGGGTCTTTTCTGGTTCCATACAAATTTTAAGATTATTTGTTCCAGCTCTGTGAAAAAAAATGATGGTATTTTGACAGAGATTGCACTGAATGTATAGATTGCTCTAGGTAACATAGACATTTTAACAATATTTGTTCTTCCAATTCATGAGCATGGAACATTTTTCCATTTCTTTGTGTCTTGCTCAATTTCTTTCATGAGTGTTCTATAGTTTTTTAAGTACAGATCCTTTGCCTCTTTGGTTAGGTTTATTCCTAGGTGATACAGGTCTAGTGATCTGAAGGGGCACCTGCAACCCCAATGTGTACAGCAGCAATGTCCACAATAGCCAAACTATGGAAAGAGCCAAGATGTCCATCGACAGATGAGTGGATATATATATATACACAATAGAATACTACTCAGCCATCCAAAAAAAATGAAATCTTGCCATTTGCCATGACGTGGATGGAACTAGAGGGCATTATGCTAAGTGAAATAAGTCAGTCAGAGAATGACAATTATCATATGCTCTCACTCATATGTGGAATTTAAGAAACAAAACAGAAGATCACATGGGAAGGGAAGGAAAAATAAAACAAGACAAAATCAGAGAGGGAGACAAACCATAAGAGACTCTTAATCATAGGAAACAAACTGAGGGTTGCTGAAGGGGAGGGGTGGGGGATGGGGTAACTGGAAGATGGACATTAAGGAGGGTACATGATGTAATGAGCACTGGGTATTATATAAGACTGATGAATCACTGAACTCTACCTCTGATACTAATAATACACTATATGTTAATTGAATTTAAATAAAAAAAGAAATTCAATACTCTTTCTTAATTTAATAAAAACTCAATAAACTAGGAATAGAAAGAAGCTTTCAAAAAATGATAATGACCATATGTGAGAATCCCATAGCTGACATCATGCTCAATGTTGAAAGACTGAAAATATCTCTCCTAAGATCAGTAAAAACACAAGAATGCTTGCTTTCACTGCTTCTATTCAACATAGTATTGGAAAGACTGGCAAAAGAAACTATGCAAGAAAAAATAAATAAAAGATATCCAGACTGGAAAGAGACAATACATGAATTCAGCAAAATTGCAAGATATAAAAACAAAACAAACATATATTTCATTGCTAATTACTATCCATTTACAACCCCAAAGGAGATTAAGAAAACAATATTAATAATAAATTTAACCAAGAATATATTCAACTAATCATACAAAGGACTCATATACTGAAAACTACTAAAAAAATGCTGAAATTTTAAAAGATATAAATACTTGGAAATATATCCTGAGTTCATAAATCAGAAGACTTAATAATGTTAAAAATAAAACACTACCCAGAGGAATCTACAGATTTAATGAAATTCCTATCAAATTCCTAAAAGTTATATTTGCATAAGTAAAATCCAAGTTCTGGTTCAAGATGACACCATAGGAAGATCCTGAGTTTACCTCCTCCAAAGGGCACACAAAATCTGCAGCCATATATGGAATAAATTCTTCTGGGGGAAGAAATAAACACTGAGAACTGGTGACTCACCCTTTCATATCAGAAAATAAGAGGGGAAAGCATGATGAAGTATACAGAAAAGGCTGAGAAAAAATCTTGCCATAAACCCCACCCATAGCGTGGCAACCCACAATCAGGAGGAAACTGAAAACTGGGAGCTTCTCCTTGAGAAGCAATGGGTTCCTTCCTCACATTTGGCACCCTGACTTTTAAGACTGGCACCTAAGAAATGAGTCCCACACAATCTGATTTTGAAGACCAATAGACCTAACATCCAGGAGACCCATGGAGCTGTGGCAAACTGAGGAATGACTCAAAGGGCTAGCATGCAGATTCATTTTGCCCCAGGACCTAACACGGAAGGAGCTCATTTAAAAGTGCCCAGATTTTATGTAAAAGAGACTCATTACCTAATTTTAAAGCATTGCTCTAAGAGACAGGGGCCTGCTGGAATACTCTCCAGGGTTGGAGGATGGTGGACCTAATCTTCTTGCTCTTCCTCCGCCTTGCTAAAGCCAAAGGTAATATTTTTTTCCCTTTCCTGTGGGTGCCATCTTCGGGTCCAGCTGTCAGGCAACATCTTACATGCTCTCCCTCTGCCTTCCTAAAGCTGACAGGCACACTTTTTTTTTCTTTTTCTTTGCATTTTCCTTTTTCTTTTTTTCCTTTTGCATTTTGTTTTTTATTTTTCTAGCAGATGATACCTTTACACTCCTTCTTGCTTTGCTCCATTCAGTGACGGAGCACCAGAATGAGATTCTACACACATATGGTAACCTGGTTTTTACAGCTGCCACCCAAGGGATGCCACTTGATCACCTCCCTCTTTTGGTCAGGCAGGCTTCGGTTCCTGGGTATCATAGGACCCAAGAATCCTGTGTATCGTGTAACAATCAAAGAGAGAGTTCTTGGCAGGATACATGCTCAGGGTTTTGCACACAAAGCTGACTGAAACACATTCCCAGGTTTTCTAAGAAGGTGGCCTACTTTCTAGAATTAGAGTTTCAGTATTAGGGGCAGGCTTCAGGTTTTACACACATCTAGAGGCAACAGAGGTGCTCTCAGGAAACATAGGCCATGGGGTACGATTTCTGCTCTTCTTCTGTCTTACTAGAGCTCAACAGTATCTCCAAGAAATCCCATACACTCATACAAGACTAATTTTACAACTGCTGCCCAGGGGACATCTCCAGATTATCTGGTCTGGTGGTCAGCAAGATGTATGCTTGCAGTCCCATGGGACTATATATTTTTGCATTCTTTAAGAGCTATTTCCTGAGAGTCTGGCTTCCAGAATCTAGTGAATCTAGCCTGGATCTAAGTGCTGAGATCTTCCCCAATGAGACAGTTGGTGGTCTTATCACACCCTCAACTACTGGAAGCTGTTAAAAATAAAATTGGCTGCTTCAGAAATCACAAAGGTAAGAGATAAGGCAAGGTTGAATAATAAGATTCATCTGCTGTACAAGACCAACCCTTTAAGACTGCAAGAGGTGGCTATTTTATCTAATACATAGAAACCAACACAGAAAGTCAAGATGAAAAACAATGAAATATGTCCCAAACAAAAAAGAAGATAAAACCATAGGAAAAAAATTTTTTAATGAAATGGAGATGAGTAATTTGATCTGATAAAGAGTTCAAAGTAATGGGGAGGCAGAGCAAGATGGTGGAGGAGTAGGAGACCTGGATTTCGTCTGGTCTCAGGAATTCAGCTGGATAGGGATCAAACCATTCTGAACACCTACAAACTCAACAGGAGCTCAAAGACAAGAATAGCAACAACTCTCTGAACAGAAAAGCGACCACTTTCTGGAAGGTAGGACGAGCAGAGAAGTGAATCCGAGGCAATATTTGGGAGGATAGATAGCGGGAGAGGGGGACTCCATCAGCCACTTCTGGAAAGTGCTAGAGCCATGGAGCACAAAATCGGAACTTCTAGAAGTTCGCTCTGCTGAGGGACATCACTCCAGTGGCTAAGCGGGGGGTGGAAACCTCATGGGACAGTGTGGTCTCAGGACCCTCGGGGTCACAGAAAGACTGGGGATGCCTGAGTGCAGCAGAGCTCCCAGGTATTGGAGTGGGGAAGCTGGCTGCAGAGACGGAGCCGGGAGCAAGCTCTCAGCTTGGGGTTGCCATAAACTGTGATCAGTAATAGTCAGGCCACTGCTCCTCCAGCAGGGACCCAACAAGCAGTAGTTCCGGGCAGACTCCCCTTCCTCCCCCAGGAGGAGTGGCGCAGGAGCGCAGCTCAGGGATCTGCTGGGTTTGGAGACTCCACACGGAGTCGGGTGCTGGAGATAGAAACACCCAGTCACAGGCCGGGTGAGCATGGAGTGTGGCCGGAGACCTGGGAGAAGGGAGTGACCGACTGCTTTTCTCTGCGGGCACACTGAGGAGCAGGGCCCCGAGTTCTCGGCTCCTCTGGGGCAGAGATTGGGAGGCTGCCATTTTCACTCTTGTCCTCCAAAACTGTACGGAACCCTTGCAGGGAACAAAAGCTCCTGGGAGCAAACCCGAGCAGATTGCTTAGCTCAGACCGGCAAGGGCGGGGCAATTCCGCCTCCAACAAAGACATTTGGGAACCATGGCAACAGGACCCTCCCCCAGAGGATCAGCAAGAACAGCCAGTCAAGACCAAGTTTAACAATCAATGAGAACGGGAGAACTCCAGCGCTAGGGGAATAATGCACATAGAATTCACAGCTTTTTTACCATGAATAATTAGTCTTTCAAAGTTTTTTTTTAACTTTTTTTTAATTTTTCTTTTTCCCTTTTCCAACCAAGATCTTATCAATCCCTTTTTTTAACAAAAACATTTTTATTTTTCATTTTTAGAGCCATATTCTATCCCTTCGTAGTAGTTACCCTTATTTTTGGCATATATATAAGATGTTCTAGTTTTAAAATTTTGAGATACTGTTTCTTCTACCATATCAAAATATAGCCTAAATCTCTAGTGTATGGCTTTTTTCCAGTCTCCTGCCTGATCACATTCTCTCCCCTTATTTTTCTTTCTTTCCTTTTTTTTAAATCCTCTTCTTTATTTTTTCAAACACCTTCTGATCAATTCCTTTTTTTTAAATTTTTTATAATTTTCATTTTTACAATCATATTCCTTCCCTTCATCGTATCAACCCTTATTTTGTACCTACATAAGTCTTTCTTTCTTTAAAATTTTAGGAGGCATATTCTTCTAACAGACCAAAATACACCCAAAATCTAGTGTGCAGCACTGATCTATGCACCAGCCTGATCATATTTGACCATATTCTGGGGTTTTTTTTGTTCTGTTTTTGTTTATCTTTTTCTATCTCTTTCTTTTTTCTTTCTTTCCCTTTCCTATCCCCTGGTTTCAGGTCTTTTCTGATTTGTTTGGAGTATATTTGCTGGGGATGTTATTAACCTGTTAGCATTTTATTCTCTCATTCATCTATTCTCCTCTGGACAAAATGACAAGATGAAAAAAATCACCTCAACAAAAAGAACAAGAGGCAGTACCATCTGCCAGGGACCTACACAATATGGACATTAGTGCGATGTCGGACCTAGA
Organism: Callorhinus ursinus; assembly: GCF_003265705.2. NCBI lineage: Eukaryota > Metazoa > Chordata > Mammalia > Carnivora > Otariidae > Callorhinus > Callorhinus ursinus. Next base: position 54,404,271 of record NW_027397073.1, read on the forward strand.
GTTCAGAAACATGATTTTAAAGATACTAGCTGGGCTTGAAAAAAGCATGGAGGTTATTAGAGAAACCCTTTCTGGAGAAATAAAAGAACTAAAATCTAACCAAGTCGAAATAAAAAAAGGTTATTCATGAGGTGCAATCAAAAATGGGGACACTAACTGCTAGGATAAATGAGGCAGAGAGAGAATCAGTGATATAGAAGACCAACTGATGGAAAATAAAGAAGCTGAGAAAGAGAGATAAACAACTACTGGATCACAAGGGCAGAATTCGAGAGATAAGCGATAAAATAAAACAAAACAACATTAGAATAATTGGGATCCCAGAAGAAGAAGAGAGAGAGGGGCAAAAGGTATATTGGAGCAAATTATAGCAGAGAACTTCCCTAATGTGGGGAAAGAAACAGGCATCAAAATCCAGGAGGCACAGAGAACCCCTCTCAAAATCAATAAAAATATGTCAACACCCCGACATCTAATAGTAAAACTTACAAGTCTCAGAGACAAAGAGACAATCTTGAAAGCAGATCGGGAGAAGAGATATGTAACGTATAATGGTGGAAACATTAGATTGGCAACAGACCTATCCACAGAGAACTGGCAGGCCAAAAAGGACTGGCATGATATCTTCAGAGCACTAAACGAGAAAAATATGCAGCCAAGAATATTATATCCAGCTAAGCTGTCATTGAAAATAGAAAGAGAGATAAAAATCTTCCAGGAGAAACAAAAACTAAAGGAATTTGCAAACACAAAAACAGCCCAACAAGAAATATTGAAAGGGGTCCTCTAAGCAAAGAGAGAGCCTAAAAGCAGCATAGACCAGAAAGGAACATACCCAGTATACAGTAACAGGCACCTTACAGGCAATACAGTGGCACTAAATTCATATCTTACAATAGTTACCCTGAATGTAAATGGGCTCAATGCCCGAATCAAAAGACACAGGCTATCAGATTGGATTAAAAATCAAGACCCATCGATATGCTGTCTGCAATAGACTCATTTTAGACCCAAAGACACGCCCAGATTGAAACTGAGGGGGTGGAAAACCATTTACCATGCTAATGGACACCAAAAGAAAGCTGGGGTGGCAATCCTTATATCAGACAAATTAGATTTTAAAACAAAGACTGTAATAAGAGATGAGGAAGGACACTATATCCTACTTAAAGGGTCTATCCAACAAGAAGATCTAACAATTGTAAATATCTATGCCCGTAACATGGGAGCAGCCAATTATATAAGGCAATTAATAACAAAAGCAAAGAAACACATTGACAACAATACAATAATAGTGGGGGATTTTAACACCCCATTGAATGAAATGGACAGATCATCTAAGTAAAATATCAACAAGGAAATAAAGACTTTAAATGACACACTGGACCAAATGGACTTCACAGACATATTCAGAACATGCCACCCAAAGCAATGGAATACACATTCTTCTCTAGTGCCCATGGAACTTTCTCCAGAATAGATCACATCCTAGGTCACAAATCAGGTCTCAACTGGTACCAAAAGATTGGGATTATTCCCTGCATATATTCAGACCACAATGCTTTGAAACTAGAACTCAGTCACAAGAGGAAAATCAGAAAGAATTCAAATACATGGAGGCTAAAGAGCATCCTACTAAAGAATGAATGGGCAACCAGGAAATTAAAGAAGAATTTAAAAAATTCATGGAAACCAATGAAAATGAAAACACAACTGTTCAAAATCTTAGGGATGCAGCAAAGGCAGTCCTGAGAGGAAAGTATATAGAAATACAAGCCTTTCTCAAGAAACAAGAACGGTCTCAAATACACAACCTAACCCTACACCTAAAGTAGCCAGAGAAAAAACAGCAAATAAAGCCTAAACCCACCAGGAGAAGAGAAATCATAAAGATCATAGCAGAAATCAATGAAATAGAAATCAAAAGAACAGTAGAACAGATCAACGAAACTAGGAGATGGTTCTTTGAAAGAATTAACAAGATGGATAAACCCCTGGCCAGACTTATTCAAAAAGAAAAGAAAACTGACCCAAATCAACAAAATCATGAATGAAAGAGGAGAGATCACAACCAACACCAAAGAAATACAAAAAATTATAAGAACATAGTATGAGCAACTCTATGCCAGCAAATTAGATAACCTGGAAGAAATGGGTACATTCCTAGAGATGTATCAACTACCAACACTGAACCAGGAAGAAATAGAAAACCTGAACAGACCTATAACCACTAAGGAAATTGAAGCAGTCATCAAAAATCTCCCAAGAAACAAAAGCCCAGGGCCAGATGGCTTCCCAGGGGAATTCTACCACACATTTCAAGAAGAATTAATACCTATTCTCCTGAAACTGTTCCAAAAAATAGAAATGGAAGGAAAACTTCCAAACTCATTCTATGAGGCCAGCATTACCTTGATCCCAAAACCAGACAAAGACCCCATCAAAAAGGAGAATTACAGACCAATATCCTTGATGAACATGGATGCAAAAATTCTCACCAAAATACTAGCCAATAGGATCCAACAGTACATTAAAAGGATTATTCACCATGACCAAGTGGGATTTATCCCTGGACTGCAAGGTTGGTTCAACATCCACAAATCAATCAACGTGATACAATACATTAACAAAAGAAAGAACAAGAATCATATGATCCTCTCAGGAGATGCAGAAAAAGCATATGACAAAGTACAGCATCCTTTCTTGATCAAAACTCTTCAGAGTATAGGGATAGAGAGTACATACCTCAATATCATAAAAGCCATCTATGAAAAACCTACAGTGAATATCATTCTCAGTGGGTAAAAGCTGAGAGCTTTTCCCCTAGGTTCAGGAAAGCAGTAGGGATGTCCACTATCACCACTGTTATTCAACATAGTATTAGAAGTCCTAGCCACAGCAATCAGACAACAAAAAGAAATCAAGGGCATCCAAAATGGCAAAGAGGAAGTCAAACTCTCACTCTTTGCAGAAGATATGATACATTATGTGGAAAACCCAAAGACTCCACCTCAAAACTGCTAGAACTCATACAGGAATTCAGTAAAGTGGCAGGATATAAAATCAATGCAGAGATCAGTGGCATTCCTATACACCAACAAGAAGACAGAAGAGAGACAAATGAAGGAGTCGATCCCATTTACAATTGCACCCAAAACCATAAGATACCTAGGAATAAATTTAACCAAAGAGGCAAAGGATCTGTACTCAGAAAACTATAAAATACTCATGAAAGAAACTGAGGAAGACACAAAGAAATGGAAAAACGTTCCATGCTCATGGATTGGAAGAACCAACATTGTGAAGATGTCAGTGCTACCTATAGCAATCTACACATTCAATGCAATCCCCATCAAAATACCATCCACCTTTTTCAAAGAAATGGAACAAATAATCCTAAAATTTGTATGGAACCAGGAGAGACCCCGAATAGCCATAGGAATGTTGAAAAAGAAAAGCAAAGCTGGCGGCTTCACAACTCCGGACTTTCAGCTCTATTACAAAGCTGTCATCATCAAGACAGTATGGTACTGGCACAAAAACAGACAGATAGTTCAACTGAACAGAATAGAGAGCCCAGAAATGGACCCTCAACTCTATGGTCAACTCATCTTTGACAAGGTAGGAAAGAATGTCCAATGGAAGACAGTCTCTTCAACAAATGGTGTTGGGAAAATTGGACAGCCACATGCAGAAGAAGGAAACTGGACCATTTCCTTACACCACACACAAAAATAGACTCCAAATGGTTGAAAGACCTAAACGTGACACAGGAGTCCATCAAAATCCTAAAGGAGAACAGGTAGCAACCTCTTCGACCTCAGTCACAGCAACTTCTTCCTAGAAACATCGCCAAAGGTAAGGGAAGCAAGGGTAAAAATGAACTCTTAGGATTCCATCAAGATAAAAAGCTTTTGCACAGCAAAAGAAACAGTCCACAAAACCAAAAGACAACCGACAGAATGGGAGAAAATATTTGCAAATGACATGTCAGATAAAGGGCTAGTATCCAAAATCTATAAAGAACTTCTCAAACTCAACACCCAAAGAACAAATAATCCAATCAAGAAATGGGCAGAAGACATGAACAGACATTTTTCCCAAGAAGACATCCAAATGGCCAACAGGCACATGAAAAAGTGCTCAACATTGCTCGGCATCAGGGAAATCCAAATCAAAACCTCAATGAGATACCACCTCACACCCGTCAGAATGGCTAAAATTAACAAGTCTGGAAATGATAGATGTTGGCGGGGATGTGGAGAAAAGGGAACCCTCCTACACTGTTGGTGGGAACGCAAGCTGGTGCAACCCCTCTGGAAAACAGTATGGAGGTTCCTCAAACAGTTGAAAATAGAGCTACCCTACGATCCAGCAATTGCACTACTGGGTATTTACCCCAAAGATACAAATGTAAGGATCCGAATTGGTACATGCACCCCAATGTTTATAGCAGCAATGTCCACAATAGCCAAACTGTGGAAAGAGCCAAGATGTCCATCGACAGATGAATAGATAAAGAAGAGCCGGTATATATATACACGATGGAATATTATGCAGCCATCAAAAGGAATGAGATCTTGCCATTTGCAATGACGTGGATGGAACTGGAGGGTCTTATGCTGAGTGAAATATGTCAATCAGAGAAAGACATGTATCATATGACCTCACTGATATGAGGAATTCTTAATCTCAGGAAACAAACTGAGGGTTGCTCGAGTGGTGGGGGGGTGGCGGGAGGGGGTGGCTGGGTGATAGACATTGGGGAGGGTATGTGCTATGGTGAGCGCTGTGAATTGTGCAAGACTGTTGAATCACAGATCTGTACCTCTGAAACAAATAATGCAATATATGTTAAGAAACAAAAGAAGAAGAAGAAGATAGCAGGAGGGGAAGAATGAAGGGGGGTAAATCGGAGGGGGAGACGAACCATGAGAGATGATGGACTCTGAAAAACAAACTGAGGGTTCTAGAGGGGAGGAGGTGGGGGGATGGGTTAGCCTGGTGATGGGTATTAAAGAGGGCACGTTCTGCGTGGAGCACTGGGTGTTATGCACAAACAATGAATCATGGAACATTACATCAAAAACTAATGATGTAATGTATGGTGATTAACATAACAATAAGAAAATTTTAGAAAAGAGTTCAAAGTAATGGTCATAAAGATGTTCAATGGCTATGGAAGAAAATTGGATGTATACAGTGATAACTGCAATAAAGAAATACAAAATGTAAGAAAGTACTAAACACAGTCACAGACCTGAAGAACAAAATATTCCAATACTCTAGAGAAGACAGATAAGATGAAGCACTAGAAAGGATTATTGAACTAGAGGATAGGTCAGAGGAACTCACATGATCAGAGAAGAAAAAAGTAAAGACATCTTAAAGGACTTATGGGAAAACATCAAGTGTATTAACATTTGCCTTATAGGTGTCCCAGAGGAGATGAGAGAGAGAAAGAAAGCAACAGAAAACTTATTTGAGGAAATAATGGCTGAAAATTTCCCAAACCTGTGAAGAAAACAGACATGCAGATCCAGAACTAGAGTTCTAAATAATATCAACCCAATTAGATCCACAACAAGACACATTATAAATAAAATGGGGAAAGAAAAATACAAAGAGTGAATCTTAAAAGCAGTAAAACACCTTGTTACTTCAAGGAATCCCCCATAATACTATCAGCAGATTTTTCAGCAGAAACTTTGCAGGCCAGAAAGAAGTACCACAATATAGTCGAAGTGCTGAAAGAAAAGAAAAAAAAAAAGAGAGAAAAACAAGAATACTCTACGTGGCAAAGTTTTTCAGAATTGAAGGAGAGATCAAGAGTATTCCAGACAAGTAAAAGCTAAAGATGTTCATCACCACTAAACTAACCTTACAAGAAATATTAAGGGAGTTCGTTAAGCTGAAAAGAAAGGGTACTAATTAGTAACAAGAAAACCTATGAAAGTATAAATCTCACTGGTAAAGGTAAATATATAATAAAGGTTGTGGATGAACCATTTATAGAGCTAGAAGAAAGATAAGACAAAAGCAATAAGAATAATTATAACTACAACAATTAATTAAGGGATACACAAGACATAAATATGTAAATGTGACACCAAAATCATAAAACATGAGAGGGAGTAAAAATGTAGGGCTTCCAAATGCACTCAAACTTAAGTTGTTATTGACTTATAATAGAGTGTTCTAAATATGTTATTATAATGTATATATAAATAAAACATGGTAACCACCAAGCAAAAACCTATAGTAGACACCCAAAAGATAGTAAGAAAGAAAATTAAGTACTTTTACAAAAAGTCATCAAACCACAGAAGAAGAGAGAAGGGAATAGAGGAACTACAATGGCCAGAACACAACTAGCAAAAGAAGAATAAGTACATACTTAAAAACGATTACATTAAGTAAAATGTAAATGGACTATGTTCTCCAATCTAAATGGATTAAAAACAACAACAACAACAACAAAAAGACATATCTGTATGCCACCTATAGAAGACTCACTTCAGATGTAAGGACATACACAAGCTGGAAGTGAAGGACAGAAGAAAGATATTTCATGTAAACAGAAACCAAATGAAAGCTGGGGTTTGCTACAATTATATCAGACTAAATAAAAGACTTTAAAACAAAGATTGTAATGAGGCAAAGAAGGGCACTGTATAATGAATGATATAAGGGTCAATCCATCAAATATAACACTTTAAAATATGTATGTACCCAACATAGGAGCATCTAAATATATAAAGCAAATGTTAACAAGCATAAAGAAAAAAATAGACAGAAATACAGTAATAGTAGGGTACTTTAACACATCACTTACACCAATGGGTAGATTATCTAGACATAAAATCAATAAGAAAACATCAACATTAAATGACATGTTAGACCAGATAGACTTAAAAGATACATATAGAACATTCCATCCAAAAGCTATAAAACACATATTCTTCTCAAGTGCACATGGAACATTCTGCAGGACATATGTTAGGTTATAAAAGAAGTCTTAACAAATATAAGAAGGTGGAAATTATATCAAGCATTCTTTCCAACCACAACTGAATGAAAATAAAAATAAATACAGAGAATTTCTCTAATGGGGAAGGAAACAGGCATTCAAGTCCAAGAAGCACAGAGAACTCCCCTCAAAATAAACAAAAACAGGCCAACACCAAGATATATCATAGTAAAACTTGCAAAATACAAAGATAAAGAGAGAATTCTGAAAGCAGCAAGGGACAAAAGGTCCTTAACCTACAAGGGTAGACACTTAAAGTTAGCAGCAGATCTGTCCATAGGAACTTGACAGCCAGAAGAGAGTGGCATGATATATTCAATGTGCTAAATGGGAAAAATACAGAGCCAAGAATATTATATCCAGCAAGGCTGTCATTCAGAATAGAAAGAAAATAAAATGTCTCCAAGACAAGCAAAACCTAAAACAGTTTGTGACCACTAAACCAGCTCTGTAAGAAATAAGCAAGAAAGACCAAAAGCAACACAGATTAGAAAGGAACAGAGACAATCTACAGGAACAGTGACTTCACAGGTAATAAAATGGCACTAAATTCATATCTATCAATAATTATTCTGAATGTAAATGGACTAAATCCTCCAATCAAAAGACAGAGGGTGTCAGAATGGATAAAAAACAAGACCCATCTATATGCGACCTAAGGGCACATGCAGATTGAAAGTGAGGGGATGGAAAAACATTTATCATGCTAATGGATATCAAAAGAAAGCTGGAGAACCATACTTATATGTGACAAACAACATTTTTGGAGTAAGGTTAGGTGTGTAGACTAGACTGTAATAAGAGATGAAAAAGGGCACTATATCATAGTAAAGGAATCTATCCAAAAAGAAGATCTAACAATTGTAAACATTTATGCCCCAAATTGGGAGCAGCCAAATATATAAAACAATTAATAACAAACTTAAAGAAACTCATTGATAAAAAATACGGTAATAGTAGGGGACTTTAAAATCCCATTTAGAGCAATGGACAGGTAATCTAAGCAGAAAATCAACAAGGAGACAGTTGCTTTGAATAACACACTAGACCAGATGGACTTCACAGATATATTCAGAGCATTTCATCCTAAAGCAGCAGAACACATATTCTTCTCAAGTGCACATGGAACATTTTCCAGAATAGATCATATACTGGGTCACAAAACAGACCTCAACCAGTACAAAAAGACTGAGATCATACCATGCATATTTTCAGGCCACAATGTTATGAAACTTGAAGTCAGCCACAAAAAAATATTTGGAAGGACTACAAATACATAGAGGTTAAAGAATATCTTACTAAAGAATGAATGGATTAACCAGGAAATTAAAGAAGAATTTAAAAAAATACATGGAAACAAATAAAAATGAAAATGCAACAGGCCAAAAACTTTGGGAGGCAGCAAAGGCAGCCATAAGAGGGATGTATATAGCAATTCAGACCTTCCTCAAGATGCAAGAAAAAGTCCCAAATACAAACCTAACCTTACACCTAAAGGACTAGAAAAAGAATGGCAAATAAAGCTTAAAACCAGGAGAAGGAAAGAAATAACTAAACTTAGAGCAGAAATAAATGATATAGAAATAAAATAAAAATAGTAAGACAGATCAATGAAACTAGGAGCTGGTTCTTTGAAAGAATTAACAAAATTGATAACCCTCTAGCCAGACTTATCAAAAAGAAAAGAGAAGGGACCCAAATAAATAAAATCATGAATGAAAGAGGAGCAGTCACAACCACCACCACAGATACACGAACATAAGAGAATATTATGAGCAATGATATCCCAACAAATTGGGCACCCAGGAGGAAATGATTATATTCCTAGAAACATATAAACTACTAAAACTGAAACATCAAGAAATAGAAAATTTGAACAGACCCACTAGCAGCACAGAAATTGAATCATTACTCAAAAATCTCCCAACAAACAAGAGTCCAGGGCCAGATGGCTTCCCAGTGAATTCTACCAAACATTTAAAGAATTGATACCTATTCTTCTGGAGATCATAACCTGAGCCAAAGGCAGATGCTTGGCCAACTGCACCATCCAGGTGCCCCCCAAGGAGAGGAAAAGATGGCAAAGGAGTAGGGGACCCTATTCCAACTGGTCCCTGGAATTGAGCTGGATATCTACCAGACCACTCTGAGCACTCACGAAAGCAGCCTGAGATGTAAGATGATCTGGATCTACAAACAGAAGATCAGAGGTGGTTTTGAGGTAGGAAGTGGGGAGCCGTGATTCTGCGGGCTGATATGGAGGATAAATGGAGCCTTGCTGTGGGGACCCTACACCACCGGTGAGCGAGAGCCTCCTGCAATGGGAACCAGGCACAGACTCGCAGACTGGTAGCAGTGGGGAAAGGACTTTAGATGGAAACTGGAGTGGTGGGGTCACACATGTGAACTGTGGGCAGCTGGCTGTTTTAGAAGCACAAAGGACAGGGACATACCCCGACCTGGAGGCAGGACAGGGAGCACTGCGGAGGGGCACACAACTGAGGATGCTGGAGTTTATAGCAGCACAGACAGAAACGGGGAGAGTGTGGCCTGGAGAGCTCACTGAAGAACAGACTGCGAACTCTCTGCTCTAAGCCAGAGGGTTGGAAATGGTCTCTTCTGCTCTGACTCTCAGAAGAGATGCAGAAAGCTGCCAGGGAAAGCCGCCAGAGAACAAAAGCCACAAAAAAAAATGGTTCCCACTGAGCCCTTCCCCCACCACAGGGGCGCAGGGCAACTCTGCCCAAACAGGGTTGCCTGAGTAACAGCGCGGCAGGCTCATCCCCCAGAAGACAGGCTGGGAAAACAAGAGGCCAGCAACCCCAAGGTCCCGACAAAACAGTGCATCTTGCTTGGGTTGTGGTCAATAATTTGGACTCTATACATTCCCTCAACCATCCATCAACAGAATGAGTAGGAGGAGGAACCCCCAAAATAGGAAAGACTCAGAGATTATGACTTATGCCACAGATTTACAAATGGATGCAGATATAACCAAGATGTCGGAGATGGAATTTAGGCTAGCAATTGTGAAGACAATAGCTAGAATGGAAAAATCAATTAATGGCAACATAAAGTCTCTAAGGGCAGAAATGAAAACTGAATCGGCAGAACTTAAAAATGCTATCAAAAACATCCAATCTAATCTATATAATCTAACAGCTAGGGTAAGTGAGGGAGAAGAATGAATTAGTGACCTGGAAGACAATTTAATAGATAAAAAGGGAAAAGAGGAGGCCAGGGAAAAACAACTCAGAATCCATGAAAATAGAATCAGAGAAATAAGTGACACCATGAAGCGTTCCAATGTCAGAATTATTGGAATCCCAGAGGGGATAGAGAGAGAGAGAGGACTAGAAGATGTATTTGAGCAAATCAGAGCTGAGAACTTCCCTAATCTGGGGAATGAAACAAACATTCGCATCCTAGAGGCAGAGAGGACCCCTCCCAAGATGAAGGAAAACAGGCCAACACCCCAGCATGTAATAGTAAAACTTGCAAATCTTAGAACCAAGGAAACCATCTTAAGGGCAGTTAGGGGGAAGAGATTCCTTACGTACAGAGGGAGGAACATCAGAAAAATGTCAGACCTATCCACAGAGACCTGGCAAGCCAGAAAGGCCTGGCAAGACATATTCAGGGTACTAAATGAGAAGAACATGCAGCCAAGAATACTTTATCCGGCAAGGCTGTCATTTAGAATGGATGCAGAGATGCAGAGCTTCCAAGACTGGCAGAAATTGAAAGAATATGTGACCACTAAGCCGGCCCTGCAAGAAATATTAAGGGGGGTTCTATAAAAGGAGAAAGACCCCAAGAGTGATATACAACAGAAATTTACAGGGACAATCTATAAAAACAAGGTCTTCACAGGCAACATGTTGACAATTAATTCATATCTTTCAATAATCACTCTCAATGTGAATGGCCTAAATGCTCCCATAAAACGGCACAGGGTTGCAGATTGGATAAAAAAACAGGACCCATGCTGTCTACAAGAGACTCATTTTGAACCTAAAGATACTTCCAGACTGAAAGTGAAGGGATGGAGATCCATCTTCCATGCCAGTGGACCTCAAAAGAAAGCTGGGGTAGCAATTCTTAGATCAGACAAATTAGATTTTAAACTAAACTCTGTAGTTAGAGACACAGAAGGACACTATATCATTCTTAAAGGGTCTATCCAACAAGAAGATCTAACAATTGTAAATATCTGTGCCCCCAACATGGGAGCAGTCATCTACATAAGCCAACTGTTAACCAAAATAAAGAGTCATATTGATAACAGTACTTTAATTGTAGGAGACCTCAATACTCCACTCTCAGCAATGGACAGATCATCTAAGCAGAAAATCAACAAAGAAACAAGAGCTTTGAATGACACACTGGACCAGAAGGACCTCATAGATATATAAAAAACATTCCACCCTAAAACAAAAACAACAGAATACTTATTCTTCTCAAGCACACATGGAATTTTCTCCAGAATAGACCACATACTGGGTCACAAATCAGGTCTCAACTGATACCAAAAGATTGAGATTATTCCCTCCATATTCTCAGACCATAATGCTTTAAAACTGAAACTCAATCACCAGAAAAAAATTGGCAGAAATTCAAACACTTGGAAGCTAAAGACCACTCTGCTCAAGAATGTTTGGATTAACCAGAAACCATAGAAGAACTTAAACAATTCATGGAAACCAATGAGAACGAAAACACATTGGTCCAAAACCTATGGGATACTGCAAAGGCAGTCCTAAGGGGGAAATACATAGCCATCCACGCCTCACTCAAAAAAATAGAAAAATCCAAAATTCACCAACTAACTCTACACCTTAAAGAACTAGAGAAAAAGCAACAAACGATTCCTAAGCCACACATTAGAAGAGAAATAATTAAGATTAGAGCAGAGATCAATGAATTAGAAACCAGAAACAAAGTAGATCAGATCAATGAAACTAGAAGCTGGGTCTTGGAAAGAATTAATAAGATCGATAAACCACTGGCCAGACTTATCCAAAACAAACGAGAAAGGACCCAAATTAATAAAATTATGAATGAAAGGGGAGAAATCATGACTAACATCAAGGAAATAGAAATAATTATTAGAAATTATTATCAACAACTATATGCCAATAAACTAAGCAATTTGGATGAAATGGATGCTTTCCTGGAAACCTATAAGCTGCCAAGACTGAAACAGGACGAAATTGACAACCTGAATAGGCCAATAACCAGTACCAAGATTGAAGCAGTGATCAGAAACCTCCCAAAAAACAAGAGTCCAGGGCCTGATGGAGTCCCTGGGGAATTCTACCAAACATTCAAAGAAGAAATAATACCTATTCTACTGAAGCTGTTTCAAAAAATAGAAACAGAAGGAAAGCTTCCAGACTCATTCTATGAGGCCAAACCAGGCAAACACCCCATCACAAAGGAGAATTTCAGACCTATATCCCTAATGAATATGGATTCCAAACTCCTCAACAAAATCCTAGCTAATAGGATCCAACAATACATTAAAAGGATCATCCACCATGACCAAGTGGGATTTATTCCCGGGATGTAAGAGTGGTTCAACATTCGCAAATCAATCAATGTAATAGAACACATTAATAAGAGGAGAGAGAAGAACCATATGGTCCTCTCAATTGATGCAGAAAAAGCATTTGACAAAATACAGCATCCTTTCCTGATTAAAACTCTTCAGAATATAGGGATAAAGGGAACATTCCTGAAGTTCATAAAATCCATCTATGAAAAACCCACAGCAAATATCATCTTCAATGGGGAAAAGCTGAGAGCCTTTCCCTTAAGATCAGGAACACATCAAGGATGCCCACTCTCATCACTATTGTTCAACATAGTAGTAGAAGTCCTAGCAACAGCAATCAGAGAACAAAAAGAAATAAAAGATATTCAAATTGGCAAGGAATCAAACTCTCTCTTTTCGCAGATGACATGAAGCTTTATGTGGAAAACCCAAAATACTACACCCCCAAATTACTAGAACTCATACAGTAATTCAGTAATGCACAGAAATCAGTGCACAGAAATCAGCTGCTTTCTTATACACTAACAATGCAACTGTAGAAAGAGATATTAGAGAAATGATTCCATTTATAGTAGCACCAAAAACCATAAGATACCTCGGAATAAACCTAACCAAAGAGGTAAAGGATCTATACTCAAGGAACTACAGAACACTCATAAAAGAAATTGAAGAAGACACAAAAAGATGGAAAAATATTCCATGCTCATGGATCAGAAGAATAAACATTGTTAAAATGTCTATGCTACCCAGAGCAATCTATACCTTCAAAGCCATCCCAATCAAAATTCCAATGACATTTTTCAAAGTGCTGGAACAAACAATCCTAAAATTTGTATGGAATCAGAAAAGACCCCAAATCGCCAAGGAAATGTTGAAAAAGAAAAACAGGGCACCTGGGTGGCTCAGTCATTAAGCATCTGCCTTCGGCTCAGGTCATGATCACAGGGTCCTGGGATCGAGTCCTACATCGGGCTCCCTGCTCAGCGGGAGGCCTGCTTCTCCCTCTCCCACTCCCCCTGCTTGTGTTCCTGCTCTCGCTATCTCTCTGTCAAATAAATAAATAAAATCTTAAAAAAAAAAGAAGAAAAAGAAAAACAAAGCTGGGAGCATCATATTGCCCAATTTCAAGCTGTAATACAAAGCAGTGATCACCAAGACAGCATGGTACTGGAACAAAAACAGACATATAGACCAATGGAACAGAATAGAGAGCCCAGTTATGGACCCTCAACTCTATGGTCAAATAATCTTCAACAAAGCAGGAAAAAATGTGCAATGGAAAAACAACAGTCTCTTCAATAAATGATGCTGGGAAAATTGGACAGCCACATGCAGAAGAATGAAACTCGACCATTCTCTAACACCATACACAAAGATAAACTCAAAATGGATGAAAGACCTCAATGTGAGACAGGAATCCATCAAAATCCTAGAAGAGAACATAGGCAGTAACCTCTTTGACATTGCCTACAGCAACTTCTTTCAAGATACATCTCCAAAAGCTAGTGAAACAAAAGCAAAAATGAACTTTTGGGACTTCATCAAGATAAAAATCTTCTGCCCATAAAGGAAACAGTCAACAAAACAAAGAGGCAACCTACAGAATGGGAGAAGATATTTGCAAATGATACTGCAGATAAAGGACTGGTATCCAAGATCTATAAAGAACTTCTCAAACTCAACACCCAAAAAACAAACAATCAAGTCAAAAAATGGGCAGAAGACATGAAAAGACAATTCTCTGAAGAAGACATACAAATGGGTAACAGACACATGAAAAAATGTTCATCATCATTAGCCATCAGGGAAATTCAAATCAAAACCACATTGAGATACCACCTTCCACCAGTTAGAATGGCAAAAATGGACAGGGAAAGAAACAACAAATGTTGGAGAGGTTGTGGAGAAAGGGGAACCTTCTTACATTGTTGGTGTGAATGCAAGTTGGTACAGCCACTTTGGAAAACAGTGTGGAGGTTCCTCAAAAAATTAAAAATAGAGCTACCCTATGACCCAGCAATTGCACTACTGGGTATTTACCCCAAAGACACAGATGTAGTGAAAAGAAGGGTCATATGCACCCCAATATTCATAGCAGCAATGTCTGCAATAGCCAAACTGTGCAAAGAGCTGAGATGCCCTTCAACAGATGAATGGATAAAGAAGATGTGGTCCATATATACAATGGAATATTACTCAGCCATCAGAAAGGATGAATACCCAACTCTTACATCAACATGGATATAACTGGAGGAGATTATGCTGAGTGAAATAAGTCAAGCAGAGAAAGTCAATTATCATATGGTTTCACTTATTTGTGGAATGTAAGGAATAGCATGGAGGACATAAGGAGAAGGAACGGAAAAGTGAAGGGGGGAATTGGAGGGAGAGACAAACCATGAAAGACTATAGACTATGGGAAACAAACAGGGTTTTAGAGGGGAAGGGGTTCCAGGGATGGGTTAGACCAGTGATGGGTATTAGGGAGGGCACATATTTCATGGGGCACTGGGTGTTATACGAAAACAATGAATCGTGGATCACCACATCAAAAACTAATGATATATTGTATGGTGACTAACAAAATATAATAAAAAAATAAAAATAAATGAACAGAATGTAGGATTCCCTCTAAAAATAAAATACCTACTCTTCTGAAGCTGTACCAAAAATTAGAAATGGAAGGAAAACTTCCAAACTCATATCACAAGGCCAGCATTACTTTGATTGCAAAACCAAAGACCCCACTAAAAAGGAGAATTATAGACCAATATCTCTGATGAACATGGATGTAAAAATTCTCAACAAGGTACTAGCTAATAGGAACAAATGTACCTTAAAAGGATTATTCATCACGATCAAGTAGGATTTTTCCTGGGCTGCAGGGATGGTTCAATATCTGCAAATCAATCAATATGATACACCATATTAATAAAAAGAAAAGAACCATATGATCCTCTCAATAGATACAGAAAAAGCATTTGACAGCACCCATTTTGATAAAGTCCCTCAACAAAGTAGGGATAGAAGGGACATATCTCAACATCATAAAGGCCATGTAGGAAAGACCCACAACTAATATCATCCTCAATGGGCAAAAACTGGGAGATTTTCCCTTAAGGTCAGGAACATGACAGAGATGTCCATTCTCACCTACTCTTGTTCAACATAGTCCTGGAAGTCCTAGCCTCAGCAATCAGACAACAAAAAGAAATAAAAGGCACCTAAATTGGCAAGGAAGAAGTAAAACTTTCACTATTTGCAGGTGACATTGTACCTTATGTAGAAAACCCAAAAGACTCACACCAAAATACTGCTAGAATTGATACATGAATTCAGTAGAGTCACAGAATGTAACAATGATGTATAGAAATCTGTTGCATTCCTATACACCAATAATGAAGCAGCAGAAAGAGAAATAAAGGAATTGATCCCATTTACAATTGCATCAAAACCCATAAGATACCTAGGAATAAACCTAACCAAAGAAGTAAAAGATCTGTACTCTGAAAACTATAGAACACAATAAAAGAAATTGAAAATAACACAAAGAAATGGAAAAATATCCATGCTCATGGATTTGAAGAACAAACCTTGCTAAAATATCTATACTACATAAAGCAATCTACACATTCAAAGCAATCCCAATCAAAATAACATGAGCATTTTTCACAAAGCTAGAAAAAAAATCCTAAAATTTGTATGGAACCAGAAAATATCCTGATTAGCCAAAGCAATCTTGAAAAAGAAAAGCAAAGCTGGAGGCATCACAATCCCAGACTTCAAGCTGTATTACAAAGCTATAATCATCCAGACAGTATGGTATTGTCACAAACACAGACATATAGAGCAATGGAACAGAATAAAGAACCCAGAAATGGACCTGCAAATCTATGGTCAACTAATCTTTGACAAAACAGGAAAGAATATCCGATGGAAAACAGACAGTCTCTTCAACAAATGGTGTTGGGAAAACTGGACAGTGACATTCAGAAGAATGAAACTGACCACTTTCTTATACCATATGCAAAAACAAATTCAAAATGGATGAAAGACCTAAAAAGGAGACAGAAATCCATCAAAGTCCTAGAGTAGAACACAGGCAGCAACCTCTTAGACCTTGGCACAGCAACTTCTTGCTAGACACGTCTTGGGAGACAAGAGAAACAAAAGTAAAAATGAACTATCAGGACCTCATAAAGATAAAAAGCTTTGCACAGCAAAGGAAACAGTCAACAAAACTAAAAGGCAACCTATAGCATGGGAGGAGATATTTTCAAATGACATATCAGATAAAGTGCTAGTATCCAAAATCTGTAAAGAACTTATCAAACTCAACACCCAAAGAACAAATAATCCAATGAAGAAATGGGCAGAAGACATGAATAGACATTTTTCCAAAGACATCCAAATGGCCAACAGACACATGAAAAGATACTCAACATCATTCATCATCAGGGAATACAAATCAAAACTTTAATATCACCTCACAACTGTCAGAATGGCTAAAATTAACAACACAGGAAACAACAAATGTTAGTGAGTATGCAGAGAAAGGGGAACCCTCTTACACTGTTGGTAACTGCAAACTGGTGCAGCCACTCTGGAAAACAGTATGGAGGTTCCTTAAAACATTAAAAGTGGAACTGCCCTATGACCCAGCAATTAAACTACTAGGTATTTACCCAAAGGCTACGAAAATAATTTGAAGGAACACATTCACCTCAATGTTTATAGCAGCATTATCAACGATAGCCAAATTATGGAAAGAACCCAAATGTTCATCAACTGATGAATGGATAAAGATGTGTGTGTGTGTGTGTGTGTGTGTGTATACATATATATATGTGTGTGTATGTATGTGTATATATATATATATATATATATATATATATATATATATAAAGCTATATATATAATGGAATATTACTCGGTCTCTGTCTTCTTCTGCATTTTAGGAAAGCCTGTTATGTTTTCTGCTTCTGAGAGTAATGGCTTTATTAAGAGGTTATATACTGGGGTGCCTGGGTAGCTCATTCGTTAAGCATTTGCCTTTGGCTCAGGTCATAATACCAGGGTTCTGGGATCAAGCCCCAAGTCAGGCTCCTTGCTGAGCAAGGAGCCTGCTTCTCCCTCTCCTTCCCTTTTGTACTCTCTCACTATCTCTCCTTCTCTCTCTCTCTCAAATAAATAAATAAAATCTTTTTCTAAAAAAGAGGTTATATACTGTCCAGGCCCTGGGGCTTCAGAAAGCATTTCTGGTCTATGCTGTGTGCATTCTGCTGCTGTGTTTTGGCTGCTCTTTCCCTCAAGTCAGTCCTCTGTGTTTCTTCTTGCCTGCAGTGGGGAGTGTTTGTAGCTTGGCCAGAATGTGGTGAATTTTAACTAGGTGTGCTCTGGTCTGTTTGTTAAAAGAGACCTGATGCTCTTTTCACTAGAGCTGAAGCCTCTAGCACTCTATGGTCAGCAGACATGGTGCATGTGGGGGATTTGTGCTGGTCTTCTCAGGGTGCCTGCTGCTCTGGTTCTCAGGCGCACCAAATAGCCAAAACAATTTTGCAAAAGAAGAATGAAGTTGGAGAATTCACACTTCTGTGTAAAACTTACTACAAAATTAATCAAAGCAATATGGTACTGACAGATAGACAGATATATAAACCAATGGAACAGAGTAGAGAGCCAAAAAAATAAACCTCTGTGTATATGGTCTGTGTATACTGATTTTTGACAAGGATATTAAACTATTTAATGAGGAAATGACAACCCAACAAATGATGCAGGGAAAAGTGTATATACACATTCAAAAAAATGAACCTGCACACTTTCCTTATAACATACAAAATTAACACTAAATGAATAAAATATCTAAATGTAAGAGCTAAAACTATAAAACTTTTAGAAGAAAACAGAAGAAAATCTGCATGACATTGAATTTTGCAATGATTTCTTGGGTATAGCAACAAAAGAACAGCCAACAGTAGAAAAAATAGATAAACTGGACTTAATGAAAATTAAAAGCTTTTGTGCCTCAAAGGCCACTAACAACAGAGTGAAAAGACAAATCACAGAATGAGAGAAAATACTTGCAAAGCATATATCTGATAAGGGATTAATATCCAGAATTTATAGAAACTCATATAATTGAAAAAAAATTAAATATACAAAGGACTTGAATAAACATTTCTCCCAAGAAGATACATGAATGGCTAATAAGCACATGAGAAGATATGTGACATCACTAGTCATCAGGGAAATAGAAAACAAAATCACAATGAGATACCAGTTCACACACACACACACATACACACATATAATTAGCCAGCATAGATGATAGATAGATAGATGATAGATAGATAGATAGATAGATAGATAGATAGATAGATAGATAGATAGATAGATATGTATACAACAAGTAGTATTGGGTAGCATTTGAAGAAATTGGAAACTGAGCAGTGGTGATGGGAAAGTAAAATGGAATAACTAAGGAAAATGGTATGGTGGTTCCTCAAAAAATTAAACCGAGAATTACCTTATTATCCAGCAATTCTACCTGAAAATGTATACTAAAAAAACTGAAAGCATCTCTAACAGATATTTATACACTTTTGTTCATAACAGCATTACTTACAAAGGCCACAAAGGGGAAACAAACCAAATTTCCATTAACAAATGAATAGATAAACAAAATGTAGAATGCAATGTATACATACAATGACATATTTTTCAGCCTTAAAGAGGAATGGAATTCTTTTTTTTTAGCGTTTTTATTTTTATTTAATAATAAATTTTACTGTTATGTTAATCACCATATATTACATCATTAGTTATTGATGTAGTGTTCCATGATTCATTGTTTGTGCATAACATCCAGTGCTCCATGCAGAATGTGCCCTCCTCAATACCCATCACCAGGCTAACCCATTCCCCCACCCCCCTCCCCTCTAGAACCATCAGTTTGTTTTTCAGAGTCCATCGTCTCTAATGGTTCGTCTCCCCCTCCGACTTACTCCTCTTCATTCTTCCCCTTCTGCTATCTTCTTCTTCTTTTTTTTTCATAACATATATTGCATTATTTGTTTCAGAAGTACAGATCCGTGATTCATCAGTCTTGTACAATTCACAGCGTTCAACATAGCACATACCCTCCCCAATGTCTATCACCCAGCCACCCCATCACTCCCACCCCCCACCACTCCAGCAACACTCAGTTTGTTTCCTGAGATTAAAAATTCCTCATATCAGTGAGGTCATATGATATATGTCTTTCTCTGATTGACTTATTTCACTCAGCATGACACCTTCCAGTTCCATCCAAGTCATTTCAAATGGCAAGATCTCATTCCTTTTGATGGCTGCATAATATTCCATTGTGTATATATACCACCTCTTCTTTATCCATTCATCTGTCGATGGACATCTTGGCTCTTTCCACAGTTTGGCTATTGTGGACATTGCTGCTATAAACATTGGGGTGCACGTACCCCTTCGGATCCCTACATTTGTATCTTTGGGGTAAATACCCAGTAGTGCAGTTGCTGGATCGTATGGTAGCTCTATTTTCAACTGTTTGAGAAACCTCCATACTGTTTTCCAGAGGGGTTGCACCAGCTTGCATTCCCACCAACAGTGTAGGAGGGTTCCCCTTTCTCCACATCCCCGCCAACATCTGTCATTTCCTGACTTGTTAATTTTAGCCATTCTGACGGGTGTGAGGTGGTATCTCATTGAAGTTTTTTTTTAATTTTTATTGTTATGTTAATCACCATATATTACATCATTAGTTTTTTTTTTAATTTTTTATTGTTATGTTAATCACCATATATTACATCATTAGTTTTTGATGCAGTGTTCCATGATTCATTGTTTGTTCATAACACCCAGTGCACCATGCAAAACGTGCCCTCCTCAATACCCATCACCAGGCTAACCCATCCCCCCACCCCCCTACCCTCTAGAACCCTCAGTTTGTTTTTCAGAGTCCATCATCTCTCATGGTTCGTCTCCCCCTCTGACATACTCCCCTTTTCTTCCTCTCCTGTTATCTTCTTCTTTTCCTTTTTTCTTAAAATATGTTGCGTTATTTGTTTCAGAAGTACAGATCTGTGATTCAACAGTCTTGCACAATTCACAGCGCTCACCGTAGCACATACCCTCCCCAATGTCTATCACCCAGCCATCCCATCCCTCCCACCCCCAACCACTCCAGTAACACTCAGTTTGTTTCCTGAGATTAAGAATTCCTCATATCAGTGAGGTCATGTGAGACATGTCTTTCTCTGATTGACTTATTTCACTCAGCATAACACCCTCCAGTTCCATCCACGTCGTTGCAAATGGCAATATCTCATTCCTTTTGATGGCTGCATAATATTCCATTGTGTATATATACCACCTCTTCTTTATCCATTCATCTGTCGATGGGCATCTTGGCTCTTTCCACAGTTTGGCTATTGTGGACATTGCTGCTATAAACATTGGGGTACACGTACCCCTTCGGGTCCCTACATTTGTATCTTTGTGGTAAATACCCAGTAGTGCAATTGCTGGATCGAACGGTAGCTCTAATTTCAACTGTTTGAGGAACCTCCATACTGTTTTCCAGAGTGGTTGCACCAGCTTGCATTCCCACCAACAGTGTAGGAGGGTTCCCCTTTCTCCACATCCCCGCCAACATCTGTTGTTCCCTGACTTGTTAATTTTAGCCATTCTGACGGGTGTGAGGTGGTATCTCATTGAGGTTTTGATTTGGATTTCCCTGATGCTGAGCGATGTTGAGCACTTTTTCATGTGTCTGTTGGCCATTTGGATGTCTTCTTGGGAAAAATGTCTATTCATGTCTTCTGCCCATTTCTTGATTGAATTATTTGTTCTTTGGGTGTTGAGTTTGAGAAGTTCTTTATAGATTTTGGATACTAGCCCTTTATCTGATATGTCATTTGCAAATATTTTCTCCCATTCTGTCGGTTGTCTTTTGGTTTTGTGGACTGTTTCTTTTGCTGTGCAAAAGCTTTTTATCTTGATGAAATCCCAAGAGTTCATTTTTGCCC
Organism: Callorhinus ursinus; assembly: GCF_003265705.2. Taxonomy (NCBI): domain Eukaryota; kingdom Metazoa; phylum Chordata; class Mammalia; order Carnivora; family Otariidae; genus Callorhinus; species Callorhinus ursinus. Next base: position 54,425,905 of record NW_027397073.1, read on the forward strand.
TGGCTTCCCTTGTCTTTGGCGATGTTTCTAGGAAGAAGTTGGTGCGACTGGGGTCGAAGAGGTTGCTACCTGTGTTCTCCTTTAGGATTTTGATGAACTCCTGTCTCACGTTTAGGTCTTTCAACCATTTGGAGTCTATTTTTGTGTGTGGTGTAAGGAAATGGTCCAGTTTCCTTCTTCTGCATGTGGCTGTCCAATTTTCCCAACACCATTTGTTGAAGAGACTCTCTTTTTTCCATTGGACATTCTTTCCTACTTTGTCAAAGATGAGCTGACCATAGAGTTGAGGGTCCATTCCTGGGCTCTCTATTCTGTTCCATTGATCGTTGTGTCTGTTTTTGTGCCAGTACCATACTGTCTTGATGATGACAGCTTTGTAATAAGGCTGGAAGTCCGGAATTGTGATGCCGCCAGCTTTGCTTTTCTTTTTCAATATTCCTATGGCTATTTGGGGTCTCTTCTGGTTCCATATAAATTTTAGGATTTTTTGTTCCATTTCTTTGAAAAAGGTGGATGGTATTTTGATGGGGATTGCATTGAATGTGTAGATTGCTCTAGGTAGCCCTGAAATCTTCACAATGTTTCTTCTTCCAATCCATGAGCATGGAACATTTTTCCATTTCTTTGTGTCTTCTTCAATTTCTTTCATGAGTATTTTATAGTTTTCTGAGTACAGATCCTTTGCCTCTTTGATTAAATTTCTTCCTAGGTATCTTATGGTTTTGGGTGCAATTGTAAATGGGATCGACTCCTTGATTTGTTTCTCTTCTGTCTTGTTGTTGGTGTATAGGAATGCCCCTGATTTCTGTGCATTGATTTTATATCCTGCTACTTGACTGAATTCCTGTATGAGTTCTAGCAGTTTTGGGGTGGAGTCTTTTGGGTTTTCCACATAAAGTATCATATCATCTGCAAAGAGTGAGAGTTTGACTTCTTCTTTGCCGATTTGGATGCCTTTGATTTCTCTTTGTTGTCTGATTGCTGTGGCTAGGACTTCTAATACTAGGTTGAATAACAGTGGTGAGAGTGGACATCCCTGCCGCGTTCCTGACCCTAGGGGAAAAGCTCTCAGCTTTTCCCCATTGAGAATGATATTCGCTGTAGGTTTTTCATAGATGGCTTTTATGATACTGAGGTATGTACCCTCTATCCCTATACTCTGAAGAGTTTTGATCAAGAAAGGATGCTGTACTTTGTCAAATGCTTTTCTGCATCTATTGAGAGGATCATATGATTCTTTTTCTTTCTTTTGTTAATGTATGGTATCATGTTGATTGATTTGCAGATGTTGAACCATCCTTGCAGCCCAGGGATAAATCCCACTTGGTCATGGTGAATAATCCTTTTAATGTACTGTTGGATCCTAATGGCTAGTATTTTGGTGAGAATTTTTGCATCCATGTTCATCAAGGATATTGGTCTGTAATTCTCCTTTTTGATGGGGTCTTTGTCTGGTTTTGGGATCAAGGTAATGCTGGCCTCATAGAATGAGTTTGGAAGTTTTCCTTCCATTTCTATTTTTTGGAACAGTTTCAGGAGAATAGGTATTAATTCTTCTTGAAATGTCTGATAGAATTCCCCTGGGAAGCCATCTGGCCCTGGGCTTTTGTTTCTTGGGAGATTTTTGATGACTGCTTCAATTTCCTTAGTGGTTATAGGTCTGTTCAGGTTTTCTATTTCTTCCTGGTTCAATTTTGGTAGTTGATACATCTCTAGAAATGCACCCATTTCTTCCAGGTTATCTAATTTGCTGGCATAGAGTTGCTTATACTCTGTTCTTATAATTGTTTGTATTTCTTTGGTGTTGGTTGTGATCTCTCCTCTTTCATTCATGATTTTGTTGATTTGGGTCATTTCTCTTTTCTTTTTGATAAGTCTGGCCAGGGGTTTATCAATCTTGTGAATCTTTCAAAGAACCAGCTCCTAGTTTTGTTGATCTGTTCTACCGTTCTTTTGGTTTCTATTTCATTGATTTCTGCTCTGATCTTTATTATTTCTCTTCTCCTGCTGGGTTTAGGCTTTATTTGCTGTTCTTTCTCCAGCTTCTTTAGGTGTAGGGTTACGTTGTGTATTTGAGACCTTTCTTGTTTCTTGATAAAGGCTTGTATTTCTATATACTTTCCTCTCAGGACTGCCTTTGCTGTATCCCAAAGATTTTGAACAGTTGTGTTTTCATTTAATTGGTTTCCATGAATTTTTAAAATTCTTCTTTAATTTCCTTGTTGACCCATTCATTCTTTAGTAGGATGCTCTTTAGCCTCCATGTACTTGAGTTCTTTCCGACTTTCCTCTTGTGGTTGAGTTCTAGTTTCAAAGCTTTGTGGTCTGAAAAAATGCAGGGAATAATCCCAATCTTTTGGTACCGATTGAGACCTGATTTGTGACCTAGGGTGTGATCAATTCTGGAGAATGTTCCATGGGCACTAGAGAAGAATGTGTATTCCATTGCTTTGGGATAGAATGTTCTGAATATGTGTATAAAGTCCATTTGGTCCAGGGTGTCATTTAAAGTCTTTATTTCCTTGTTGATCTTTTGCTGAGATGATATGTCCATTTCAGGGAGGGGGGTGTTATAGTCCCCCCCTATTATTGTATTGTTGCCAATGTGTTTCTTTGCTTTTGTTATTAATTGCCTTATATAATTGGCTGCTCCCATGTTAGGGGCATAGGTATTTACAATTGTTAGATCTTCTTGTTGGATAGACCCTTTAAGTAGGATATAGTGTCCTTCGTCATCTCTTATTACAGTCTTTGTTTTAAAATCTAATTTGTCTGATATAAGGATTGCCACCCCAGCTTTCTTTTGGTGTCCGTTAGCATGGTAAATGGACTTCCACCCCCTCACATTCAATCTGGGGGTGTCTTGGATCTAAAATGTGTCTCTTGCAGACAGCATATTGATGGGTCTTGTTTTTTAATCCAATCTGATAGCCTGTGTCTTTTGATTGGGGCATTGAGCCCATTTACATTCACAGTAACTATTGAAAGGTATGAATTTAGTGCCATTTTATTGCCTGTAAGGTGACTGTTACTGTATATTGTCTGTGTTCCTTTCTGATCTATGCTGCTTTTAGGCTCTCTCTTTGCTTAGAGGACCCCTTACTGTATTTCTTGCAGGGTTGCTTTTGTGTTTGCAAATTCCTTTAGTTTTTGTTTGTCTTGGAAGCTTTTTATCTCTCCTTCTATTTTTAATGATAGCCTAGCTGGCTATAGTATTCTTGGCTGCATATTTTTCTCGTTTAGTGTTCTGAAGATATCATGCCAATCCTTTCTGGCCTGCCAGGTCTCTGTGGATAGGTCCCTTGCCAATCTAATGTTTCTACCCCTGTAGGTTACAGATCTCTTCTCCCAAGCTGCTTTCAAGATTTTCTCTTTGTCTCTGAGGTTTGAAAGTTTTACTATTAGATGTAGGGGTGTTGACCTATTATTATTGATTTTGAGAGGGGTTCTCTGTGCCTCCTGGATTTTGATGCCTGTTTCTTCCTCACATTAGGGAAGTTCTCTGCTATTATTTGCTTCAATATATCTTCTGCCCCCCTCTCTCTTTCTTCTTCTTCTGGGGTCCCAATTATTCTAATGTTGTTTCGTCTTATCGTATCACTTATCTCTCAAATTCTGCCCTCGTGATCCTGTAGTTGTTTATCTCTCTTTTTCTCAGCCCCTTTATTTTCCATCATTTGGTCTTCTATATTGCTGATTCTCTCTTCTGCCTCATTTATCCCAGCAGTTAGTGCCCCATTTTTTATTGCACCTCATCAATAGCCTTTTTGATTTTGACTTGGTTAGATTTTAGTTCTTTTATTTCTCCAGAAAGGGTTTCTCTAATAACTTCCACGCTTTTTTCAAGCCCAGCTAGTATCTTTAAAGTCATGATTCTGAACTCTAGGTCCGACATCGTACTAATGTCAGTATTGAGTAGGTCCCTGGCAGACGGTACTACCTCTTGTTCTTTTTGCTGAGGTGATTTTTTTTGTCTTGTCATTTTTTCCAGAGGAGAACAGATGAATGAGAGAACAGAATTCTAACAGGTTAACAATGTCTCCAGTAAATATACTCTATAGAAATCAGGAAAGACCTGAAACCAGGGGAGAAGAAAGGGAAAGAATTAAGAGAAAAAAAAGGAAAAAGAAAAGATAAAAACAAACAAAAACAGAACAAAACAAAAAAAAAACAGAATATGATCAAATATGAGATCAGGCTAGTGCATAGATCAGTGCCACACACTAGGTTTTGGGCATATTTTGGTCTGTTAGAAGAAAGTGCCTGCTAAAATTTTAAAGGAAGAAAGACATATATGTAGAAAATAAGGGTTGATACAATGAAGGGATGGCAGATGAGTGTAAAGACGAAAATTATAAAAGATTTTATAAAAGGAATTGATAAGAAGTTTTTTTTAAAAAGAAAGAATAAGATTTAAAAAGAAAAAGAAAAAAGAAAAAAAAAGAAAAAAAAGGGAGAGAATGTGATCAGGCAGGAGAATAGAACAAAGTCATACACTAGTGATTTAGGTTATATTTTGATCTGTTAGAAGAAATTGTATCTCAAAATTTTAAAGAGAGAACAACTTATATATATATGCCAAAAATAAGAGTAACTACTATGAAGGGATAAAAATATGATTGTAAAAATGAAAAATAAAAAATGTTTTTTTTATAAAAGGGATTGATAAGATGTTGTTTGAAAAAGGGAAAAGAAAAATTCAAAAAAAAAGTTAAAAAATTAACTTTGAAAAACTAATGAATTATGGTAAAAAAGCCATGAATTCTATGTGCAGTATTTCCCTAGCACTGGAGTTCTCCCATTCTCCTTGATCGGTAAACTTGGTCTTGGCTTGCTGGCTGTTCGCGCTGATCTTCTGTGGGGGGGGCCTGTTGCCGTGGTTCCCAAATGTCTTTGCGGGAGGCGGAATTGCCCCGCCCCTTGTCCGTCCAGGCTAAGCAAGCTCCTCCGGTTTGCTCTCAGGAGCTTTTGTTCCCTGCAAGCTCTTGGTACAGCTTTGGAGGACCAGGGTGAAAATGGTGGCCTCCCAATCTCCACCCGGAGGAGCTGAGAACTCGGGGCCCCGCTCCTCAGTGTGCCCCCGGAGAAAAGCAGTCACTCCCGTCTCCCCGGTCTCTGGCTGCACTCTGTGCTCACCCAGCCTGTGACCAAACTTTTCTACGTCTGGCACCCTACCCTGTGTGGAGTCTCCAAACCCAGCAGATCTCTGCGGTGCGCTCCCGCGCCGCTGGTCCCAGGGGAGGAAGGGGAGTCTCCCCGGCTCTGCCGCTTGTTGGGTTCCTGCTGGAGGAGCAGTAGCCCCATTGGGCCGCAGATCAGTTTATGGCAACCCCGAGCTGAGAGCCCACGCCTCAGCTCCGTCTCTGCAGCCGGCTTCCCCGCTCTGATACCTGGGAGCTCTGTGGCACTCAGGCACCCCCGGTCTTTCTGTGACCCCGTGGGTCCTGAGACCACACTGTCCCACGAGGGTTCCACCCCCAGCTTAGACACTGGAGCGACGTCCCTCAGCAGAGCCAACTTCTAAAAGGTCCGATTTTGTGCTCCGCGGCTCTATCACTTGCCAGAAGCGGCCAGTGGAGGCCCCTCCCCCGCCTTCTATCCTCCCGAATATCGCCTCGGATTCACTTCTCCGCTGGTCCTACCTTCCAGAAAGTGGTTGCTTTTCTCTTCAGAGTGTTGTTACTATTCTTATCTTCGATCTCCTGTTGAGTTCGTAGGTGTTCAGAATGGTTTGATCCCTATTCAGCTGAATTCCTGAGACCAGACGAAATCCAGGTCTCCTACTCCTCCGCCATCTTGCTCTGCCCCCCAAGAGGAATGGAATTCTGATATATGCTATAACATAAATGAACTTTATGCCAAGTAAAAAAGCCAGACATTAAAGGACAAAACATTTCACATTAGTAAGGTACATTTAATAGTCAATTTATAGAGATAGAAAGTTGTTGTTGTTGTTGTTTTATAGAGATAGAAGGTATAATTGAGCTGACCAGGGACTGAGGAGAGCAGAGAATGGGGAGTTAGTATTTAATGGGTACAAAGTTTCAGATATAAAACTGGGGCATAAAAAAATGCTGAAGATGGATAGTGGTGATATTTGCACAACAGTATGAATATACTTAGTGCCACTGGATTGTATACTCAAAAATGGTTAAAGTAATAAATTTTATATTATGTATATTTCACCACAAAAGAAAACGGAAAAAAAAGAAAACTCAAGTTATTATATATTAACAGACAAGTAGACTTCAACAACAACAAAAATTATGAATGACCAAGAGGTAACTTACATAAGTATAAAAGGGTCTATTCACCAAGAAAGCAGAGCAAATTTAAATGTGCATACACCTAATAACAGGTTCCAAATACATAAAGCCAAATCTGACAAAACTAGTCAAAATAAAAAATCAATTTTAGTTAAGAACTTTAACGTTCCTTTTTCAGTGATAGAATAGTCAGAAATTCAGCAAATACTTAGAAGAACTGAATAATACCATCAACTACCTGGATCTAATTGACATTTCTAAAAGAATTATCCAATAACATCCAGACTGTAGAAAACATTAAGGGTCAAACAGATGAAGATCTTCAATAGATATATTGTAAGGGCAAAAAAGGGGACAGAGACAAAATTCGTAGATCGAAAGATACTTATATCAGAGAGGAGGGAAGATGGCAGAAGAGTGGGAGACCCTCATTTCATGGTCCCTTGAAATCAAATCAATCTGAACACCTGTGAATTCAACCTGAGATCTAAGAAAAGAATTGCTGCAATTCTACAAGTAGAAAAATGACCCCTTTTTGCAAGGTAGAAGATATGGAGAAGGGAATCTGATGGGATATAATGGAAGATAAACCATGGGAGGATGGAGCCTCCATAAGTCCGCTACCAGAAAGTGATATAGCAACAGAATGCAACATCAGCACTTTTAGAAGTCTGCCCTAGTGAGGGTATCCCTGCCTGACAGGTGCTCAGGTGGGGAAGCGGGGCAGAATCTTAGGTGGGATAGTGTGGTCTCAGGATCCCTGAGGTCATAGAAAGAATGGGTAGCCAGCAAGGAAGCTGGCTACATCTGTGAGCCTGGGAGTGGGATATCAGCTAGGTGTTGCCATAAACCATGAACCACAGCACAACCGGGAGACCATTCTCTGAGCAGGGGCCCAGCAAGCGACAGAACTTGTTGAGACCAACCTTTTTCCCTGAGGAGGAGTGGTGTGGGTATGCCCATGATCTGGGGATTGCTCCAAGAGCAGGGGCCCAGCAAGTGGCGGAATCATGGTGAGATCCCTGGGAGGACTGGTGCAGGTGCACACCACAAGAGTCTGCAGAATTTGGCACACACAAAAGTGGTTGACTGCTTTTCCCTGAGGGTGAACTGAAGAGTGGAGGCCACAGGCTTTCAGCTCAGGGGCTGGAGATGGGGGTGACACCATTTTTATTTTATTTTATTTTTTTCATCCTCTAAAGCAGCACAGAAAACCTTCAGGAAACAAAAGCCACATAGAGCAATCTAAAACAGCTTACACTGAGCCCAGCCCCCCTGGCAAGGGGTGGTACAACTCTGCCCAGGCAAAGATGCCTGAGAATCAGTGCAGCAGGCCCCTCTCCCAGAAGACCAGCAGGAACATCAAGCTTATACCAAGTTAATGGATCATACAGAACTGAAAAACTCCTGTGCTAGGGGAAAATAGTATATAGAATATAAGGTTTTTTCTCATGACTCTAGCCTTCCAGTTTAAAATTTTCCTTTTTTTTTTCCTTTTCAACTAGTTTCTTATTTTATCAACTCTTTTATGTCTTTTTAATTTTCATTTTTACTTCTACATTTTAGATTTTGGCTTCCTTTCACTGTATTCAATTTTATTTTTGTATATATATAAGTTTTTCTTTCTTTACAATTTTGGGACCTAGTATTTTCTAACACAGACCAAAATACACCCAGGATCAAGTGGCTCACCCTGTTTTGTCACCTGAGAGATTATATTCTCACTATTACCTCCCTTTTTTTCTTTTTTGGTTACTGACCTCTTCAGGTTTCTCTGCTGTATGTTTTGCTAGGGTCATGATTGATATTTTTTATTTTATTCCCTCATTCATCTTTTCTTCTCTGGAAAAAAATGACTAGAAGGAGAAATTCACAACAAAATAAAGAACCAGAGGTAGCACTCTCTGCCATAGATTTAATCAATATGGATATAAGTAAGATGTTGGACCTAGAATTCAGAATAACAATTATAAAGATACTAGCTGGACTGGAAAAAGCATAAAAGACACTAGAGAATCCCTAGTGCAGAAAAAAACCTAAATTCTAATCAGGCCAAAATTAAAAATGCTTTAACAGAGATGCAGTCTAAAATGGACGCTCTAATGTCTAGGGTAAATGAAGCAGAAGAGAGAGTCAGTGAACACAGATGACAAAATGATGGAAAGTAAGGAAGATGAGGAAAAGAGAGAAAACAACTACTGGATCATGAGGGGAGGATTTGAGAAATCATCGATACCATAAAGCAAAACAATATTATATTTATTAGGGTCCCAGAGGAAGAGGAAAGAGAGCGAGAGGGACAGAAGGTATACGTGAGCAAATTATAGCTAAGAACTTCCCTAATCTGGGGACGGAAACAGGCATTCAAGTACAGGAGGCACAGAGAACCCCGTCAAAATTGATAAAAACAGATCAACACCCCAACATATATAATAGCGAAGCTTGCAAATTTCGGAGATAAAGAGAAAATCCTGAAAGCAGCTCAAGACAAGAGATCCTTAACATACAAGGGTAGGAACATTAGACTGGCAGCAGACCTATCCACAGAGACCAGGCAGGCCAGAAAGGGCTGGCATGATATATTCAGGATGCTAAATGAGAAAAACATGCAGCCAAGAATACTTTATCCAGCAATGCTGTCACTCAGAATGGAAGGAGAGATAAAGAACTTATCACACTCAACACCCAAAGGACAAATAATCCAATCAAGAAATGGGGAGAAGACATGAACAGACATTTCTTTGAAGAAGATATGCAAATGGCCAACAGACACATGAAAAAATGCTCCACATCACTTGGTATCAGGGAAATACAAATCAAAACCACAATATGATACCACCTCACACCAGCCATAATGGCTAAAATTAACAAGTCAGGAAACAACAAATGTTAGCAAGGATGTGGAGAGAGGGGAACACTCTTATACTGTTGGTGGGAATGCAAGCTGGTATAGCCACTCTGGAATACAGTATTGAGGTTCCTCAAGAAGCTAGAAAATAGAGCTTCGCTGTGACCCAGCAATTGCACTACTAGGTATTTACCCCAAAGATACAAATGTATTGATCCAAAGGGGCTCCTGCATCCCAATGTTTATAGCAGCAATATCCATAATAGCCAAACTATGGAAAGAGCTGAGATGTCCACTGACAGATGAATGGATAAAGATGTGAGATATATATGTATACACACACACACATACACACACACACATACACACACACACACATACATACAATGGAATATTACTCAGCCTTCAGAAAGGATGAAATTTTACCATTTACATCAACATGGATGGAACTGGAGGGTATTATGCTGAGTGAAATAAGTCAATCAGAGGAAGACAATTATATGGTTTCACTCATGAAGAATATAAGAAACAGAGCAGAGGATCATAGGGAATGGGAGGGAAAAATGGAATAGGAAAAAATCAGAGCGGGATACAAACTGTGGGATACTCTTAACTATGGAAAAGAAACAGGGTTGCTGGGGGGTTGGGGTAACTTAGTTATAACATTAAGAAGGGCACATGATGTGATAAGCACTGAGTGTTATATGCAACTGATGAATTACTGAACTCTACAGCTGAAACTAATGATGTTTTCCATGTTGGCTAATTGAATTTAAATTAAAAAATAAAATATTTTTTAAAAAGATACTTAAATCATGGCACAAAAAATAGTCATGATTAAACAATGGTATGAAAGATTATACACCTGTGTGAAAAAATCCTAAAGAAATAAAATTTAGGCTAATATCTATTTTGGAGCAGGGTATAAGAAGGCTGATTGGGACAAGACATATATGCAGTGGATCCTGGGGTATCTGGAAACTATTCTTTACATAATGGTAACACATGTTTACCTTATTATAATCATCTAAACTATATACATTTATTGTAGTATTTTTCTATATTTGTATTTTATTTTAAAAAAAGATTTTAGGGGCACCTGGGTGGCCCAGTCAGTTAAGCATCTGACTTGGTTTTGGCTCAGGTCATGATCTCAGTGTCCTGAGCTCAAGCCCCGAATTGGGCTCCCTGCTCAATATGGAGTCTGCTTTAGATTCTCTCTCTCCCTCTCCCTCTACCCCGTCCCTGCTCTCTCTCTCTGAAATAAATAGATAAATCTTTTAAATAATAAATAAGACTTTAAAAGTAACTGCAAACTCTATTTCTGAATATAATAAAATAGTTTGTAGCAAACCAGGCTTCCCACAAACAACAACTAAGAAAACTAGGTAAAACGAAACAAAACAACAACAAAACAATGACTTGTGCTTGGAAACTAGAAATCTTCCTAGGCAAATAGGACTTCAGGGGCCAACATCCTATACCGAAAGAAACCGCACAGAGATGAGCTGACATTCTGCAGTCACTTTTTAAAGTATTTACCCATGCTTATCATGAACTCAAGCAAAGGTTCCAATCAGGGATCACTGACGGGAGGCAGAGAAACCAGCAGAAATTTTGACAACCTCCATTTGCTAGAGAGATAAAAATCTCTGTACCCTAATACATTTTTTTAATGTACCCTAATACAATTTTTAAAGAACCAGTACCAAAGAAAAGCCATCCATATAATTTACAACATTACATTTTTATCTTTGATGGTTTTATCTTCAGTAAGTATCCAGCAAATTCAGAATATTACATTTATATCTTTCTTAAATATATTTTATTGGATATAATTTCTTCAGTGATAATGTACCATGGGTTTTCTCCCATTAGCATTTGATTACACTAGCAGGATATTGTTAACACCTTTCAGATAAGTAATATCCCTCAAGTGATTATAATTTTGCCTACTGTTTTTTTTATTTTTTATTGTTATGTTAATCACCATACATTACATCATTAGTTTTTGATGCAGTGTTCCATGATTCATTGTTTGTGTATAACACCCAGTGCTCCATGCAGAGCATGCCCTTTGTAATACCCATCACCAGGCTAACCCATCCTCCCACCCCCCTCCCCTCTAGAACCCTCAGTTTGTTTTTCAGAGTCCATGCCTACTGTTTTTAATAAAATCATTGATAATCTATGAAACCATAATATCAAACCCAACAAAAAAATCCCTATTTTTTTCAGTATACATATAAATGATATTCCTATTTCAGGGTTTTTGTTGGATAAAAATTCTAAATAACGATTCCCAAAACCCCACAAAAATGAACTATTTTCAGTCATCATAAAAGTTTTCAACTGCTGGGGTTCCTCGGTGGCTCAGTTCATTAAGCGTCTGCTTTTGGCTCAGGCCCTGATCTCAGGGCCCTGGGATTGAGCCTGGGTCAGACTCCCTGCTCAGCCCGGAGTCTGCGTCTTCCTCTCTCACTGCCCCTCCCCCTCTCCTCCTCCTCCTTCCCCTCCCCCTCTCCCCATCAATCCTGTTCTCTCTCAAATAAGTAAAATCTTAAACAAGATTTTATTTCCCCCAAATCTGCTGAATATTATCAGAGGAAATGATAAAATAACCTTTTACATTTGTAAGTGCTAGGATAATAATTTAAAAGATGTTAAAAATTATAAACCACTTCTGAATAATGTAACTTCCAGAGATACCAACTTTGATATGCGACCTCAACAATTTTTATACTATTCTAAAGTTAAAGTAGGCTTCATCTATTCAAAAATACCAGTAGATAGAGTCTGATTTAAATTAACTTTATATCTTACTCATGTTGATAGTCTAAGTGGCAGTTAGGAGGGACATAATTCTTTTATTGCTAGTTTTAAATTAGAAGTTTTGACTGCGTAATTCAAGTAAGGATAGCTATTGCTATGTCAGTGACCAAATTCCAGTATCACATCTATGGGTGTTTTTGAGTTTCTAAACTTAGTTAGTGATCACATGTCTCTGATTCTCTTCTTTTTCCTCCACTGCTAAAGTCTTTTTTTATCAGCCATTTTTAATTAATTAATTGATTGATTATTAACAGCTTTATTGAGATATCTTTGACAAAGCCCTCACATCTTAGCTGAATGATTCAAATATATCCTTTCCAAATTACTTACCTCCAGATTTTCCCTCTCCCAATCCATCTTTTACCCTCTAGCAAAGTTTCTTGCTTTTCCCGTATCTCAGAACATAGCATATGTCTCCTGATCAACTTTTCTCAACTTCTACTGCCTACGGGATGAACTCCTAACTCAGTGTGGTATACCAGGCTTCATAATCTTTTCTCTGCCTTCTTTTGTAAACATTCTGCTATTGCATCTGAGACATTTTCTTATCCTTGACTGTGGATGTATCATTCCTCAAATATGGCAAACTTTCTCATGCCTTTGTGCCTTTGCATGTGATATTCCCTCTCTCTCCACCAAATCCTTTCTCATCTTCTATGCTTTTGTTCATACTTAAAAATCAAGCTTTCCTTGACACACATCTTCTAACAATTTATCTTTGTGCCCAGAGCATTCCTGTCTATATCGCTGTGATAGCACTTACTAAATTATACTGTAATTAATATGTACACAGATCTTTCTTCCATGAGATAGTACTCTGCTGATGAGCAGGAATCATCTTATTCCTCTTTGCATCCTATCCACCAACAATGACCACAACAGTGCCAGTACAGAGTAGGAGCTCAACACCTACTATATACAAATTAGTGATATTTTCAGAGATTACTTTCTCTGAATTAAGTCAAAAGTTGTCTCAAGCAAAGCATTTTTTAAAAGAAATTATATTTATTCTAGATTTTAGCATATGCTTTAAAATTCCAAAGCTAACCACAATTTAAGACCCAAAGTGTTCTCACCAGGCCAAACTTTCACTGCATTATGGATGAGCTGGTCTCTTCTTAGAGGACTACCTCAAGAGTGTTTGAAAGGCCCATCTCTCTCAACTTATTATTTATAATGTTGGCCCAATATGTGATGTAATTTATCATTTTATGATTGTTGCTTGTAAATTTATCTTTTTTTTCCTTCTAAAGAAGCTCAGATGATTCTTCAGGAATGACTTATACTTTGTACTTGTTTGAGAACCCTGTCCCATAGTCACATCATATCACATCACACCTAAAATAAGCCAGACATGTAGGTCTTTCTAAATAATTTTTGATAGATTGTGTACTAAGTTAATGTATATTTCTTCAAAAAGAAAAATAAAACACTTTGAGAAATACTAAACAAAAGACTTTTGCCCTGAACCATTGTTATTGTTCTCTTTGAACAGGTCTATAAATTTAAAATAGAGGAAAATAATTTTCATAAATATCTGAATTCTAATTCTATGCTTCCTGAACTTGCTCATTTTCTAGTTGATAAAGTCTGCTTGTAGGGAGTAGATACAATTTACAGAATGAAATTTTCTGTTGCATAATCTGATAAACTATGATTGCAATAGAAAAGTCTCACAGAAGGCTAAAATGAAATTTATAATAAATATAAAGGGTTTCATGGGGATTGAGAATTCTTAGATACCTTTCTATGAACCTAATATAGTCTTCATTGATAGCATACACAAAACATTTTTCATAAAATCACCATTTCTTTCTCTTTTCCATTATAGCAGATACAGTCTTTAAGAAAAAAAAAACTCAGAAAACTATGCTCATACTGATTTTGTCTATGTTTATCGTAAGTTTTTATCTTAATGAAAGATTATCATATGTATTTGCTCCCAAATAGGAGCAAAAACAATATAAACAAGATGCAAATTTGCTTTTATTAGTGTAGATTTTTTTTAATAAAACTTTCTGGTTGCATAATGTATATCACTGTGGCTCCTTGATGTGCACAAAGAACTTGATGTCTGAGAGAATTAAAGGAAAACCTAATTATCTCAGCTCTGCCTCATACTTTGCAGTATAACCTTGAGCAGATCATTTGACATCTGTGTCTTTTTTTTTATGGCAAGAGATAATGGTCCTCTACTACATTATTTACAGAAGTATTGTAAGAATATAGTATTCAAGGAGATAACATGTAAACATTCTTATAAAATGGAAATTAATGAATGTAAATGAATGTAAATTATTACCTAGACATCTCAACATAACTTTATCTAATTTTTAGAAATATAAAAGAAATAAATTTGATGGATATTTCTTAAAGATAATTGTTTCAAACTTAATTGATGTGTTGAGGGTTGGTTTACATTTTTAAAGGCCTGTGAGGAGGTTACAAATGATGAGTCAATTAGATACAATTTTGTCTCCTCTTACCAGACTTGTCCAGTGCCAACAAAGTCAAGTCTAAACACTACTCCCTGAGGGACCAGTTCCTCATTAATCATCATCAGTGAATATTTATGAGGGTTACCTATGACAGTGGTACCACGGGTGGCATCCTTAGGGTGGTTGTTAATCTGTGATTCATTTGGCATAGGCAGGTGGTTGTTTCTGATGAGGTCTTTATTAAAAAAAAAAAAACAGGTTTGTGAACTTGGGTTGTTAAGTTTACATTTTTCATAACCATCAAATGCTTGTTTTCCCACAGGCAGTTGTCAAGTTTCCCGGAGGCAGAGGTGTTCCTGTTGAGTACTGAGCCAATGGGAGACCACAGACTGGTGAAGGGAGTTAACTATATGCAAAATTTTGTGTACATGTGTGTCTGGATACATTTCCAGGCAAAGGACGCATGACTAACATCAGGTTTTCTAGGGAGCCTGTGACTTCTGTGATAATAGTACTTCTGTTAGAATACATCCTCATTTTATAGAAGGGTATTATGGGGGGGCCCAATGTGTGTGATATCAGAATGCATCCCATAAGAGACGTTCTGATTGACAGGTTAATATGAGATGCTCTTTTCACAGACTTTTCTCAGAAGAGACCCCATTTTTATTACTTTTGAATTATTCATTTATCATTTTCCTTATAACTTTAAATGTTTTAACATTTTTAAAAGTCTAAATTGTGTTATGTTTAGAAAATCTGTAAAATAGTTAGCTAGGTGACTCATGTCTGACACATAATTACTTCCACAGATATGTTCTTGTTTATTAAAAAATAATTTAGAATCACCCTTCTTATTAGATTATCAACTCTAGTCAGGAATTTATCTAACATTCAGCATGTTTTTCTAAAAATCTTAATGTTACATTTCATAATATAGGAATAAATATTTTACAGGTTTTTTTTACTGATTATAAAATAATCCTAAATAGTTACTAGTCCTGAATAGTTAAAAGATGAAACTCACCAGTATTTTGTGTTGTAGCCCTTAATCCAAAGACCTAATAACTAAATCCATAATTCTTAATAGATGGTCAATGCTCCACAGATAGTGTAATGGGGAAATACTTTCTTTCAACTTATTTACCCAAATTAAGTCACTTGACTTCTGACTTTCCACTGGAATAAAATAAATGGTAAATTTTTTGTGACTGTATGACTAAAAATGCTTTTTAAATACCACATTAATGGTCATTTGTAAATTCCAGACTGTGCCTGTTTCAATGTGGTTACTTTCTAAGTAGTCATTAGTAATAGCTGTCATTTTAGTGAAAATATGAGTATAGCCCACTTGGTCTTTGTGATGTTTGAGAACATTTTAATGAATACTAAGAAAGCAGTTATGAGAGGCTAGAAGATGAGTTAGGAGAGTTGATCTGGTCTGTGTTGTCTAATTTTAGAATGTATGTCAATTTGCAATCACATGAATGGTGGTGTGCAGCATTCAGGCAAATTCTGAATTAGAAAGTTCTTCATGAAGACACTGGGTCAGGGTCAGGACCTATAAATATGTGCTACAAAGGATACTGACATCATGACACACCTAAGTCTATTCTAGGTTTTGCAGATCATAATGAAGATTAGAGAATAGCATTCCCTAAAGAAGCTAATATTGTAAATGATAAAGTGATAAAAAATATTTTGTGGGCAAGTTAATGCTTAAGGAGAGGATTGAGTATGTAGAATTCAGGTAAGCTAATGGGATACTGAGGTTAAAGGGCAGAGATGTGAAACCACTGCATATTTTCAGTACTTTTTGTGATCAGATAAAGAGCTCTTACAGATTTATTTTATTTGTCAATTAGAAAAGAACAATTTGGTGGTAACTTACATTTGGTTTCATCTTAAAAATTTTATAATTGTAAAGCTGGAAACCTTCACATTTCCATTATTTGATATGGATAAATAGTGTGATATAGGTATTATTTAATCATTGATATTAGACATAGAAGAGGATAAACCAGCATTTGGGGGCCTACGATCGTGAGAAATACCTTAGTTAATTCTGGATCCTTTTCCAAATCACAAAGTAGGTGATATATTTGTATCAAGTCCAAAAGAAACTCATGTGTGTGTGTGTGTGTGTGTTTACTTGAGTCCTCTAGGAAAAAAAAATTTTTTTTAAGTAGAAGCCTTTGTTGATCCACTTTACTCGCCTTATATCTTCTGATAAGATACCTAATATTTGTCAAGGAATGTCTTACTATGGTACTGAGGGAGATGGGATAGAATTGCAAAAATTTTTCAGTGGATTGATGGTGTTTAATCTCTTATCCAGACTATTCTACCGAATCCTCAAAATTTACCACACTCTAAATGGTATTTGTCATCTCTCCACACGATATGATTCAAACATGTAAGCTTGACAAAATGATACTTAAACAAAAAGAAGAAAGCCATTAAGAGACAACTGATTTAAGATAGGAAAGATTAATGTCATTTAAAGTATGTTAATTTGTCTGATCCAAAATGGCAATGTTGGAAGATCCTGAACTCACCTCCTCCACAGATATGCCAAACCTATATCCATTCATAGAATAACTACTCCTGAAGAAGAACTGAGAACTGACTGAACAGCTTCTACACAACAAAAGACAGAGACCACATAGGGAATGGCAAGTGAGATAGAGACATGGTAATGAAGGGAACCTCCATCCCTGATGCTGTAAACTGCAGTGGGGAGGAATAGTATTGAGAAACTGCCCTGGGGCACAGAAAAAAAGACACAGTTTAAAAGGGCAACTAGAATATTAAAGAACCAGCCCTAGAGTTCTGCCAAATGGTGGGGATACTGCTGGAACTCTCTGGGTTGGAGGGGCTGGCAAATGCCATGGTTTACATTTCCCCTTCACCTTGATACTGCAGTTAGGAGAAGGGTCCAGACACCACAGCCAACCTACCATCTCAGCAAGCCCCAGGCACCTTAGCCCATACCAGCCCCAGATGCTCTGGGTCACAGGGAAAAAAAGCTGTGATTTAAAAGAGTAATTAGTATATAAAAGATCCAGCCCTAGAACTCCATCATATGGCAGGGGAAACTGCTAGAACTCAATCTGGATCATAGGGGCCGAAGAGCGCCACCCTTTACACTTTCCCTGCCCTTTGATAACACAGATGGGAGCAGGATCTGGACACCATAGCTGGCCTGCTCCCTCAGCAACCCCTGGGCATCAAGCCCACATGAGTCCCAGACACCTTGGAGTTTAGAAAAAATGTCACAGTTTAAGACAGCAATATAAATAATATAAAGGACTTAACCCAGAAAAGAATTAACTAGAAATCAATCACAAGAAAAAAATTGAGAAGTGCCTGGGTGGCTCAGTCAGTTAAGCATCTGATTCTGCACTCAACAGACAGTCTGCTTCTCTCCGTCTTCCTCTGTCCCTCCCCCTGTCCTCTCTCTCTCAAATAAATAAATCCATCTTTAAAAAAATTGAAAAAACACAAACATGTGGAGGCTAAACAACATCTACTAAATAATCAAAGAGCCAATGAAGAAATCAAACAAATTAAAAAATACATGGAAACAAATGAAAACACAATGGCTCAAAATCATAGGGACACAGAGAAAACAGTTCTAGGAGGAAAATTTATAGCAATACAGACCTACCTCAACAAATAAGAAAAATCTCAAATAATCCAACTTTATACCTAAGGTAACTAGAAAAATAAGAACAAACAAACCCCAAAGAGAGTAGAAGGAAGGAAATAATAAAGATCAGAGTAGAAATAAATGAAATAGAGATTAAAAAAAAAAGAAAATCAATGAAACCAAAAACTGGTTCTTTGAAATGATACACAAAATTTAAAAAAAAAAACCTTTAGCCAGACTCTGAGAGAGAGAGAGAGCCTAAACAAATAAAATCAGAAATAAAAGAAAAGAAATACCATAGACATCACAGAAATAAAAAGTATTATAAGAGACTACTCTGAAAAATTATATGGCATCATCAAATTGGACAACCTAGAAGAAATTGATAAATTCCTAGAAATATACAGTCTTCCAAAACTGAATCAGGAAGCAAGAGAAAAGCTGAACAGACCAATTACTAGTAACAGAATTGAATTGGTAATCAAAAACTCCCAACAGACAAAAGTCTGTGACCAGAAGGATTCACAGGTGAATTTTGCCATACATTTAAAAAAGAATTAACACCGATTCTTGTCAACCTACTCCAAAAAAAAAAAAAAAAGAAGAGGAAGAAAAGGTTCCAAATACATTCTTTGAGGTCTGAATTACCCTGATACCAAACCAAAGACACTACAAAAAAGAAAACTACAGGTGAATATTCCTGATGAAAATAGATGTAAAAATTCTCAACAACAAAAAACAAACAAACAAAAAACAAGAAATTCTCAACAAAATATTAGTGAACCACATTCAACAATACATTAAGATGATCATCTACCATGATCAAGTGGGATTTATTTTGGAGATGGAAGAATAGTTCAATATTTGCAAATCAGTTAATGTGATACCTCACATTAACAAAACAAAGGATAAAAATAAATAAAAGATCAATTTAATAGATGCAAAAAAAGCATTTAACAAAATTCAACATCTATTCATGATAAAAACTCTCAACAAAGTGGGTTTAGAGGAAATATACCTCAACATAATAAAAGTTGTATATGACAAACCCATAGATAACATCATAGTCAATGGCAAAAAGCTGAGAGTTTTCCTTTAAAATCGGGAACAAGACAAGAATGTAAACTCTCTCCACTTCTATTCAACATACAAGTGGAAGTCCTAGCTACAGCAATCAGGCAAGAGAATGAAATAAAAGACATCCATATTGCTAAAAAAGAAGTTAAACTATCACTATTTGAAGATGACATAATACTATACATAGAAGATCCTTAAGACTCCACCAAAAAACTATTAGAATACATGAATTCAGTAAATTTATAGTATACAAAATTAATGCACATAAATTGTGTTTCTATGCACTGATTAAAAAAAATAGCAGAAAGAGACATTAAGGAAACAATTCCATTTACAACTGCACCAAAAAGAATAAAATACTTATGCATAAATTTAACCAAGGAGGGGAAAGGTCTATACCCCAAAAACTATAAAACACTGATGAAAGAAACTAATGATCACATAAGCAAATGGAAAGATATTCTATGCTTATGAATTGGAAGAATATTTTTTAAATGTTCATACTACTCAAAATAATCTATAGGTTCAATGCAACTCCTATCAAAATACCAATAGCATTTTTTCATGGAACCAGAACAAATAATTCCAAAATTTGTATGGAATTACAACAGACCCTGAATAGCCAAAGCAATCTTGAAAAAGAAGACCAAAGCTGGAGGTGTCACAATTCTGGATTTCAAGATATACTACAAAGCTGTAGTAATCAAAACATTATGGTACTGGCACAAAAACAGACACAAAGCTTAATAGAACAGAATAGAGAGCCCAGAAATAAACCCATGCTTATATGGCCAATTAATCTACGACAAATGGAGCAAGAATACACAATAGGGAAGACAGTATCTTCAACAAATAGTGATGTTTAGAGGCAGCATTATCAACCATAGCCAAACTATAGAGAGAGCCCAAATGTCCATTGACTGATAGATAAGGAAGATGTGTTTTATATATATATATATAAATATATATATGTATACACACACACACACACACACACACACACACACACACACACACAAAGGAATATTACTCAGCCCTCAAAAAGAATAAAATCTTACCATTTGCAATGACATGGATGAAGCTAGAGTATATTATGCTAAGTGAAATAAGACAGTTAGAGAAAGACAAATACCATATTGTCTCATTCATATGTGGAATTTAAGAAAGAAAACAGATGAACATATGGAAAGGGAGAAAGAAAAAAGGAGAGAGGGAAACAAGCTATAAGAGACTCTTAACAGTAGAGAATAAACTAAGGGTTGATGGAGGGTGGTGAATGAGGGGTGGGCAAGATGAGTGATGGCCTTAAAGGGCACTTGTTGTGATGAGCACTGGGTGTTGTATGTAAGTGATGAATCACTGAATTCTACTCCAGAAACCAATATTGTACTCTATGATAACTACCTAAAATTTAAATTAAAAAAATTAAAATGAAAACAAAAAAAGATAGTGCTGGGAAAATTGGACACCTACATGTAAAAGAATGAAACTGGACCACTTTCTTATACCATATACAAAAATAACTCAGCATTGTTCAAAGACCTAAATGTGAGACCTGAAATCATAAAATTCCTAGAAGAAAACATAAGCATTAGTCTCTTTGACATCAGATATAGAAACTGTTTTCTAGATATGTCTCCATCAGGCAAGGGAAACAAAAGACAAATTAAATTATTGGGATTACACCAAAATACAAAGCTTTTACCCAGCAAAAGAAACTATCAACAAAACAAAAAGACATACTGAATTGGAGAAGATATTTACAAATGATATAACTGATAAGGGATTAATATCCAACATATATAAAGAACTTATATATCTCAACACCAAAAAATAGTAATTCAATTAAAAAATGGGCTGAGGACCTGAATAGACATTTTTCCAAAGACATACAAATGGCCAACAGAACTCATGAAAAGATGCTTAACATAACTAATCATGAAGGAAATGCAAACCAAAACCACAATGAAGTATTATTTTACACCTGTCAGAATGGCTAGAATAAAAAAAAGAGAAATAACAAGTGTTGGTGAGAATGTGGAGAAAAAGGAACCCTCATGGACTGTTAATGGGAATGTAAATTGGTGCAGCCCCTGTGCAAAAGAGTACAAAAGTTTCTCAGAAAATTAAAAATAGGGGGTGCCTGGGTGACTTAGTTGGTTAAGCATCTGACGCTTGATTTTGGCTCAGGTCATGATCTCAGAGTCCTGGGATTGAGCCCTGCATCAGGCTCTATGTTCAGTGAGGAGTCTGCTTGAGGTTCTCTCTCTCCCTTTCCCCCCCAACTCATGCTCGCTCTCTCTCACTCTCTCCCTAAAATAAATAAGTAAATCTCAAAAAAAATTAAAAAAGAGATTACCACATGATCCAATTTACCCAAATTTACCCAAAAGAAAATGAAAACTAATTTAAAAAGACATATGCACCCCTATGTTTATTGCAGATTTATAATGGTCAAGATATGGAAACAACCTAAGTGTTCATCCATAGATGAATGGATAAAAAAGATATATGTATATAGAATGGACTATTACTCAGCCATAAAAAAGAATGAAATCTTGCCATTTGCAACAAAATATATGGACCTAGAGGGTATAACACTAAGTGAAATGAGTTAAGTCAGGGAAAGACAAATACCATATGATTTCACTCATATGTAGAATTTAAGAAACCAAACAAGTGAACAAAGAAAAAAGAGCCAAACAAACAAACAAAGAAACAAATCAGCCTCTTAAATACAAAGAAAAAACTGGAGGATACCAGAGGGGAGGTGGGTAGGGGTAGGAGGGAAATAAAGGGGATTAAGAGTATACTTATCTTGATAAACAGTAAGTAATGTATAGAATTATTGAATCATTATATTGTATACCTGAAACTAATATAAAACTGCATGTTAATTATACTTCACAAAAAGAAAAAAATTAAAAGAGCCCATAACTTTAAATGTATTCATAAGAGTCTATAACCCCAAATTGTTTTTTAAAGTTGGACTGGGGTGCCTGGGTGGCTCAGTTGTTTTGGTGCTCAACTCTTGATTTTGGCTCACGTCATGATCTCAAGATCATGAGATCGAGCCCCACATCAGATCAGGCTCCACACTGGGCATGGAGCCTGCTTGGGATTCTCTTTCTCAAAAAAAAAAAAAAAAGATAATAATTTAAAAGTTGGACCAGCAAAAGGACAAATATGCATGTAATGAAACAACTTGAATAATATGGATAGTGAAGACAGTTGATGAAAAGAATTAACCAGAATTTCTTGAAAGCCAATGATGTGCCAGGATATGTTTTAGGGAATTTCAAATAGGAGGTCTCATTTAATCTTGTCAACAGTCCTGTGAGG
Source organism: Callorhinus ursinus (assembly GCF_003265705.2). Lineage (NCBI taxonomy): Eukaryota > Metazoa > Chordata > Mammalia > Carnivora > Otariidae > Callorhinus > Callorhinus ursinus. Next base: position 54,448,360 of record NW_027397073.1, read on the forward strand.
CAGATGTCACTTACATGGGTTACACATGGATTACACATGAGGTAAATGAAGCTCAGAGATTAAAACAATTTCTCAGTAACAGTAGCTAAGCAACAGGGCAATTCCTGTTCAGAGCACATCATTCTAAATTTGGTGCTCAGTAACATAGCTACTGAGAACTAGAAAGAAAGGTGTTAGGAAAACAAAAATGTGAGAATACCAGGATATATGATATCGAGTAGGATGCAGTAAAAAAAGACAATTCTATGCAGTCCAAAGGAGATTTGACAGGATGGAGGCCCAGGGAATATTATGGTAACAAAATCTAGGTGCAAATATCTTTAACAATGAGGTCAGGAAAACCTCAGCAATACTGAAATCTATTTATAAGTTAAAAAATAATTTTGACTATTAAAAATCATCATTGAGATATTATTTTAAAACTTTTAATAATACTTTCATTCTTTCAGCCTACTTGGTGTCATGTACTACATCATAGAGCAGCTTAAACAACTTCAATAAAATTTGCATTATGATTGTGTCATATTTGAGCACTGAACACATTCAAGAAAATTATTACATAGATCCCAGGGTCCTGGGATCCAGCCCCGCTTTGGGCTCCCTGCTCGGCGGAGAGCCTGATTCTCCCTCTCCCTCTGTCTGCTGCTCTGCCTACTTATGCTCTCTATCTCTGTTAAATAAATAAATAAAATCTTTAAAAAAAAAAAGAAAATTATTACATGAATGTTGAAATACATGAAATGTATCTTCAATTTACTGAGTTGATATGATAGGCAAAGTAAACTTGCAAATAACTTCCTGGTTTAAGAGTAACAGTAACATTTGATAAAAATCTTTATTGTGCTAAATGAAGATTAACTGATATATTAAAAATTTCATGAATAAAAATGTAATTTCTGTAGTATGATATACAAAAATATATATTGCTGTTTTTTTAAATATTTTCAAAAATTACATTCTTTCAGAGAGATCAGGTTGTTACCACTTAATTCTCTTGACCAATATCAGTATCAGTAAAATCAAGAAAGCCAGGCATTATATGTTTTACAATATAATGCATTAGAAAATATATACTGCCTATGAAATATTTTAGCCTAAAAAATTAAATCTGAGTCTCATCAAATCATTAGATCTATCAATTTATAAGAAATATAGAGGACAGATGAATAAGTTAAATGACAGCACAAGGAAGTAATGAACCAAACCCAGAATTCAGGTCAAACAACCAAGTTCCCCCCAACAAACCAATGGAATTAAATTTTTAAAAAACCAAAGAAAGAAAAGGAGGGGAAAATGGATAATTGTGATGGTTATAAAAGAGAGTTAGATAAAAAACCCATCCCAGTATACAGGACTTTTTGGTTGAGAATTCATGTTTTTGTTAATTCTGAAAAAATCATAGCCATTATTACCTTATATATTGCCTCTTCCACAATTGTCCTAATCTCCTCTTCCGAAACTCTCTAGAATTCAAATGAAATATGTCACTCTCTCCACCATGTTTATTAACTACTTCCAGGTCTTTTCCATTTCTTAATCTGTGTGCTGCAATGCTGGCAAATTGTATTTTTATTTTCCAGTTTGCTAATACTCTCTTTACGTATTTCTGATCTGCTTTTCAACCCATCCATTGAAGTTTTATTGGGATGGCTATATTATTTATAGAAATTCCTAATTTGAAATTTTTATAGTGTCTGTTTGCTTTAGGTTTTTCATTCTCTTTTATGTTTTTAACTGTTTAGTTAGCACTTATTTCCTAGCCTGTATCTGAACTTTTGTGGAGTTTAAGCTTATTTCTTGTTATATTGCTGATTCTAACACATACTATTTCATGCCTTTGATAATTTAGGATAATAAACTCATCTTCAGTGCCTCTTAATCAATAGGAACTCTATATATAGCTGAAGTTAAGGCCATGCATTCCAGAGAGGTTTTGCATTTACTTTTGCCTAAGACCCTGAAGGCAGTCTTGTGACTATAGTGATTATTAATTTCTCTACTTACTAATTCCTCTATTTACAATAGTGTCTTATGGCATAGGACCATCACTGGAAATTCCTAGGGGACACTCTATTTCCCTGCTATGCCCAGACCAAGACAATTAAGATTCTTATTATTATTCCTAGAAAATAAGCAGATTGTCACTCAGTGTATAGATCTTTTGAGATTTCTGCCTATTTTATGTCACATTTCTAGGTGGCTGAGGAAGGATGGCTCTTGTTTTTGTCTAGTTCATTGTTTATTCAAGATTATATGGTTCTAGGGGCACCTGAGTGGCTCAGTTGGTTAAGCATCTGACTCTTGAATTTGGCACAGGTAATGATCTCAGGGTCATGAAATTGAGCCCCATGTGGCTCCATGTTGGGTGTGGAGCCTGCTTAAGATTCTCTCTCTCCCTCTCGCTTTGCCCCTCCTCTGCTTGCATTCTCTCTCTCTCTCTTAGGAAAATTATACAGTGCTATTTATTGATCTTCAAAATTAAAAATGTAAAAATCTACAAAGATTTAATAAATTATCAAAAAAGAATGTCAAGGTTTTCAGTTTGACAATATAAAAATAAAGTACCATTTCAAAATCTGAGACATAGAGAAAGATAGGAAGAATAGGTTAGATTTTCCATTATTGTCATATTATGATGGGATTTAAGAGAGCTATAATCTATAATTGATGTAAGAAGAAGCTGACATGTCAATACATTATTCATAATTACATATATAACCAAAAAAGAAGAAACTTCATATGAAAAACTATTTAGAGGAGAGAGAAGGGAAGGTAAAGGTTATTTGAGCTAATTCCCAGAAATCAAAGCAAATTAAAAGATAATGTCTAAATCAGATATTCAGAAATAGTACTACAAGCACATTCTCTTAGGACAAAATGAAGTACTCCAGGAGTAGATATGTGAAAACTGATGCTCAGAGAAGTGAAAGTGTTTGCTTTTAGAACTAAGGTTGGTGAAGGCAAAGAACTGTCTCTTCTTTAATTATAATCTTGTATTCATTTTCTATTGCTGCTGTATTAAGTTACCACATACTTTGTGGCTGAAAACAACACCTATTTATGAGTTTGCAGTTCTGCACGTCAGAAGCCCACACATGGTGAGACTAGATTCCCTGTTCAGGATCTCACTGGACTGAAATCAAGGCTTTCAGGAAGCCTAAGTCTCTCATCTAGGTCTTGGAGTCCTCTTTCAAGCTCACTACTGGAAGAATTCATTTCCTTTCAATTGTGGAACTGAGGTTCTTGCTAGCTGTTAGCTGGGGGCTACTTAGAGCTTCCAGAAGCTATTCACATTCCTTATCACATGTCTTCATCCATTTTCAAGCCAGCACATTGAATCCTTCAGTGCTTTGAATCTTTCTGACTTCCTCTTCTGCCACCAGCCAGAGAAAACTCTCTGCTTTATTTTTATTTGACCAGAACATTTAATGTGAGGTTTACCCTCAAAATTTTAAGTGTACATTACTGTTTACTGTAGGTACAATGTTGTACAGCAGATCTCTAGAACTTACTCATTTTGCTTGACTGAAACTTCATGTGTATGGATTGGAATTCTTTTTTTTCCCCCTTTCCCAGACCCTGGCAACGACAATTCCACTCTTTAATTCTATGAATTTGACTATTTTAGATTCCTCATGTAATTGGAATCACACAGTATTTGTCTTTCTTTAACCAATTTATTTCACTGAGCATAATGTTCTCCAGTTTCATCCATGTGGTTGCATATTAAAGAATTTCCTTCATTTTAAGGATTGAATAGTATTCCCTTGTGTGATATACCACATTTTCTTTATCGATTCATATGGTAGTGGACATTTAGGTTGCTTCCACATTTTCATTATTATGAATAGTGCTGTATAACACAAGAGTACTAATCTCTTCAGGATCCTGGTTTCAATTATTTTGGATGAATACCCAGAAGAGGGATATGCTGAATTGTGTATTAGTTCTATTTTTGAAATTTTTTGAGAAAACTCCATACTGTTTTCCATAAAAGCTGTACCATTTTGCATTCCCTCAAACAGTGTGCAGGCATTCCAATTTCCCCACATCTTTGTCAATCCTTCTCTTTTGTTTTTTTGATAACAGCACTTTCCTGATGATTAGTGATGTTCAGAATTTTTTACATACCTATTGACGATTTCTGTTTTCTTTGGAGACATGTCTACTTATATCCTTTGCTTAATTTTTAACTGGGTTTTTATTGATTGATTGATTGCTATTGAGTTCAAGTAGTTCCTTATATATTTTGGATATTAACCCCTTATCAGATATATGGTTTGCAAATGTTTTCTCCCATTCTATAGTGTGCCTTGTTTTTTTGTTGATGGTTTTCTTTGCTGTATAGAAGTCTTTTAGTTTTATGTAGTCCCAGTTGTTTACGTTTGCTTTTATTGCTTGTGCCTTTGGTGTCATTTCCATGAAATCACTGCTAAAATTCCAATGGTATTTTTTTACAGAAATAGAAAAAAATTCTATAATTCATATGTAACCACAAAAGACTACTAATAGCCAAATAAATCTTGAGAAATAACAAAGCTGAAGGCATCACAAATTCTGCTTTCAAAGTAGATTACAAACTACACTAATCAAAACAGTATGGTATTGGCATAAAAACAGACATATAGACCATTGGAATAGAAAGGAGATCCCAGAGGTAAGTCCGCACATGTATGTCAACTAATGTTCAACAAGTATGCCAAAAACACACAGAGGGAAAGGATAGTCTCTTCAACAAATCATGCTGGGAAAGCTGGGTGTTCACATGCAAAAGAATGAAACTGGACCTTCATCCTACACCACCATACATAAAAATCAATTCAAAATGCACTGAAGACTTAAACCTTAGACCCCAAACTGTGTAACTCCCAGAAGAAAACATACAGAAAAAGCTTCAGGACATTGGCCTTGGCATTAAAAACTATTTGCTTTTAAAGAACTTATTTGATTAGATTAGATTCATCAGGATAATTTCTCTTTTGCTATATAAAGTAACACAATCATGGGAATAACACAAAAGGACAGAGATAACAGGGGTCAAAATTCTGCCTACCGCAAAGTTTTCTGGTATTATTTGATTTGTTACTTTAATAACAGAAGTTACTTTCAAAAAAAGAGTCAATGGAAAATTAAGAAAGAAGAGCCAAAGAATGAATGTTTCACAAAGACTGCAAGGAGAGGCATTTACCTTGGGAGCCATCTAAATACCACAAGGTAGATGACTTTACTCTGGAGCATTAGCTATCTTGGTGTTTCTGAGATATGTTTAATTTCATCGAATAAGAATCCTCTTTTCCTGGCATAAGTATAAATATCTAGCTAACAGGTGAGAGGGTTGGAAGGTAGGTAAGTTCTTTATTAATGCGTATGTGTAAATTTTTAAATGTCTGATTTAACAGATTAAGTGATAATAAGATGGAGAATAAAGAAATGATGATCTGGTCAGAAGATGAAATAATGAAAGTAGGAGTTTTCATGGGAGAAATCCATGGGGATGATACAATGTATTTAGGATGTGATCATGGTCTTGCATAAGATGCAATAAGATTAATATGTTACCATGATCATGAAGTGAAGTTGGAGGTACAGCTTACTGGCATTGATCAATTCAAGGATGGATTGTTAATTCAAACTGAAATTAAGAAAGAACAATAGTAGGAAGAAGGAGGTGGACAGAAGGGTATCATAGAAGGAGGGAGTACCATAGGAAGGGATGTGCGTGTGACAAAGATGATGACACTGGGGACTGTTAAGTACCTTTGTTCACATTCTCTCAATACTATAAAGTAAATAATCAAGGTACTCACAATTTTGTAAATGAAAAGTGCTCAGAGACTAAAGTGAATTCACTAAAATTGCACATTTACTAAGTGACACATCTAGGGCTGCACAAAACCTTCTGATTACAAATCTCATAGAAAGTCAGTACCAATTTTATTTAAAAACTCTTTTATCCTAGATGAGAACTAGGTAAGAAGCATAAAAGCTAAGAATCCTTTCTGGGAAGATGAGAAAAACAAACTATGCTAAAAATAATAAGGCCCATACTATACATGTCTTTTTTCTTTTAATTGAAAGCTGCCTCAATTCATGCTTCTCTAATGAGGTGCAATGTTGCCATGCCTGAAGTAACTTTGGGTAATGAGACGACTTCCATTAATCTACTTCTGAAAGAGACTGTTCATTAATTAAGCTGGACAGCACAAAAGCAAAAACAATGACACTTTTCTTTTAGAGTGTCAACCAGAATCTAATTAGAAATTAGTGGCTGAAAGGACTCAAATAGTTCCACTTACACTGATACTGGCCTAAAAGTGCTCAGCTATGATGATAAATCATTTCACATGTGGGACGGCTTAGTTGGGAAGAGCACAGCAGAGGTGGTGGGGAGAGGAGAGAGATAACACATCAAGGTCAGGACAGCTTCCAGATAGCCTCCTTCAAACTCTCCAAAGAGGGTTATTAGGAAAGCAGAATAACAAAATCATCACTTCACCTTTCTTCTGTCTCTCAGCTCTTCTAAGGTCCATCCTCCTTTATACACAACTGCCACCACCACCACACACACAGGATCCTGAAGCTGTTTACAAAACAACATGCAAATAGTAATATGGTTGCTTTACTCTTATTTAGTGCTTCTTTTATTCCTTACAAATTCTGCATTGACAAAACAACCAATTTCAATCTCTTTTTCTCTCCTTTTTCTACCATTAAAATAATCTGCCCAAAATAACTTTTTTTTAAAGATTTTGTTTATTTATTTGAGCGAGAGAATGAGAGAGAGAGAGAGAGAGCATGAGAGGGGGGAGGGTCAGAGGGAGAAGCAGACTCCCTGCTGAGCAGGGAGCCCGATGCGGGACTCGATCCTGGGACTCCAGGATCATGACCTGAGCTGAAGGCAGTCGCTTAACCAACTGAGCCACACAGGCGCCCTGCCCAAAATAACTTTCAATGCAGTTTTTGAAACATTCATTCTTTGAAAAAATCCTAGAAAGAAAAAGTCTACTCTGAGGCAAGGGATAATTATTGAGGAATTTTAGAGATTCAGTGAGTCCATTCATGTTCAACAGTAATATTTTGAGGAAAAAGCATTTCAGTATTATTACCTTTAAATAATTTTACATAAGTCAAATTGCCCCTTTCATATAAATATGTTATATAATATTTCTTTGCTTCTCAGCCCTTTAGGGCCTCACATTTGCCTCACAGTATTGTTTCCTGAAGCATCAACTGTGACTAGCTTTCAACTTTTCATCGTGAAATCACAAGGCAATACATCAGCTCCTAACCTATATCCCATTAGAAAATCTCTGTAAACTGAATCAGGTAGTAGGTCTTAGGCAACAAAATGAATTATTCTAAAACAATTTACTGCTTTGTAAAGAAATGTGGCATACAAAATATTTAACTTTGCTCAAGGTAGATGTTTATTGAGTTAATAATATAATGACTAAATTGGGAATTTCATTATTGTCATGAATCAGAGATTTAACTACTCAAAGGAACACCCAGTGATCCTTTTCCATGAGTGGTCTGGACCAAGCTTCCTCTTTGCTCAGAAAGGTGGAAGGTGTCTCTTGCAAGTAGGGGTAGTGGAAGAAAGGCATATTACAAAAGGAAAGTGATTAACACTACCCAAAACATACAGGAAAAAGTTGTCCATAGAAACTGCTCAGAGCAGAATAAAATGAATTAAAGAAAACCTGTGAAGCAAAATGAACTCAAAACATAATGCTACATTTAAAAAACTAAGTGTAGGGGCGCCTGGGTGCCTCAGCGGTTAAGCGTCTGCCTTTGGCTCAGGTCATGATTCCAGGGTCCTGGGATGGAGTTCCGCATCGGGCTCCCTGCTTGGTGGGAGGCTTGCTTCTGCCTCTCCCTCTCCCCCTGCTTGTGTTCTCTCTCTCGCTGTGTCTCTCTCTGTCAGATAAATAAATAAAATCTTAAAAAAAAACAAGTCTAGAAAAAAACTTCATTTCCTCTACATTGTGCTGGATTTGAAAAAAATATACTGAGACTGACAGTCAGTCTAGGAAGTTTTGCCTTCTTCAGTCTTCCTGCTCAAATTCTTAAGCAAGTATCAACTCAATATTTATTAATGATAATGACATTACTAATACGTATTCTCTGCTTGTACCTTTTCATAGATTAGGAGGATAAGATTTGGAGGCTCCTTTAAGTTTATTTAATCCATTCTCTTTGTAAATGAAGAAATTGACTCCTAGAGAGAGAAGTGACCAGGTCCAAGTTACATAGTCAAGAGGAGCCTGGTCCCCTCAGTGTTCTCTTTAACCTGGAGTGATGAGATCAGATCCTGTCCTTGATCTCTGGGCTTGCTCCAAAGTAGCCCTTATCCTGCTGTGATATAACTGTTGATCTACCAGTCATTCTCTGTCATAGACTCTGAGTTCTTTGAAAGTAGGAAATGTATTTAGACTATTCATTTCCATCCTACATGCCTGGCATGGAGAGGGTATGCAATCATCATATTCATTCATACTCATCCCATGTAAAATTTAAGCATACAGCTTCTAATTTATAACTTAGGAATTCAGGCTTACCTGTATTCCAATTCATATTTATTTTTCTTGAATGGAGTCCTTCTCACCTCTTAAGTCCTCTCTCTCATCTTATCATCTCTTGCATGTTCTGCACCAGCTCAGTGATCTTGAATTAGCCCTTCTCAGCTTGTTTTCACATTCCCTTCCATTGCTTACTATAGCTCCTAACATGCACTTGCCAAATCCTCTTTTTATTTCTTCCCGGGCATACAGCTAGCCTACTTTTCCCAGCCTTTCTTGCAATTACATAACTACATGATTCAGCTCTTGTCAATGGAGGGAAGGTGGAAGTGATATATGTCTCTTCCAGGCCTGTCCCCTTAACAACATCCAGCATGATACTTCACAATGAATGGAGAGGATTCTGGATAATACAGAGAATAGAGCCATGCTGTGAAAGGAACCTGCGTCTCCAAGTTGTTTGCCCTGGAGGAGGCTTGACTAGGAGAATAATCTAGCCAAGAACACTGTGCAGAACTAATGTGTAAATGAGAAATCACTTTCATTGCATTAACCTACTGAAATTTTGGTGTTTCTTATGACAGCACTTAAACTACATGACCATGTGACATAAACCACAAAAATTCAGGTTGTTCCTTCTTCCTGGAATGTCCATTCAAACCTTTTCTACTTGACAAAGACCTCCTCAGCTTTCAAGATTTACTCAGGGTCTTCTATAATGAAATTTTCCTGACAATCCTTCTTTCCCCTTTCCACCTTGCAAATCTATTATATCCTCACTATATTCTTACTCATGTCTCCCTCTGAAGCCAGTATTTGTAGAGCCCTGCACAAAGCAGAATGCCTAACCCATTATAAGTATTCAGAAGATGTAGAATCTATCAATTAAAGAATGAATTCTTCCTGTAATTTTTCCTCAGTGCTCTCGATTTGGATTTGTGAAAAACTCCTTAGTTTATTTCTTTTTTTCATTATTTCACTCCATATGTACTGCTCTTACACTGAGGATGATCTTCCTCTTCTTGTTTGCCTAACTGCCACACACTCCCTCTGAGGTTGTGGAGGAAATGAGATTCCTATACTGTTATGGATGGACATAATTTATAATTGCAGGATATATATAGCCTGCAAATATATATATATATATATATATATATATATATATATATATATATTTGTTTTAAAAAAAATTCTACAAAACTTGTTTTTCCAAATCAAGTAAAACCTGGACCCATGTTTCCACTCATTAAATATGGCAAGGTACACAATATCAGTAATTCCCAGAGAGGTTTTCTCCTACCTTTGGTTATAAAATTGTTCCAGGATCATAAACAATCCCCAAATTTGAGATGTCCTTTGTGTTTTCCAATGTGGCCATTAAGTTGATCACTACACAATCTTTTTGGGACAACAGAAGACAGGGCTCCATTCTCCTTGCCCTCACATCCTGGGTGAGGCCTGGTTTCTGACTGGGCATTAGCAAGAGAAAAATATTCCACCTGCTTTCTGAATTTTTTTCCTTTTCTTTTTTAATTTCATTATGTTATGTTAGTCACCATACAATACATCATTAGTTTTGTTTGTTTGTTTGTTTTAATTTTTTATTGTTATGTTAATCACCATACATTATATCATTAGTTTTTGATGTGGTGATCCACAATCCATTGTTTTCGTATACTACCCAGTGCTCCATGCAGTATGTGCCCTCTTTAATACCCATCACCAGGCCGACCCATCCCCCCACCCCCCTCCCCTCTAAAACCCTGTTGTTTCTCAGAGTCCATAGTCTCTCATGGTTCATCTTTCCCTCTGATTCCCCCCCACCTTCATTTTTCTCTTCCTTCTCCTAATGTCCTCCATGCTATTCTTTATGTTCCACAAATAAGTGAAACCATATGATAATTGACTTTCCCTGCTTGACTTATTTCACTCAGCATCATCTCCTCCAGTCCCATCCATGTGGATGTAAAAGTTGGGTATTCATCCTTTCTGATGGCTGAGTAATATTCCATTGTATATATGGACCACATCTTCTTTATCCATTCAACTGTTGAAGGGCATCTCGGCTCTTTCCACAGTTTGGCTATTGTGGACATTACTGCTGTGAACATTGGGGTGCATATGGCCCTTCTTTTCACTACATCTGTGTCTTTGGGGTAAATACCCAGTACTACAATTGCTGGGTCATGGGTAGCTCTATCTTTACATTTTTGAGGAACCTCCACACTGTTTTCCAAAGTGGCTGTACCAACTTGCATTCACACCAACAGTGTAAGAGGGTTCCCCTTTCTCCACAACCTCTCCAACATTTGTTGTTTCTTTCCCTGTCCATTTTTGCCATTCTAACTGGTGTAAGGTGGTATCTCAAAGTGGTTTTGATTTGCATTTCCCTGATAGCTAATGATGATGAACATTTTTTCATGTGTCTGTTAGCCATTTGTATGTCATCTTCAGAGAATTGTCTTTTCATATCTTCTGCCCATTTTTTGACTTGATTATTTGTTTTTTGGGTGTTGAGTTTGAGAAGTTCTTTATAGATCTTGGATACCAGCCCTTTATCTGTAGTGTCATTTGCAAATATCTTCTCCCATTCTGTGGGTTGCCTCTCTGTTTTGTTGACTGTTTCCTTTGCTATGCAGAAGCTTTTTATCTTGATGAAGTCCCAAAAGTTCATTTTTGCTTTTGTTTCACTAGCTTTTGGAGATGTATCTTGAAAGAAGTTGCTGTAGGCAATGTCAAAGAGGTTACTGCCTATGTTCTCCTCCAGGATTTTGATGGATTCCTGTCCCACATTGAGGTCTTTCATCCACTTTGAGTTTATCTTTGTGAATGGTGTTAGAGAATGGTCGAGTTTCATTCTTCTGCATGTGGCTGTCCAATTTTCCCAGCACCATTTATTGAAGAGACTGTCTTTTTTCCATTGCATGTTTTTTCCTGCTTTGTCAAATATTATTTGACCATAGAGTTGAGGGTCCATATCTGGGTTCTCTATTCTGTTCCATTGGTCTACATGTCTGTTTTTGTGCCAGTACCATGCTGTCTCGGTGATCACAGCTTTGTAATATTGCTTGAAATTGGGCAACGTGATGCCCTCAGCTTTGTTTTTCTTTTTCAACATTTCCTTGGTGATTTGGGGTCTTTTCTGATTCCATACAAATTTTAGGATTGTTTGTTCTAGCACTTTGAAAAATGTCATTGGAATTTTGATCGGGATGGCGTTGAAGGTATAGATTGCTCTAGGTAGCATAGACATTTTAACAATGTTTATTCTTCCGATCTATGAGCATGGAATATTTTTCCATCTTTTTGTGTCTTCCTCAATTTCTTTCATGAGTGTTCTGTAGTTCCTAGAGTATAGATCCTTTACCTCTTTGGTTAGGTTTATTCCGAGGTATCTTATGGTTTTTGGTGCTATTGTAAATGGAATCGTTTCTCTAATTTCTCTTTCTACAGTTGTGCTGTTAGTGTATAGGAAAGCAACCGATTCCTGTGCAATGATTTTTAGCCTGCCACATTACTGAATTGCTGTATGAGTTCTAGTAATTTGGGGATGGAGTCTTTTGGGTTTTCCACATAAAGTATCATGTCACCTGCAAAAAGAGAGAGTTTGACTTCTTTGCCAATTTGAATACCTTTTATTTCTTTTTGTTGTCTGATTGCTGTTGCTAGGACTTCTACTACTATGTTGAACAATAGTGGCGAGAGTGGGCATCCTTGACGGGTTCCTGATCTTAAGGGAAAGGCTCTCAGCTTTTCCCCATTGAGGATGATATTCGCTGTGGGTTTCCATAGATGGATTTTATGAACTTGAGGAATGTTCCCTCTATCCCTATATCCTGAAGAGTTTTAATCAGGAAAGGATGTTATATTTTGTCAAATGCTTTTTCTGCATCGATTGAGAGGACCATATGGTTCTTCTCCCTCCTCTTATTAATGTGTTCTATCACATTGATTGATTTGTAAATGTTGAACCACCCTTGCATCCCGGGGATAAATCCCACTTGGTTGTGGTGGATGATCCTTTTAATGTATTGCTGGATCCTATTAGCTAGGATTTTGTTGAGGAGTTTGGGATCCATATTCATCAGGGATCTCGGTCTGAAATTCTCCTTTTTGATGGGGTCTTTGCCTGGTTTGGGGATTAAGGTAATGCTGGCCTCAGAGAATGAGTTTGGAAGTTTTCCTTCTGTTTCTGTTTTTTGAAACAGCTTCAGTAGAATAGGTATTATTTCTTCTTTGAATGTTTGGTAGAATTCCCCAGGGAATCCATCAGGCCCTGGACTCTTGTTTTTTTGGGAGGTTTCTGCTCACTGCTTCAATCTTGTTACTGGTTATTGGCCTATTCAGGTTGTCAATTTCTTTCTGTTTCAGTCTTGGCAGCTTATAGGTTTCCAGGAAGGCCTCCATTTCATCCAGATTGCTCAGTTTATTGGCATATAGTTGTTGATAGTAATTTCTAATAATTGTTCCTATTTCCTTGGTGTTAGTCATGATCTCTCCCCTTTCATTCATAATTTTATTAATTTGGGTCCTTTCTCTTTTCTTTTGGATAAGTCTGGCCAGTGGTTTATCGATCTTATTAATTCTTTCAAAGAACCAACTTCTAGTTTCATTGATCTGATCTACTGTGTTTCTGGTTTCTAATTCATTGATTTCTGCTCTAATTTTAATTATTACTCTTCAAATGCGTGGCTTAGGCATCATTTGTTGCTTTTTCTCTAGTTCTTTAAGGTGTAGAGTTAGTTGGTGAATTTGGGATTTTTCTATTTTTTTGAGTGAGGCTTCGATGGCTATGTATTTCCCCCTTAGGACTGCCTTTGCAGTATCCCATAGGTTTTGGACTGATGTGTTTTCGTTCTCATTGGTTTCCATGAATTGTTTAAGTTCTTCTTTGATTTCCTGGTTGACCCAAATATTCTTGAGCAGAGTGGTCTTTAGCTTCCAAGTGTTTGAATTTCTTCCAATTTTTTTCCTGTGACTGAGTTCCAGTTTTAAAGCATTGTGGTCTGAGAATATGCAGGGAATAATCCCAATCTTTTGGTATCAGTTGAGACCTGATTTGTGACCCAGTATGTGGTCTATTCTGGAGATAGTTCCATGTGCGCTTGAGAAGAATGAATATTCTGTTGTTTTAGGGTGGAATGTTCTGTAAATATCTATGAGGTCCATCTGGTCCAGTGTATCATTCAAAGCTCTTGTTTCCTTGTTGATTTTCGGCTTAGATGATCTGTCCATTGCTGAGAGTGGAGTATTGAGGTCTCCTACAATTCACGTATTGTTATCAATATGACTCTTTATTTTGGTTAACAGTTGGCTTATGTAGATGGCTGCTCCCATGTTGGGGGCATAGATATTTACAACTGTTAGATCTTCTTGTTGGATAGACCCTTTAAGAATGATATAGTGTCCTTCTGTGTCCCTAATTACAGACTTTAGTTTAAAATCTAGTTTGTCTGATCTAAGAATTGCTACCCCAGCTTTCTTTTGAGGTCCGCTGGCATGGAAGATGGATCTCCATCCCTTCACTTTCAGTCTGGATGTATCTTTAGGTTCAGAATGAGTCTCTTGTAGACAGCATATGGATGGGTCCTGTCTTTTTATCCAATCTGCAACCCTGTGCCATTTTATAGGAGCATTTAGGCCATTCACGTTGAGAGTGATTATTGAAAGATATAATTTAATAGTCATCATGTTGCCTGTGAAGACATTGTTTTTATATATTGTCCCTGTAAATTTCTGTTGTATATCACTCTTGGGGTTTTTCTCCTTTTGTAGAACCCCCCTTAATATTTCTTGCAGGGCCAGCTTAGTAGTCACATATTCTTTCAGTTTCTGTCGGTTGTGGAAGCTCTGCATCTCTCCATCCATTCTGAATGATAGCCTTGCCAGATAAAGTATTCTTGGCTGCATGTTCTTCTCATTTAGTACCCTGAATATGTCTTGCCAGGCCTTTCTGGCTTGCCAGGTCTCTGTGGATAGGTCTGACATTTTTCTGATGTTCCTCCCTCTGTACGTAAGGAATCTCTTCCCCCTAACTGCCCTTAAGATGGTTTCCTTGGTTCTAAGATTTGCAAGTTTTACTATTACATGCTGGGGTGTTGGCCTGTTTTCCTTCATCTTGGGAGGGGTCCTCTCTGCCTCTAGGACGCAAATGTTTGTTTCATTCCCCAGATTAGGGAAGTTCTCAGCTACGATTTGCTCAAATACATCTTCTAGTCCTCTCTCTCTCTCCACTCCCTCCGGGATTCCAATTATTCTGACATTGGAACGCTTCATGGTGTCACTTATTTCTCTGATTCTATTTTCATGGATTCTGAGTTACTTTTCCCTGACCTCCTCTTTTCCTTTTTTATCTATTATATTGTCTACCAGGTTGCTTATTCATTCTTCTGCCTCACTTACCCTAGCTGTTAGATTATATAGAGTGGATTAGATCTCATTGATAGCATTTTTAAGTTCTGCCAATTCAGTTTTCATTTCTGCCCTTAGAGACTCTATGTTGCCATTGATTTCTCCATTCTAGCCATTGTCTTCACAATTGCTAGCCCAAATTCCATCTCTGACATCTTGGTTATATCTGCATCCATTTGTAAATCTGTGGCATAAGCCATAATCTCTGAGTCTTTTCTATTTTGGGGGTTCCTCCTTCTAGTCATTCTGTTGATGGGTGGTTGAGGGAATGTATAGAATCCAAATTATTGACCAGAACCCAAGCAAGATGTACCTGTTTTCTTGGGACCTTAGGATTGCTGGCCTCTTGTTTTCCCAGGCTGTCTTCTGGGGGAGGGGCCTGCCGCACTGTTACTCAGGCAACCCTGTTTGGGTGGAGTTGCCCTACCCCCCTGTGGCAAGGGATGGGCTCAGCGGGAATCAGTTTGGGGGGCTTTTGTTCTCTGGCAGCTTTCCCTGGTGGCTTTCCGCATCTCTTCCCAAGTCAGAGCAGAAGAGACCATTTCCAACCCTCTGCCTCAGAGCAGCGAGACCACAGTCTGTTCTTCAGTGAACTCTCCAGGCCACACTGTCTCCATTTCTGTCCGTGCCGCTATAAACTGCAGCGTCCTGGGTTGTGTGCCCCTCTGCAGTGCCCCCAGTCCTGCCACCAGGTCGGAGCACGTCTCTGCCCTTTGTGCTTCTAAAACCGCCAGCTGCCCCCAGATCACACGCACGACCCCGCCACTCCGGGTTTCCATCCCTGGGGCTGCCCCCTAAAGTCCTTGCCCTGCCACTACTGGTCTGCGAGTCTGTGCCCCGTCCCCAGTGCACGAGGCTGTCGCTCACCGGCGGTGTAGGATCCCCACGGCCAGGCACTCTACCGCTGCCGTTTATCCTCCGATATCTGCCCACAGAATCATGGCTCTCCGCTTTGTACCTCAAAACCAACCACCTACGATATTCTGTTTGTAGAGATCCAGATCTTCTTACATCTCAGGCTGGTTTTGTGGGTGCTCAGAGTGGTCTGGTAGATATCCAGCTGAATTCTGGGGACCAGTTGAGATAGGGTCCCCTACTCCTCCGCCATCTTTCCTCTCCTCTTCTGGTTCCCAAATTTTTTCATGAAAGTTAGCCAACAGAAAAATAGACACAGTTCATTTTACTAACTAAAACATTTGGTTTTCCCACCAGACACACAAAAGTTACAAAATATTTATTGAAACATCAGACTTACTAAAATTGTTGCTTAGGAAAATCATTTACTCTAAATTTTAATATTTATTAAAAATGGAGAAAATAAAGGGATAATTGGAATGGGGGCAGGGGTTACAGTATCTGAAAAGCTTGCTGGAAGCAAATTTAAGCTGTCAGGAAGTTAAAGTGAATTAACTTTGGTCAAAAACAAGTTAAAAGTAATTGTAAGTCTATAACACAGGGTGTCTAGTATTAAATCATACATATCGCTTCTCAGCCTTTTGGCTAAGATCAAATGTAGTATTAAATCATATATATTTGGAAAGGTCTAAATGAAATAAAGCAGTATTTGTTCTACCTGTATATCCTCCTCCCCAAGGCAGAGTAAGCATGAATTGATAAATAAGCAAACAAAAAAGCAACACTGAGAATTGATTTTTATGTAAAACTCACCATCTTCTGGTGCCCTGTTTGAGTGGTGTATTGTAAGTGATGGGATGCAAAGATAAATAATAGATCATTCCAGCTCACAATGAATTCCAAGGCCAACTTTAAAGATAAGAGATGTACATAGATACCTACATAACAATGTAGAAAGTGATACAATTGTAAAGAGAGAAATCACAAGTAAACTATAAAAATGATATGGAAAAGATTCATCATCTCTGGATGAAAGGAATGAAATATGCTTCTTTCACCACTGCTGCCTGTAGAATATGTTGTTTTGCATTTACTGTGAACTTATTAGACTCGTATTGCCTTCTATCATTCACTTCTTTTGGAATTAGAATTTATGACAGACATTATACATCCAGAATTCACACATGGCATGTGAGCAAAAACCAAATTTCCAAATTTAGTAATAAACATTATTTGCTATCTGATGTTTAATTTTTTAATTTTTTATTTAAATTCCAGTTAACATGTAGTGTAATATTATCTTCAGGTACAGAATTCAGTGATTCATCAGTTACATACAACACCTGGTGCTCATCACAAGTGCCCTCCTTAATACCCATCACCTATTTAACCCATCCTGCCACCCACCTCCCCTACAGTAACCATCAGTTTGTTTCCCATAGTTAAGAGTCTATTTCTTGGTTTTCCTCTCTTCTTTCCTCTCTTAATTTGTCTTGTTTCTTAAATTCCTCATATGGGTGAAATTATATGGTATTTCTCTTTCTCAAACTTATTTTGCTTAGCATAATACTTTCTAATTCCATCCACATCATTGCAAATGGCAAGATCTCATTCTTTATTATGGCTGAGTAATATTCCATCTCACACACACACAGACACACACACACACACACACACACACACGAGAGAGAGAGAGAGAGAGAGAGAGCACATCTTCTTTATCCATTCATCAGTTGGTGGACATTTGGGCTCTTTCTGTAATTTGGCTACTGTTGATAATGCTGCTATAAACATCAGGGTGCATGTATCCCTTCAAATTAGTATTTTTGCATCCTTTGGGTAAATACCTAGTAGTACAATTGCTGGATCATAGGGCAGTTCTATTTTTAACTTTTTGAGGACTCTCCATACTGTTTCCCAGAGTAGCTGCACCAGTTTGCATTCCCACCAACAGTACCAGGAGGTTCCCTTTTCTCTGCATCCTTACCAATAACGTGTTGTTTCCTGTGTTGTTAGTTTTAGCCATCTGACTGGTAGGTGATATCTCATTGTAGTTTTGATTTGTATTTCCCTGATAATGAGTGATGTTGAGTGTCTTTTCTTGTGTCTGTTAGCTATCTGGATGTCTTCTTTGGAAAAATGTCTATACATGTCTTCTATCCATTTTTATTTTTTTTAAGATTTTATTCATTTATTTGACAGAGAGAGTGTACAAGCAGGGGGAGCAGCATGGAGAGGGAGAAGCAGACTCCCCGCTGAGCAGGAAGCCCGACACAGGGCTTGATCCCAGGACCCTGGGATCATGACCTGAGCTGAAGGCAGACGCTTAACCAACTGAGCCACCCAGGTGCCCCTTCTGTCCATTTTTAAACTGGATTTTTTTGTTTTTGGGGTGTTGAATTTTATAGTTTTATATGCTCTTCATACATTTTGAATAGTAACTCTTTATCAGATATGTCATTTGCAAATATTCTCCCATTCAGTAGTTTGCCATTTAGTTTTCTTGATTGTTTCCTTCACTGTGCAGGAGGTTTTATTTTGATGTATTCCTGATAGTTTATTTCTGTTTTTGTTTCCCTTGCCTCAGGAGACATATCTAGTAAGAAGTTGTTATAGCCAATGTCAAAGAGGTTACTACCTGTATTCTCTTCTAGGATTTTGATGGTTTCCTTCTCACATTTAGGACTTTAATCCATTTTAAACTTATTTTTGTGTATGGTGTAAGAAAATGGTCTCATTTCATTCTTTTGTAATTTTTAAAAAATTTTTTATTGTTATGTTAATCACCATACATTACATCATTAGTTTTTGATGTAGTGTTCCATGATTCATTGTTTCTGCATAACGCCCAGTGCTCCACGCAGAATGTGCCCTCTTTAATACCCATCAACAGGCTAACACATCCCCCAACCCCCTCCCCTCTAGAAACCTCAGTTTGTTTTTCAGAGTCCATCGTCTCTCATGGTTCCTCTCCCCCTCCGATTTACTCCCCTTCATTCTTCTCCTCCTGCTATCTTCTTTTTTTTTCTTAACATATATTGCAATATTTGTTTCAGAAGTTCAGATCTGTGATTCAACAGTCTTGCACAATTCACAGAACTCACCCTAGCACATAACCTCCCCAATGTCTATCACCCAGCCAACCCATCCCTCCCACCCCCCCACCACTCCAGCAACCCTCAGTTTGTTTCCTAAGATTAAGAATTCCTCATATCATTGAGGTCATATGATACATGTCTTTCTCTGATTGACTTATTTCACTCAGCATAACACCTTCCAGTTCCATCTATGTCATTGCAAATGGCAAGATCTCATTCATTTGATGGTTGCATAATATTCCATTGTGTATATATACCACCTCTTCTTTATCCATTCATCTGTCGATGGACATCTTGGCTCTTTCCACAGTTTGGCTATTGTGGACATTGCTGCTATAAACATCGGGGTACACATACCCCTTCGGATCCCTACATTTGTATCTTTGGGGTAAATACCCAGTAGTGCAATTGCTGGATCGTATGGTAGCTCTATTTTCAACTGTTTGAGGAACCTCCATACTGTTGTCCAGAGTGGTTGCACCAGCTTGCATTCCCAACAACAGGGTAGGAGGGTTCCCCTTTCTCTGCATCCCCGCCGACATCTGTCATTAAATTTAGCCATTCTGACGGGTGTGAGGTGGTATCTTATTGAGGTTTTGATTTGGATTTCCCTGATGCCGAGCGATGTTGAGCACTTTTTCATGTGTCTGTTGGCCATTTGGATGTCTTCTTTAGAAAAATGTCTGTTCCTGTCTTCTGCCCATTTCTTGATTGGATTATTTGTTCTTTGGGTGTTGAGTTTGAGAAGTTCTTTATAGATTTTGGATACTAGCCCTTTATCTGATATGTCATTTGCAAATAATTTCTCCTATTCAGTCTATTGTCTTTTGGTTTTGTTGACTGTTTCTTTTGCCGTGCAAAAGCTTTTTATCTTGATGAAATCCCAATAGCTCATTTTTGCCCTTGCTTCCCTTGCCTTTGGTGATGTTTCTAGGAAGAGGTTTCTACAGCTGAGGTCGAGGAGGTTGCTACCTGTGTTCTCCTTTAGGATTTTGATGGACTCCTGTCTCACGTTTAGGTCTTTCAACCATTTGAAGTCTATTTTTGTGTGTGGTGTAAGGAAATGGTCCAGTTTCATTCTTCTGCATGTGGCTGTCCAATATTCCCAACACCATTTGTTGAAGAGACTGTCTTTTTGCCCTTGGACATTCTTTCCTGCTTTATCAAAGTTGAGTTGACCATAGAGTTGAGGGTCCATTTCTGGGCTCTCAATTCTGTTCCATTGATCTATGTTTCTGTCTTGTGCCAGTACCATACTGTTTTGATGATGACAGCTTTGTAATAGCACTGGAAGTCCAGAATTGTGATGCCGCCAGCTTTGCTTCTCTTTTTCAATATTCCTCTGGCTATTTGGGGTCTCTTCTGGTTCCATACAAATTTTAGGATTATTTGTTCCATTTCTTTGAAAAAGGTGGATGGTATTTTGATGGGGATTGCATTGAATGTGTAGATTGCACTAGGCAGCATTGACATCTTCACAATGTTTGTTCTTCCAATCCATGAGCATGGAACATTTTTCCATTTCTTTGTGTCTTCCTCAATTTCTTTCATGAGTATTTTATAGTCTTCTGAGTACAGATCTTTGCCTCTTTGGTTAATTCATTCTTAGGTATCATGGTTTTGGGTGCAATTGTAAATGGGATCGACTCCTTAATTTGTCTCTCTTCTGTCTTGTTGGTGGTGTATAGGAATGCCACTGATCAATGTGCATTGATTTTATATCCTGCCACTTGACTGAATTCCTGTATGAGTTCTAGCAGTTTTGAGGTGGAGTCTTTTGGGTTTTCCAATAAAGTATCAAATCATCTGCAAACAGTGAGAGTTTGACTTTCTCTTTGCCGATTTGGATGCCTTTGATTTCTTTTTGTTGTTTGATTGCTGTGGCTAGGACTTCTAATATTATGTTGGATACCAGTGGTGATAGTGTACATCTATGCTCCGTTCCTGACCTTAGGGGGAAAGATCTCAGCTTCTCCCCGTTGAGAATGATATTCACTGTAGGTTTTTCATAGATGACTTTTATGATATTGAGGTATGTACCCTCTATCCCTATATTCTGAAGAGTTTTGATCAAGAAAGGATGCTGTACTTTGTCATATGCTTTTTCTGCATCTATTGAGAGGATCATATGATTCTTGTTCTTTCTTTTGTTAATGTATTGTATCACATTGATTGATTTGCGGATGTTGAACCAACCTTGCAGCCCAGGGATAAATCCAACTTTGTCGTGGTGAATAATCCTTTTAATGTACTGTTGGATCCTATTGGCTAGTATTTTGGTGAGAATTTTTGCATCCATGTTCATCAAGGATATTGGTCTGTAATTCTCCTTTTTGATGGGGTCTTTGTCTGGTTTTGGGATCAAGGTAATGGTGGCCTCATAAAATGAGTTTGGAAGTTTTCCTTCCATTTCTATTTTTTGGAACAGTTTCAGGAGAATAGGTATTAATTCTTCTTGAAATGTTTGGTAGAATTCCCCTGGGAAGCCATCTGGCCCTGGACCTTTGTTTGTTGGGAGATTTTTGATGACTACTTCAATTTCCTTTGTGGTTATCAGTCTGTTCATGTTTTCTACTTCTTCCTGGTTCATATTTGGTAGTTGATACATCTCTAGGAATGCACCCATTTCTTCCAGGTTATCTAATTTGCTGGCATAGAGTTGCTCATAATATGTTCTTATAATTGTTTGTAGTTCTTTGGTGTTGGTTGTGATCTCTCCTCTTTCATTCATGTTTCTGTTGATTTGGGTCATTTCTCTTTGCTTCTTGGTAAGTCTGGCCAGGGGTTTATCTATCTTGTTAATTCTTTCAAAGATCCAGCTCCTAGTATTGTCGAACTGTTGTACTGTTCTTTTGGTTTCTAGTTCATTGATTTCTGCTCTGATCTTTATTATTTCTTTTCTCCTGCTGGGTTTAGGCTTTATTTGCTGTTTTGTCTCTAACTCCTTTAGGTGTAGAGCTAGGTTGTGTATTTGAGACCTTTCTTGTTTCTTGAGAAAGGCTTGTATTGCTATATACTTACCTCTCAGGACTGCCTTTGCTGTATTCCAAAGATTTTGAACAGTTGTGTTTTCATTTTCATTGGTTTCCATGAATTTTTTTAATTCTTCTTTAATTTCCTGGTTGACCCATTCATTCTTTAGTAGGATGCTCTTTAGCCTCCATGTATTTGAGTTCTTTCTGACTTTCCTCCTGTGATTGAGGTCTAGTTTCAAAGCATTGTGATCTGAAAAAATGCAGGGAATAATCCCAATCTTTTGGTACTGGTTGAGACCTGATTTGTGACCTAGGATGTGATCTATTCTGGAGAATGTTCCATGGGCACTAGAGAAGAATGTGTATTCTGTTGCTTTGTGATGGAATGTTTTGAATATGTCTGTGAAGTCCATTTGGTCCAGGGTGTCATTTAAAGTCTTTATTTCCTTGTTGATCTTTTGCTTAGATGATCTGTCCATTTCAGTCAGAGGGGCGTTAAAGTTCCCTGCTATTATTGTATTGTTGTCAATGTGTTTCTGCTTTTGTTATTAATTGCCTTATATAATTGGCTGCTCCCATGTTAGGGGCATAGATATTTACAGTTGTTAGATCTTCTTGTTGGATAGATCCTTTAAGTAGGATATAGTGTCCTTCCTCATCTCTTATTACAGTCTTTGTTTTAAAATCTAATTTGTCTGATATAAGGATTGCCATCCCAGCTTTCTTTTGGTGTCCATTAGCATGGTAAATGGTTTTCCACCCCCTCACTTTCAATCTGGGGGTGTCTTTGGGTCTAAAATGAGTCTCTTGCAGACAGCATATCGATGGGTCTTGATTTTTAATCCAATCTGATAGCCTGTGTCTTTTGATTGGGGCATTGAGCCCATTTACATTCAGGGTAACTATTGAAAGATATGAATTTAGTGCCATTGTATTGCCTGTAAGGTGACTGTTACTGTATATTGTCTGTGTTCCTTTCTGGTCTATGCTGCTTTTAGGCTCTCTCTTTGCTTAGAGGACCCCTTTCAATATTTCTTTTAGGGCTGGTTTTGTGTTTGCAAATTCCTTTAGTTTTTGTTTGTCCTGGAAGCTTCTTATCTCTCCTTCTATTTTCAATGACAGCCTAGCTGGATATAGTATTCTTGGCTGCAAATTTTTCTCGTTTAGTGCTCTGAATATATCATGCCAGTCCTTTCTGGCCTGCCAGGTGTCTGTGGAGAGGTCTGTTGCCAATCTAATGTTTCTACCATTATAGGTTACATATCTCTTCTCCTGAGCTGCTTTCAGGATTTTCTCTTTGTCTTTGAGACTCGTAAGTTTTATTATTCAATGTCAGGGTGTTGACCTATTTTTATTGATTTTGAGAGGGGTTCTCTGTGCCTCCTGGATTTTGATGCCTGTTTCCTTCCCCACATTAAGGATGTTCTCTGCTATAATTTGCTCCAATATACCTTCTGCCCCTCTCTGTCTTTCCTCTTCTTCTGGGATCCCAATTATTCTAATGTTGTTTCGTCTTATCGTATCGCTTACTTCTGGAATTCTGACCTTGTGATCCAGTAGTTGTTTCTCTCTCTTTTTCTCAGCTTCTTTATCATCCATCATTTGGTCTTCTATATCACTGATTCTCTCTTCTGCCTCATTTATCCTAGCAGTTAGTGCCCCCATTTTTAATTGCACCTCATTACTAGCCTTTTTGATTTCAACTTGGTTAGATTTTAGTTCTTTGATTTGTGCAGGAAGGGTGTCTCTAATAACTTCTGTGCTTTCTTCAAGCCCAGCTAGTATCTTTAAAATCATGATTCTGAACTCTAGGTCTGACATTGTACTAATGTCCATACTGAGTAGGTCCCTGGTAGATGGTACTACCTCTTGTTCTTTTTGTTGAGGTCATTTTTTTCATCTTGTCATTTTGTCCAGCGGAGAATAGATGAATGAGAGAACAAAATGCTAACAGGTTAACAACGTCCCCAGCAAATATACTCTAAACAAATCAGAAAAGACCTGAAACCAGTGGAAAAGAAAGAAAAATAAAGCGAAAAAAAAGAAAAAGACAAAAACAAAGAAAAACAGAACAAAACAAAAATAAAACAGAGTATGATCAAATATGATCAGGCTTGTGCATAGATTAGTGCCACACACTAGATTTTGGGTGTATTTTGGTCTGTTAGAAGAAAGTGCCTCCTAAACTTTTAAAGAAAGAAAGACTTATATATGTACAAAATAAGGGTTGATACAATGAAGGGATGGAAGATGACTGTAAAGATGAAAATTATAAAAGATTTTATAAAAGGAATTGTTAAGATGAGAAGTTGTTTGAAAAAGAAAGAAGAAGACTTAAAAAAAAAGAATAGAAAAAAGGGAGAGAATGTGATAAGGCAGGAGACTAGAACTAAGCCATAGACTAGTGATTTAGGGTAGATTTTGATCCTTTAGAAGAAACTGTATCTCAAAATTTTAAAGAGAGAACAACTTACATATATATGCCAAAAATAAGGGTAACTACTATGAAGGGATAGAATATGACTCTATAAATGAAAAATAAAAATGTTTTTTTAAAAAAGGGATTGATAAGATGTTGGTTGAAAAAGGGAAAAAGAAAAATTCAAAAAAATAACCAGTTAAAAATATTAACTTTGAAAAACTAATGAATCATGGTAAAAAAAAGCCATGAATTCTATGTTCAGTATTCCCCTAGTGCTGGAGTTCTCCTGTTCTCCTTGATGGGTAAACTTGGTTTTGGCTGGTTGTTCTTGCTGATCTTCTGGGGGAGGGGCCTGTTGTCGTGGTTCCCAAATGTCTTTGCCAGAGGTGGAGTTGCTCTGCCTTTGCCAGTCTCGGCTAAGCAATCTGCTCGGGTTTGCTTTCGGGAGATTTGGTTCCCTGCAAGCTCTTGGTACAGCTTTGGAGGATGAGAGTGAAAATGGTGGCCTCCCAATCTCTGCCCGGAGGAGCCGAGAACTCGGGGCCCCGCTCCTCAGTGTGCCCCGGAGAAAAGCAGTCAGTCCCTCCCATCTCCCCAGTCTCCGGCCGCACTCCGTGCTCACCAGGCCTGTGACCGAGGTGTCTATCTCTGGCACCCGACCCCGTGTGGAGTCTCCAAACCCAGCAGATCCCTGTGGTGCGTTCCCGCGCCGCTCCTCCTGGGGGAGGAAGGGGAGTCTCCTCCCCGGCTCTGCCGCTTGTTGGGTCCCTGCTGGAGGAGCAGTGGCCCGACTGGGCCGCGGATCACAGTTTATGGCAACTCCGAGCTGAGAGCCCGCACCTCGGCTCCGTCTCTGCAGCCGGCTTCCCCTCTCTGATACCTGGGAGCTCTGCCGCACTCAGGTGCCCTGGTCTTTCTGTGACCCTAAGGGTCCTGAGACCACACTGTCCCACGAGGGTTCCACCCCCGCTTAGCCACTGGAGCGACTTCCCTCAGCAGAGCCGACTTCTAAGATTTCTGATTTTGTGCTCCGCGGCTCTATCACTTGCCAGAAGTGGCTGATGGAGGTCCCCTCCCCCGCCGTCTATCCTCCCAAATATCACCTCGGATTCACTTCTCCGCAGGTCCTACCTTCTAGTAAGTGGTCGCATTTCTGTTCAGATCGTTGTTGCTATTCTTTTCTTCAATCTCCTGTTGAGTTCGTAGGTGTTCAGAAAGGTTTGATCGCTATCCAGCTGAATTCCTGAGACCAGACGAAATCCAGTTCTCCTACTCCTCCGCCATCTTGCTCTGCCCTTTCTCATTCTTTTGTAATTTTTTAAATTTTATTTTATTATGTTATGTTAGTCCCCATAGAGGACATCATTAGTTTCTGGTGTAGTGTTCCATGATTCATTGTTTTCGTATAGTACCCAGTGCTCCATGCAGTATGTGCCCTCCTTAATACCCATCACCAGGCTAACCCATCCCCCACCTCCCTCCCCTCTAAAACCATCAGGTTGTTTCTCAGACTTCATAGTCTCTCATGGTTCATCTACGCCTCCAATTTCCCCTCTTCATTTTTCCCTTCCTTCTCCTAATGTCCTCCATGCTATTCCTTATGTTCCACAAATAAGTGAAACCATATGATAATTGACTTTCTCTGCTTGACTTATTTCACTTAGCATCATCTCCTCCAGTCCCATCCATGTGGATGTAAAAGTTGGGTATTCATCCTTTCTGATGGCTGAGTAATATTCCATTGTATATATGGACCACATCTTCTTTATCCATTCATCTGTTGAAGGACATCTCGGCTCTTTCCACAGTTTGGCTATTGCGGACATTGCTGCTATGAACATTGGGGTGCATATGGCCCTTCTTTTCACTACATCTGTGTCTTTGGGGTAAATACTCAGTAGTACAATTCCTGGGTAGTAGGATAGCTCTATTTTTAATTTTTTGAGGAACCTCCACATTGTTTTCCAAAGTGGCTGTACCAACTTGCATTCACACCAACAGTGTAAGAGGGTTCCCCTTTCTCCACAACCTCGCCAACATTTGTTGTTTCTTGCCTTGTCAATTTTTGCCATTCTAACTGGTGTAAGGTGGTATCTCAATGTGGTTTTGATTTGAATTTCCCTGATAGCTAATGATGATGAACGTTTTTTCATGTGTCTATCAGCCATTTGTATGTCTTCTTTTGAAAAGTGTCTGTTCATGTCTTCCACCCATCTTTTGACTTGATTATTTGTTTTATGGGTGTTGAGTTTGAGAAGTTCTTTTTAGATCTTGGATATCAGCCTTTTCTCTCTAGGGTCATTTGCAAATATCTTCTCCCATTCTGTGAGTTGCCTCTCTGTTTGGTTGACTGTTTCCTTTGCTGTGCAGAAGTTTTTTATCTTGATGAAGTCCCCAAATTTCATTTTCTCTTTTGTTTCACTTGCCTTTGGAGATGTATCTTGAAAGAAGTTGCTGTGGACGATGTCGAAGAGGTTACTGCCTATGTTCTCCTCTAAGGTTTTCATGGATTCCTGTCTCACATTGAGGTCTTATCCATTTTGAGTTTATCCTTGTGTATGGTGTTAGAGAATGGTTGAGTTTCATTCTTCTGTATATAGCTGTCCAATTTTCCCAGCACCATTTATTGAGGAGACTTTTGTCCATTGCATTTTTTTTCCTGCTTTGTCAAAGATTAGTTGACCATAGAGTTGAGAGTCCATATCTAGGCTCTCTATTCTGTTCCACTGGTCTTTATGTCTGTTTTTGTGCCAGGACCATGCTGTCTTGGTCATCATGGCTTTGTAATATAGCTTGAAACTGGGCAACGTGATGCCCCCAGCTTTGTTTTTCTTTTTCAACCTTTCCTTGGCAATTGGGGGTCTTTTCTGATTCCATACAAATTTTAGGATTGTTTGTTCCAGCACTTTGAAAAATGTCATTGGAATTTTGATCGGGATGCCATTGAAGGTATAGATTGCTCTGGGCAGCATAGACATTGTAACAAAGTTTATTCTTCAGATCCATGAGCATGGAATGTTTCCCCGTCTTTTTGTGTCTTCTTCAATCTCTTTCATGAGTATACATCACTTACCTCTTTGATTAGGTTTATTCTGGGGTATCTTATGGTTTTTAGTGTTATTGTAAATGGAATCGATTCTCTCATTTCTCTTTCTACTGTTGCGTTGTTAGTGTATAAGAAAGAAACTGATTTCTGTGCATTGATTTTGTATCCTGCCACATTATTGAATTGCTGTATGAGTTCTAGTAATTTGGGGGTAGAGTCTTTTGGACTTTCCACATAAAGTATCATGTCATCTGTGAAGAGAGAGAGGTTGACTTCTTATTTGCCAATTTAAATACGTTCTATTTCTTTTTGTTCTCTGATTGTTGTGGTTGGACTTCTACTACTATGTTGAACAATAGTGGCGAGAGTGGGCATCCTTGATGTGTTCCTGATCTTAAGGGAGAGGCTCTCAGCTTTTCCCCATTAAGGATGATATCTGCTGTGGGTTTTTCATAGATGGATTTTATGAACTTGAGGAATGTTCCCTCTATCCCTATACTCTGAAGAGTTTTAATCAGGAAAGGATGCTGTATTTTGTCAAATGCTTTTTCTGCATCGATTGAGAGGACCATATGGTTCTTCTCTCTCCACTTATTAATGTGTCCGATCACATTAATTCGTTGCGAATACTGAACCACCCTTGCATCCCGGGGATAAATCCCAGTTGGTCGTGGTGGGTGATCCTTTTAATGTATCGCTGGATCCTATTAGCTAGGATTTTGTTGAGGATTTTGGAACCCATATTCATCAGGGATATCAGTCTGAAATTCTCCTTTTTGATGGGGTCTTTGCCTGGTTTGGGGATTAAGGTAATGCTGGCCTCAGAGAATGAGTTTGGAAGTTTTCTTTCTGTTTCTATTTTTTGAAACAGCTTCAGTAGAATAGGTATTATTTCTTCTTTGAATGTTTGGTAGAATTCCCCAGGGAATCCATCAGGCCCTGGACTCTTTTTGGGAGGTTTCTGTTCACTGCTTCAATCTCGTTACTGGTTATTGGCCTATTTAGGTTGTCAATTTCTTCCTGTTTCAGTTTTGGTAGTTTATAGGTTTCCAGGAAAGCATCCATTTCTTCCAGGTTGCCTAATTTATTGACATATCGTTTTTGATAATAATTTCTAATAATTGTTTCTATCACCTTGGTGTTAGTCGTGATCTTTCCCCTTTCATTCATAATTTTATTAATTTGGGTCCTTTCTCTTTTCTTTTGTATAAGTCTGGCCAGTGGTTTATCGATCTTATAATTCTTTCAAAGAACCAGCTTCTAGTTCGTTGACCTGCTCTACTATATTTCTGGTTTCTATTTCATTTATCTCTGCTCTAATCTTAATTATTTCTCCTCTATTGTGTGGCTTAGGCATCGTTTTTTGCTTTTTCTCTAGTTCTTTAAGGTGTAGAGTTAGTTGGTGAATTTGGGATTTTTCTATTTTTTTGAGTGAGGCTTCGATGGCTATGTATTTCCCCCTTAGGACTGCCTTTGCAGTATCCCATAGGTTTTGGACTGATGTGTTTTCGTTCTCATTGGTTTCCATGAATTGTTTAAGTTCTTCTTTGATTTCCTGGTTGACCCAAACATTCTTGAGCAGAGTGGTCTTTAGCTTCCAAGTGTTTGAATTTCTTCCAATTTTTGTCTTGTGACTGAGTTCCAGTTTTAAAGCATTGTGGTCTGAGAATATGCAGGGAATAATCCCAATCTTTTGGTATCGGTTGAGACCTGATTTGTGACCCAGTATGTGGTCTATTCTGGAGAAAGTTCCATGTGCACTCGAGAAGCATGAGTATTTTTTTGTTTTAGGGTGGAATGTTCTGTATATATCTATGAGGTCCATCTGGGCCAGGGTGTGATTCAAAGCTCTTGTTTCCTTGTTGATTTTCTACTTAGATGATCTGTCTATTTTTGAGAGTGGAGTATTGAGGTCTCCTACAATTAACGTATTATTATCAATATGACTTTTTATTTTGGTTTACAGTTGGCTTATGTAGATGGCTGCTCCCATGTTGGGGGCATAGATATTTACAATTGTTAGATCTTTGGATAGACCCTTTAAGAATGATATAGTGTCCTTCTGTGTCTCCACCCCCTCAGGGATCCCAATAATTCTGACATTGGAATGTTTCATGATGTCACTTTTTTCTCTGATTCTGTTTTCATGAATTTTGAGTTGTTTCTACCTGGCCTTCACTTTTTCCTTCTTTTCTATCAATTGGTCTTCTAGATCACTAATTCGTTCTTCTGCCTCGCTTACCCTAGCTGTTAGATTACCTAGATTAGATTGGATCTCCTTGATAGCATTTTTATGTTCTGCCAGTTCAGCTTTCATTTCTGCCCTTAGAGACTCTATATTGACATTAATTGATTTCTCCGTTCTAGCTATCATTCATAACTGTTGCCCTGAAGTCCATTTCTGACATCTTGGTTATATCTGTATCCATTTGTAAATCTGTGGCAGAAGTCATTATCTCTGAGTCTTTCCTATTTGGGGGGTTTCCTCCACCTAGTCATTCTGTTGTGCAGTGGTTGAGGGAATGTACAGAGTCCAAATTATTTACCACAGCCCAAGCAAGATGCACCTGTTTTGTAGGATCCTTAGGGTTGCTGGCCTCTTGTTCTCCCAGCCTGTCTTCTGGGGGAAAGGGCCTGCCACAACCCTGTTACTCAGGCAATCCTGTTTGGGCAGAGTTGTCCTGGACCCCTGGGGGGGGACGCTCAGTGAGAACCGGTTTTTGGGGGGCTTTTGTTCTTTGGTGGCTTTCCCTGGCGCCTTTCCACATCTCTTCTGAGAGTCAGAGCAGAAGAAACCATTTCCAACCCTCTGCCTCAGAACAGAGAGATCGCAGTCTGTTCTTCAGTAAGCTCTCCAGGCCACATTATCTCCATTTCTGTCTGTGCTGCTACAAACTGCAGCATCCGGGTTGTGTGCCCCTCAGCAGGGCTCCCAGTCCTTGCCTCGTTTCTACCCTTTGTGCTTCTAAAACTGCCAGCCACCCCCCATTCGCATGCATGGCCCCACCACTCCAGGTTTCGATCTGGGGGACTGCCCTAAATTCCTTTCCCCACCACTACCAGTCTGCGAGTCTGTGCCCTGTCCCCAGCACAGGAGGCTATCATTCACCAGTGGTGTAGGTTCTTTCCCCCTTCTGTTTATCTTCTGATATGTGCCCGAGGAATCACAGCTCCCTGCTTCATACCTTGAAACCAACCACCTGTGATATTCTGTTTGTAGAGATCCAGATATATCTTTTTACATCTCAGACTGATTTTGTGGATGTTCAGAGCGGTCTGGTAGATATCCAGCTCAATTCAGGGGACCAGTTGGAATAGGGTCCCCTACTCCTGCACCATTTTTTTTCTCCTTTTTGCATGTTGATATTTTTAAAAGTATATCCAACACTACTACTAATAAAATTGTATTCATTCTTACATGCTAGCTTGAGTACATTTCCACTAAAAAAAAAAAACCAACAATTGCAACTCATTTGTGCATTTTCTTTTTTTACTGTTTTCTTGAACTACCAAAGAAACACATTTGTCATAACATTAAAACAGTACCAAAGTGTTTGAAATAAAAAGTAGTATTTTACTACAATAGAAATTAACGGCTATGAGGTATTAAACATGAAAATCTCATATGAGAAGAGAAGCACTGGCAGAATAAAAAATCAGCTTTAAAATATATCAAATAAAAATTTCCAACCTGAGGAAAAGATGAAAACAGAATGAAGAAAAAAAAAGTGAACAGAGCCTGAGACACCTGTGGGACACTATGGAACAAACCACTATTTGCATAATGAATGTTCCAATAGAAGAGGACACAAAGAGGCAGAAAAATTATTTGAAGAGATAATGACCTAAAGCTTCTCAAATTTGATGAAAAACATTAATTTACACATCCAAGAACTCAATCAACATCAAGTAGTACAAACTCAAAAAGCTCTACACCATAAGTGAACTGTTGAAAGACAAAGGGAGAATATTGAAAGCTGAAAAAAAGTGATTTATCATGTACAAGGGATCCTCAAATTGATTAAAAGCTGATCTCACATGGAAGCCTTAGAGGCCAAAGGTATGAGATGATACATTCCAAGTGCTGAAAGACACTATAAACCAAGAGTTCTATATGACAAAACTATTCTCAAAACACAAAAGAGAAATTAAGAGTTCCCAGATTTAAAAAAAAGGGGGGGAGGGGAATGTAATTTGTCACTAGTAAGCCTATCCTACAAGCAATACTAAAGAGAATCTTTCAGACTGACATAAAAGAACACTAGATAGTAATTTGAATCCACATGAAGAAATAAACTCCATGAAGGTAATTATATAAGTAAATATAAAAGGCAGTACAAATATAATTTTATTTCTAACTCTTTCCTTCATCTATCTGATTTAAAAGACAACTGCATTAAACAATAACTATAATACCATGTTGATAGACTAGTGCTATATAAAGATGAAATATAGATGACAATAATGGCACAAAAGGAGAGGGAACAAAGCTATTTAAGAACAAAGTTCTGTACAATGTTGAACTACAGTAATAATCTAAACTGCATTGTTATAAGGTAATATGTTCATTGTAATGCCCAAGGAAGCCATCATGAAAATAACTTCAAAAAGTTTACCAACAGAAGCAAGGGAATTAAAATGGTGCAATGTAAAATATTTTAAAGAAGGCATTATGAAGAAAGAGAGGAACAAAATATAAGATAAAAAACAAGTAGCGAATGGCAGACAAAAATCGTATCTTACCAGAAATTATTAAAAGTAAAAGGATTAAACACTCCCCCAAAATGGAAGAAACTGTCAGATTTAATTTTTTAGAAATATAGGATGTCTACAAGAGATAAACTTTAGATGCAAAGTCACAAACAGGTTAAAAGTAAAAGATGGAAAGATGGTCTACATGTAAACACTAACCAAAAGAACGCTACAGTAGCAATACTAAAATCAGACAAAACAATAGATTTTAAATTATTAACTGACACAAAGGAGGACATTTAAAAATTAGAAAAGGGTCAGCTATCAAGAATGACAATTATAAACATATATACACCCAACAACAGAGCCCCAAAATACATCAAGTAAAAAAGAACAGAATTGAGGGAGAAATAGACAATTTGAAAATAATAAACACTTTAGTATTATACCCTCAATAATAGATAAAAAACTAGTTATCAGATCAATATGCAAAAAGAAAAGTTGAACATTATAAGCCAACTAGATCTACTAGATATCTACAGAAAACAACATCAGAATAAACATTTTTCTCAAGTGCTCATGGAACATTCTGCAGGAGAGAATTCTTATAACTCAACAATAAAAAGACAAATAACTCAATTTTTAAAATAGCTAAAGGATTTGAATAGACTTTTTTCCAAGGAAGGTATACAAAATAGCCAGCAAGCATATAAATAGATGCTCAATATTATCAGTCCTTACAAAAATGCAAATCAAAACCACAATAAGATACTACTTCATATCCACTAGGATGGCTATAATTTAAAAAAAAAAAGTAAGAAGTAGGTGATGATGTAGATAAATTAGAATCCTTATATATTGGTGACAGGAATGTAAAATGGTAAAGCAGCTATGGAAAACAAGTTAGTAGTCCCTCCAAAAATATACAGTTACATATAACCCAAGAATTCCACTCCTAAGTATTTACCCAAAAGAAATGAAGCATATGTCCATATAACTTATATATGAATGTTTTTAGTAGCATTATTCATAAAAATAAAAAAGTGGAAACAATTCAAATGTCCATCAGTTGATGAAAGGCTGGATCAAAGGCGGTATATCCATACAATGGAATATTACCCAGCCATAAGGAATGAAGTACAGATTGCTACAACACAAATAAACCTCAGAAACACTGTGTTAAGTGAAAGAAGCCAGACACAAAAGGTCACATACTATTATGAAATATTTAGAATAAGTACACCCATAGAGACAGAAAACAGATTAGTGGTTGCCAGGGGCTGGATGGTGTCAGGCAGCAGAGGAATAAAGAGTGACTGCTTAATGCATATAGGGGTCTGTGGGCATAATGAAATGTTCTGGATTAGTTTCTGTCAATGGTCATACAACTTTGCATGGCATCAGACACTTTAAAAGGGAATTTCAGGTCACATGGATTGTATATCTCAATTTAAGCACCCACAGTTCTGCTACCAACAAATGACACTAATAAAATTTTGGAAATTTGAAATCATTGTATGCAGAGGAAACTACCATGTATTGGGTACCTACCTAGTATGTGCCTCGAATTTCACATGTATTATCCCCTTCAGTCCTTACATTATCATTCTTGCATAAATAACTTGTCCAGAGTCATATTACTAATATGTGAGGAGATTAATATGAGCAAACTTAGGTCTTCTGATTCAAAGTTCTCTTTTTTATGCCGCCGCATAACTTGTGTGGCTGCTAAGGAGCAAATAGAGTACGCTAATTGGGACCACGACAAAGGTCTGTATATTTGACAACTATAAAAACTGAAGCATAGTCATAAATAGCAAGTAAATGACAAGCCAAGAAAGAGATGCCCAATCTTTTTGGCTTTGCATCTCTATCAAATCTCTTATATTCAAGGTGGTGGCTTGGGAGGGCAGTGAAAACAATGAACGGAGGTAGGGAGGGGGGGACAAGAATATTCTCCATACAGAGTTGAAAACGATTTTGCAGTTTGTCTACTTTATTTCAACTTCACCTGAATGAAATCACTTTTATTAATAAAACTTTTCTCTGACACCTTGAACTCTCAAATGTTTTACAATTGTCTTTTATTATTGCAATATTCTGCTTTTTCAAATGAACACATTGTTTACTTAAATTGTTCCATCCAATGAAAAAAATAAATGATGAAAAAACCCAGAGGAAAGCAAGGGCAAACATAGGTAGGCAAGAAGTCAGAGGTTTCAAAGAAAAGGTGAAATTGATTGGTACGGACGTTAAAAGGAACTGGATACTAATTGTGTTTTATGCTTATTCATTTGGATGCCTCTGGATGGTAAAACAAGGTAGCAGAGAATAGAAGTGGGGAAAAGACCCTTCAGTCCCCCTTAGAAAATAGAAAAATTGAATACTCCAACTATTAAAGAAAGCTATGTCTAATAAATAAGAAATGGCTGCAGATTGCATTTTTCTAGGATTAGATTTCTGTCCAAATAACATAGATTTAAATATACATGTCAAAAAAAACTGCTTTTCAGAAAATAAAATGATTTCAAGCAGTTTTTACTTTTTTCTTTGTTTATCATGTTTTACCTCTTTGGCTAGAAAATTCTATTTGTTTATTGTTGCCAAACATATTTAATTACTGTCTGTCATATTTCATCTGTGAGTATATTTATTGACCTAAAATAAGAAGTCCTTAGAGGGTAGGATATTTCATGCAGTGTCATAAGTAGAGTTAGCACGTACTTCTGGGAATCAGGTGTCTTGATGTCCGTTATGTAGGGAGAAGATCTCACTATAGCAGATGCTGCTCTTGCCCTTGACATTCATGGACAGAAGTCCCAAAGGTGCTCTACTCTTTAATTTGCTTTGCAACCAAAGTGACCCATGGCTTTCATTATTAATAAAGTCATTAGTCATAGCACAGATGCATCCTGAAGACATGAATTTTAAATGTATACCCTGAACCTACATGTGAGAAGCACACTTACTAGGCCTATCTCATGAATATTTCTTTCCAGCTATAATAACAAAAAATTAGAAAGAGAAGAAATATGTTATTTTATAGCTGTGCTGTAAACAACACAAGCAAGTCCAGATAACTATTTCCTAGGTTATAATGCCCCAGAACTTTTCTTCCTGCTCTAGAGAGTTTGATTACAATTTTAGTACATAAATTTCTGTAAGATATTGGTATAGCACACAAAAGGAAATCAGAACTGACCTGAAGAATAGATTTTATGACTTAATTTAGAGCTACAGGGTAGCTCTAAAGGGTAACTAGAACTTTGAAGTCATTAGCCTCTCAAAACCACCCTGAAAAAGTAAAAACAGTATGTTTCCTATCCAAAAGTAACTTTGAGTAAGATTCATTGCCCTCACTTCCAACCAAATTACCCCCAGGTTCCTAAGTAGCTATTCCAGAGCTGCCATTGTTAGCTTGCTAACCTAGGAATATTTTTTTTAAAAAAACAAGTTCTATTTATATATTTACAAGAAAGCCCCTTTAAATATAGAGATACAGATACAAAATACAACATTATCTCTTATTTTCTAACATGTTTACTGGTAAGGATTTGTAAAGTACTGATTATAATGGTAACAGAAAAAGGTAAAGTTTTCTATTTGATGAAAGAATTTTGAAATCCCATCAGAAAATCCAGGGGCAAAGCATAGCTGGGGATTCAATCTGATTGACTCAGAATTCAGAAATATATCCTAAATTGGGACCTCTTTTCAGTCAGATAAGGTATACATTGTTTTCCAGAATTCTCCTTTACTCCGTTTTTTCATACTCTTTTTCTACCTAAATTGCACAAAATAATCTCTTGGAATTTTTCCCATATTTCATGTAAACCTTTTGGAAAATTCTTAACTATTATTCTCTACAACCCTAAGAGGAGCCACTTAATTTTAAAAAATGGTTAAATTTTGCCAGTGATGAAGTGAAGCTAGAAAATACCACTCCTCTACAAATAATCACTTTAAAATGATATCACCTAACATTTGAGTGCTTCCTATATGCTAGGTGATGTGCTCAGCAGTGAGGGTATTATGGTGATGGATTTCCCAAGGAAAAGATGTCATGAGGAAGATGACAAGGCAGGGCATTCCATGAGAATATCAAGTGTGAAGCCATAGAGGCTTTAATTCCTATGGCATGGTGGAGAGCTCTAAGCAAATGTCTGGAGTGCAGCATGTTATAAAGGAAGTGACACTAGGTGAAGAAGAATTATATACACATTTATGCTTACATATGCATAAAATGTATTTGAGAGGACCACAAGAAACCTAACACTGGCCAGCCTGGGGAAAGAACAGCGCTTTTCTGGAGAGTTCTTTTTTCTATCGCTTAATATTTTACCACATACTTGTTGATTAAAAAACTAATAATAAAAGTGACATATTTCATTAGTATCACTTCTTTATTTTATAAAAAATAAATTTTCTAGGAAAGGGAAAAGGCCATATGCTAGGCAAAAGGGAAACAGGTCCAGAGGATAGTAATAACTCTATGGGCAACAGGAAATGGGGTAACCAAAAATATGTTCAATAACTGCAGATTCACACTTAAGGTCCAGCCAGGTTTAGTGCCAATTTAGAAAAATGTTCTCCATAATTGACTGGCAACCTTGGTATGACACTAGTAAGCAAGTGGTGAGGAACTGAACTCATTGGATGTGGATCAAGGACAGCGAGGCATGGGAGTTGTGGGGACCAGAAAGAGAGGGGATTTAGTAATTCACCAGGATTTTTATTGCTTAAAGAAGTTAAGCCAGGAGACGAGTGATGAATTGGGTAAGTGACAACTACAAATTCTAAAGATGCCAAAGAATGGATATAGTGGAAATAAAGGAGGGAGAGAGTAGAAAGAAGAGAAGTTTTGGTCATCAAGAAAGACAGGTTTAGTATTTCAGAGAAGGGTATAGGGATGGCCATGGGAGATGGTGGCTGAAGAATCACAAGGGTAAAACTTAGCAGAATTGGGTGGGTCAAGGAATTTTGAGTCTGCAATGGCTACAGTGGCTTGGATAGATGAGTTGCCTAGAATGACGTTAGGACCTGGGTCTTCTCATTCATGACCATAAAGAAGTATTCTTGACCTTGAACTGGAATAAATTCATCTGTGGCTTGGTTAATCCTGAGAAGGTACATATGGTTTAATGGAGGCAGTGAAGGAGAAAATAAATCTTTTTAATAAAATATAGATTAATGAATAACTACTGTGGAGGTCTCAAGGAAAACTTGCCAAAGAGGTAATATTTAAGGCAGGTCTTAAAATTTAGGTAGGAATTCATCTGGTAGGAAAAAAAAAAAAACTTGGAGGAAAGCCTGGAGGAAAGACATAAACTGAGGCTGGGGTTTTTGTTTCTGTCCAGGAGTTACCTAGCTTGAAATTTCAGTTCTAAAAACTATTTCACTCTGGTACAGAAGCCACTCTGACTTCTTTTCATTTATGCAAATCTGCTCCTTCCTTCATGGGGTACATACTAATGTAAATACATAGTCACTTATGAGATGTATTTGTTTCCTATTCTGATTATTTTTGTTTCTTTTCCACATACAGGAGGCAATAACCTGGCCTAGCAATTCTGAGAAGGTCCTTAAAGCAGCTGTGAATTACATAATGAGTACACTGTAAGTGTGATTCAAATGATTAGAATTTGAGTTAAGGTGGCTTTTTGAAATTTGATATCCAAGAAGTGTCTACAACACATGAGGGAGGAAGTCCTTCAAATGTCCCTGGGGTGAGGCTTTAAAAATATTTAATCCAGGAGAAAGTGGTATATATAGTTTGGAGAACTGCTGCTGAGTTGGCAAGGCAAAATAATTAATAATATGCACCTCCAACAGCTCTATGAATCAAAATAAATCACAGAGAAATTGGATCTCCTACACCAATATGGGAGAATATGAAATATCTGCTGAGACCATTTTTTCAATCCCAATACGACCTATAATTCTTAGCCATTCCATTCCACAGCCAAAGCTTTAAATAATATCTAGGTATAAATACATAATTACTCATCACAAATAAACATTCCAGTTATGGAATTATCAGACATAGGGCTTTTGCGGTTGTTTTGTTTTTTAATTTTTGTTTTTATTTTATTCTTGGCTTATCTCCCTGGCCCTTAAAAAGTACATCTATAGTAAAATAAATGAATTTTCTTTGCGACCTACAGAACACAAACTGATCCTCCACTTTTGACAAGTAGATAATTCAAACTCTTGTTGAAATTACTAGTAATAATTCTTAGATATTTTATGCAAGTTAATTTCCCATAGGTTAAGCTAAATTAGCCTTGGCCTCATTCTCTTTATTTCTCCACTCCAAAACAAGGAATCTCATTCCCAGGTGACTTCCAAGTCAATGACTTGGAGAATGTGGCAGAATGAAGAGGGAAACTGAGGAGATGAAGATGAGGTCCTGCTTCACCAGTCTTAGAGTCTAACCAGAAGATAAGCATGAGCTATGTACCCAGTAAGTATAAGATGAAATTCTATCCCAAGCAATGTGTTCTGGGAACAAGGAGGAAGGAGTACCAAGTCTGAGGATTAAAGATCAGTAAAGCTTCATGGAGAAGAGATATTTTTGAGTCAGATTTGAAAATAGATGTATTTCCAGCAGATGAAAAAGGGAAAAGAATAATCCAAGCAGCCAGGATAGCCTGCTCTAAGAAGACAGGCCTGAATGTACAGGCAATATTAAGAAAACAGTAGGTGGTCCAATCTCAAGTTTAAGACTCTATGCACTTAAAAGGATGGAGATATTCATATATATATATATATGTATATATATATATATGAGAGAGATATATATAGATAATATATATATTCATATATATATGAGAGATAGAGATATTCATATCTAATATATGTTCGTATACATATGAACAACTATAGACATTTAGCTTGATAATATACCAGGAAGGACCTTGAATAAATTTCTAAGGAGTTTGGACTTTAATGTGAAAGTCCCAATATAAACTAGGAGTACACTCATGATTTGGCAGCTGGTAAGTTATCTTCTATGAAAAAGTTTGTGCTTTAGAATTGAAAAGGTGATTTAAGTCAAAAAGAGCAAAACCTGAGAACAAATTCAGTGTTCTAATAACTGACTATAACAAGCAGCTATTCAGGGTGTGTTATGGGGTTTTAAGGGTAGTTATCAGGTAATAAAAGCTTAAGAAAGATCACAGAGATAAACCTCACATTGACAATTTTATGTATGGATCTCATATCACAAAGAATCATGTCCTTAATGGCTTTTCTGAGAGGACATTTGTTAATGACGCTTAATGAAATCTATGGCATCAAAAACATGGATAAACCAAGAACTTAAATTTAGGGATCTAATAATCAGAAGTAGGTAAACTTTCTTTCCTCCTAAAAGAAGTTAATCCACATGTTGCAAAGCTTTGATGTGTATAGATTCATCTACGGATTTCTCTTACTATGTTTCCTATATATGTCTATTAGAAAATGAACACCAATTGAAAGGGCGTGGTAAAAGTAGCAGCTGCTTCACTTTCCTAATTCTAACCTAATCTAGCACCCATTGCAGATACTGTACATTTATAGTTGGGTTGCAAGTGACAGAAATTCAACACACAATTACATAATTTTAAGAGCCCAGTGGCAAAACCAAGAAAGGGGGTACAGTTGGAGCCAGGTTCTGGAAGGACTGGATCCAGGATATTAGACATCATTAGGCCTCACTTTTTCTCCTTTTATATACCTCTTATGTCTGCTTTTCCCTGTTGTTTTAGACTTGTTATTCTTCATGGCTAAAATCATGGCTGAAACCCCAGGCCATTCTGAGCTGATACCCTTATGTCAGGATCTCCCGATCTCAGTATTGTTGACATTATAGGCAGGATAATTCTTTAAAGATCTGTTTTGTGGAATGTAGGGTGTCTAGAAATCTTCCTGGCCTCTGCCCAGTAGATGCAAGTAGTACCCCACCTTCAGCCATAACAACCAAAAACCAGACATTGCCAAATGTTTCTGAGGGGAAAAGTGTCCCCATTTGAGAATCACTGTCTACAGCCTTAATGTCAGAAGAAGGAAAATTTACTCACACAACTCTCAATTAGAAAAATCCAACAGAAGAGTTTGGGTCCTATATAGGCCACATACCCAGCCTGAAACATGCTTTTCACAAGAGAAGTGAGGTGTCATGAACAGCCCAGCCTGGCCAAATGGTGTATCAACCAGTCTGCAAAACTACAGGAGGCACTATTCACATAACAGTGTATCTACATTGCCATAGAGTGTTAGTCATGAGGAGATTGTTTAGGATTGAGGAAGTGATTCATGGAGATTTAAAAAAATGTAAAAGTATATTGGAGAATTAGAATTATATTTTATGACAGACTTCACAATAATCAGAAGACAGAGGTAATCTTTCATTGAAGGAATTTAAAATGTGTCATGTGTTATAGGTAACAATAATAAAAACAAAACATAAACTCAGCTCGACTGCTGACTATATAATTCCCTGAGAATTAATGGCCTGAGAAAAGGAGCATTTCTGAGCAACATTATAAATTGCCTCAGTCTCTAGTATTCTTTTACTGGAATTTTTACCAAAATTATTATCAAGAGATAAGTAATGGAATTAGACACAGGAACAGCACAGATGATGGAACTATCGTGGTTTGCAAACCTGCACTATCAGAAAAGCTAAACAAAGTTCTTCAGACAGGAGTGTAGTACACATAGAAATTTTAATTTATTCAAATAAATAAAGGTTAAAATGGTAAAAATTGGGGTAAGTATAAAGGCTTATTCTTAATCCCCCTAAAATAAAAAACACATAACCAAAAAATGAAAATAAAAAAGCACAAAAAATATAATTGTCAAAGGCAAAAAAAACCCAAAAAACAAAAAACAAGAAACCAACAACTGTCTTTTGGGATTCATAATATACATAGAAGTAAAATATATGACAACAAAAGACAAGAGGAGAAATATGGAGGTATACATTTTGAGGTTTTTTTCACTATTCATGAAGTGATATAATAATTTTTAAAGCATATTTTGATAAGTTAAAAATTTATATTGTAAAACAAAGAAACTAGTAAAAACATTAAACAGAAGCCTATATAATTATCACTAATACGCCATTTGTGGTAATAAAATAGAATGATTCAGAAATAATCCAAAAGAGAGGAAAAAAGAAGAAAAGAAGCATAGGTGGGACAAATAGAAAACAAAGAGCAAAAAAAAAAAAAAAGATATAATCTCAAGTGTATCAGTAACTACATTAAATAAACAATCTAAGAATTCCATTAAAGGCAAGACTGTAAGACTGGATTTTTAAAAATACCGACTATATTCTCTAATAAGCAACCTACTATAAATGTTAAGATATGGGCAGATGAAAGTAAAAGGAGGGGAAAGAGCAAGAAAACACAAATGAAAGAAAACTGTAGAGGTTATATTGTTGCCAGATAAAGCGGACTTCAGAACGATGAATATTACCAGAGACACAGGAAAATATTACATAGAGAAAAGGGGGGGAAACTAATGTTTCATCTCTTTAAAAGTGTGTATGTATGCATCTAAAAGCAAACCTTCAAAATATATAAAGGAAAAACTGAGTAAAGTAAAAGAGAAATAAACAAATTCATAATTATATTTGGAGAATTTTTCACTGTAAGTTACTGATAGGATAAGTAGATCAAAATAATCAGTAATAATATAGGAGATAGCAGTGAGCCGAATACACATTATTTTTAAGTCCCCATGGAATACTCACCAACATAAAGCATAATGTAAGTGAAAAGGAAACTTTTAATAAATATTAAAAGATTAAAACAAGTATATCTTCTGCTAACAATAGAATCAAATCAAATGAAAAAACAAAAATGTTCTCAAGCAAACATCATACTTCTAGATAATGCATCAAAGAAGAAATTATGAGAAATGGAAAATATTTTGAATTGAATGAAAATAAAAAGAACACAAAATTTTGAGAATTGTGGCTATACTTATATTTAAGTTTATAACCTTAAATATTTATATGTTAAAGAAAAAAATTCTCAAAATAATGATACAAGATTCCCACCTTAGAGATTAGAAAAAGAAAACCAAAACTAAAAAGAAAATCATAGAGAGAAAAGAGAAAATTAAAAAAAGGAATAGAGAAAAATTTAATGAAAACAAAAACAGATTTTTCAGAAAGATTAATACAATTGATAAACCTCTAGTTAGAATGAGATGGAGGAAGAGGAGGGGGAGGAAGGACACTAAAGACCAGTATCAGGAATGAAAGACTGAGCATCACTAGAGGAAAACAAGTAAATGTGATCAAAAACAATTACCAATAAATTTTTCAACTTGGGTGAAATATAAAATTTGTTTAGAAAACATAAGTTACCAAGCTCACTCAATAGGCATGGTGGACCTAAACTGCCCTAAATCGATTAAAGAAAATAATTTTGTAATTAGGGGTCTTCCCACAAAGAAAATTCTAGGCTAAGATGACTTCACTGGTGAATTCTACCAAACATTTAAGAAAGTAATAATATCAAATCTACAAACTCTTCCACGAAATAGAGAGGAGGAACACTTCTTCACTTATTTTATAAGGACAGCACTATCCTTATACCCAAACCATCCAAAGACATTATAAGAAAAAAAAAACCCTACAGTATCTGTCATGAACATAGACACAGAAAACTCAAAATATTAGCAAAAATAATCAGTAGTATACAAAAAATATCTATCATGATCAAATAAAATTCATCCTAGCTATATGCAAGTTGTTCCAATATTCAAAAATCAATGTAATTCACATATCAACAGATAAAAACAAAATTCATGTGATTATCTGAAGACATGCTACAAAGGCTTTAGAAAAAATTGAATGTTCCTTTGAACCACAACTCTTAATAAACAAGGAATATAAAGGACCTCCTTATTGTGATGGAAAGAATCAATGAAAATTTCACATTTAATTTTATACTTCATGGTAAAATAATGTAGGTTTTTCACCAAAATCAGGGGCAAGGCAAGGATGTCTGAATGCACCACTTATATTCAATAATGTACTAACAGTTTTGGCCAGTTCAATAAGGTAAAGAAAATAAACAAAGGCATATAGATTATAAAGGGCAAGGTAAAGTCATCATTATTTACAGATGGCAAGAGTAGTTTCTATGTAGAAAAATTTAATGAATCTATCATGCTATGAAATTCAAACTCTGGTAGTGAATACTTCAGCCTATAAAACCTACTGTCAGACAAAAGCAATTTTATTTAGTCAGGGGATATATATGATAGCTGAAGGT
The DNA here is from genome assembly GCF_003265705.2 of Callorhinus ursinus. Taxonomy (NCBI): domain Eukaryota; kingdom Metazoa; phylum Chordata; class Mammalia; order Carnivora; family Otariidae; genus Callorhinus; species Callorhinus ursinus. The sequence goes on from NW_027397073.1 coordinate 54,491,660, forward strand.
AGAAAAGCAAAATAGTATCTTTATCACTGAGAACAATGGATTTAGGACAGAAGTGCTAAATTTGTTGAAGGGTTTATTGTTACCAAAATTTGCTACAAAGCCTCTTACAACAGATTATTTTTTTTTTTATTACTTGCTGGAGGATCTTTATACCTCACATTTCTGAACTACTTAAGATTCTGTTCACTCCATTCTATTTTGTCTTTTTTCCCCTCAATTATTCTAAAAACTCAAGGATTTAAGAATCTTAGTAAGTAGTACTGTAATGACAGATAATTTCCCTCTTCCTTAGATATACATTGCTATCTTTTTCTAACTGCTTAAAATGGATGCTTAGCTCAGCCTTTCTTCTTTAGATATAAGACTTTACACTATATATATCTAAATTCCATATTTCAAAAGTGATGATATGCAGTATATGTTTATCATTCTGTTAATATTTTTATATCTTTGACCTATATATTTTTTATAAATGTGTTTTACTGACTTTTAGTTATTTTTATTTTAATAGCAAAGCACTAAGATAATGTGCATTTTATGATATTAATTCTTTTAATATCTTTTTCTAAACTTTTACTTACAAAACTTGTCATTATGTTTTAAATGTGTCTCTTTTAGATAGCAAGAAGTTAGATTTTAGTTTTTTAATCCAGTCAAAAATCTTTATTCTTTATACTGTAATATTTTATCCTTTTGTATTTATTTTAATTACAGATAATTTTGGATTTATCCTGTTACGCTTTTATTTGTTCTACCAGTTCTTTGGGTTTTTTTTCCTTTTTACCTTCTCTTATATTGAGTAACCATTTTTTCTCATTCATCTTTTCTCTCTACTGGTTTATATTATACACTAATATAACATACTACTATAATTATAACACATTATACACTTATATTATAATAAATATTTTTATTCCTTTGATAAATGTTTTATTTATCCTATCATTCAGATATTAGAGGAAAAAGGGTAAGACTAACCTGCAAGGGATATTTATTTATATGAATGATTTAGGAAACTCCTAGAAATAAACTCATCCTAAGGGAAAACTAGTTTATAGAAAAAATAAGACTATTAAAGCAATTTGATAGAAATTCATTGATAGGTCTGAGTAATACATAAGGCTCCTAAGTTTTCAAGAAGTATTCATTCAGAAATCTTTGTGAATATGCAAATTCACAAATACTTTGAGCATACAGTTTACTTTTATAAAATACAACTAGATATAAACACAGAATACAAGTTCCATGGGGGTAGGAATTTTTGTCTTTTATTTACTGCTATACTCCTAGTTACCAGAATAATACCAGCACATGGGCATATTTGTTGATTGAATGGTCCAAATATTTTTTAAAAACCTCACATCCTGTTGAATATTTTCCATCCATCCCTCCAAATCTACTCTACAAACTCCAGCCTATTCTTTGTCCCAGAATGTGGACCTGTATTGAGTCCATCAAAAGTTGTCCTCACACTATGGCTTCAATTAAGGTTCAACCAATAACAGGCCTCATCAGGAAACCAGATGTTAGGATAGGTATTTCCCTGGCTCATCTCTTTTAAGTTGCCATGGGTTGGCCACACGTCTTCTCTGAAGGCCCCCACCCTGTAGGTTAGCCACCACCCTCTTCAAGTATCCACTCCCATCCCTTGGCACTTGGACCTATGAGCAGTAACAATCCCCACTTTGCTTGCCCTGGAGTCCCAAACCATTGCTTGCTTGGGTTTCTTGTAAACTTGTCTTTACCTTGGCAATATTTTTTTTTCTTTCTCTCCCTTCAATTATTGAACATACAATCTTCTTCTTGCTACCTCTTTACAAAGCCTAAATTCATGAAGAGATTACAATAAATGTGATTTGAGCATCTACTGAAACAGTTTCATGAGTTATCTGGTCTTGATTCTCTAAAGACAGTTGGTAGATTCATTCAAAAAAGAAACTGGCACTCAGTCTGATATGCCATAGCTTAATTTAGTTGAAGCTTCTATTTTCTAGCTAAGATCCATTTAGTTTTTAGACTTAGGTATGTTCTCTTCATTGCAATCATCCATATTTTAGAGCCATTTTTCACACATAAACATGCAGTCCAAAAACTTTTGCTGTTATTGTTTTATCACTGCATGAGCTGTTGCCAACATATTGATAAAAAGGAAAAATAAGAGCTGAGTTGGGAGGTGAGTACCTAAACACTCCCACACAGTAGCCTCTCTATATTTCTAAGACTTCTGTTTCAGCAATATTATGCATTATTACACAAAGATCACAGATCTTCAGAGTTGCTCATGAACAGGCTAAACTATGACTATATTGGTCTTAAATGCAAAGGGCCTTGTATACTATTTTGTGAATCAATTTGTAATCTCCTGGCTAGCATGGTCTATAAGATTGTATCACAGGATGAATTAGCAAAGTACTACAACCCTTAATAATAACAAATTACTGAGGCAGGTACAGTTTTTATTCCTGTTTTCAGATAAGGAAACAGAAACACAGCTAAGTATATTATTCAAGTTCACAGAGTTATTAAGTGCTATAGCTGGGATTCAAATAAGGGGTCTGGTGGTTCCAGAGCTCATGCTCTCAAATCCAAACTCCCAAGTAATTAAATGGATGTATAGACCAGTGGTTATTAGTTGTAAGCCAATATACAGTGAGATTAGTCCTCCATTGTACCCTTGATAAAGATTAAATGACTCATCGTGTGTCCTCTTCAGACACCATTTTCACATATGTAAAACAGAGATAATAAGAGTGCCAACTCATGGAGTTGTTGTAACTGACCAAATCAAATAAGAAAATGAATGTAAAGTATTTGGCTCAGTAAATTTTAAACAGTCATATTTTTTTAAGTTTCTGGAAATATCTGTCAAAAGCAATTGTTTTCATTAGAAGTTAACATATCTTAGTTACTGTTTCCAAATATTATTTCTGAGACAGGAAAATAAATCATTTCTTTCACATTGTAATTATAAGCTATATAATTCACATTAAGAGACTATTTTTAATTTCTCCAATTTTTAAAGCAAAAAAATATACATTAAAACCCAAATATCAAACAGGGCCAGATGGAAAAACATCTTTCCCAGACTCCCCAGAGGTGGAAAAATGAGTTTTCCTGATCTGCCTGGTAGAAAATTTGAATACCACTTCAAGAATTCCAATGTGTTGGGTGGTATTCTCATGACAGTTCCTCCATGGTCAGACTCTTCTCAAAAGACTAGGTGCTCAAGCAGTCCATGAAATTATAGTAAATCTAGTATCATTTTTGCAACATATTCTTTCCCATCCAGTTTTACCTGGTAGGCAAGATTTAAGGTGAAACCCAGGATCTTGTTGGAGTACAGTGATGGCAAATATGATGAATTCACATGGATAAAGGCTGAGGAAATCCACAGGGCAAACAAATTTAATGTTCTACTTTACTTCCAAGGTGCATTAACAGTTGTTGCTGCCCAGATTCTCCAATAGATAGGAAGATAGGTAGTCTAGGAGAGTAACAAGAGCATACAATAGCAGGGCACCTGGGTGGCTCAGTCATTAAGTGTCTGCCTTCAGCTCAGGTCATGATTCCAGGGTCCTAGGATTGAGCCCCGCATCGGGTTCCCTGCTCTGCAGGAAGCCTGCTTCTCCCTCTCCCACTCCCCTTGCTTGTGTTCCTGCTCTTGCTATCTCTCTCTCTGTCAAATAAATAAATAAAACCTTTAAAAAAAAAAAGAGCATGCAACAGCAATGCCTTTGTGGCTCAGGCCTGATCAAAACATGTCTTGTACTGGCCCTTAGCCCACTAAAGGATGCCAATGTTCTTGCAATCATACAACTATGTATGTTTTAATTCCTATCTTTCAAGGGAGTTTAAGAATACAGAATAAATATGGTACATTTTAGAATATCAACTTATTTGATGGTCAATTAAAATATAATTTTCTTTCTTAAAACAAAAATATGGACTATGATTTAAAAGTCACATTAATTTTTATGAGGAAATACAAAATTTCAGAGAAATTTGACTCTTGGTTCAGACCTCTTTGAGACAGCCCCCAATGATGTCTAAGCTATTCATTTATCTATTATGATATCACTAATGGCAGTTTAGTGAAAACTAAAGGTATCATTCTACAAAGCAGATAATAGTGCTTTGGGTTAGGTAATGAAATGTTAGAAGGTTTGCCATTGGAATCTTTCTGCAAATCAATTTAATAATTCTGTGACTCTCTTGTATATGCCATATTACCATATGAGCCTTTCTATGGTTAGTAAATACCCAGAAAACATGAACTTTTTAATTCAAAATGATGATGTAGGTGGAGTGGAGGAGGCAACCTTGAGAGTAGAGAGCAGAGAGCTGAGTCAGACATTTTGGACATTAATTTCAACACAGTGTTGAAGTGCAGGTTCTGTAATGTAAAGGAATCAGGAATGAGAACTCTATTTTAACTTAAGTATTTTACCCCTAAACTAGTTCCCATCTACACACACACACACACACACACACACACAGGTGCGCACATGTGTGCACGTACACACACACACACACACACTCACTATTGCAGAATAAAAACCTAAAACTAAAAAATTGAAACTAAAATATTCTTTGAAGTTTTCTCAACTAGATGGTGAATATTATAATTATCCACACTGAAACAGTTCTACTATATGACCTATTTATCTTCATTTCAAATATTGGCCTTAGGAATCAAGACATCAGGGCACCTGGGTGGCTCAGTCATCAGGCATCTGCCTTCGGCTCAGGTCATGATCCCAGGACCCTGGGATCGAGCCCCACTTCAGGCTCCCTGCTCAGCAGGAAGCCTGCTTCTCCCTCTCCCACTCCTGCTGCTTGTGTTCCCTCTCTCACTGTCTCTGTCTCTGTCAAATAAATAAATAAATAAAATCTTTAAAAACAAAGAAATCAAGACATCAGATGGCTAATGAGAAAACAGGCACAACCTTGGAGTGATAGTAGTCCAGCAAATTACTAGTTCAATAGTTTCGAATTTTTAAACTCAATTTAATCAATAACAGAGACTAAAATTTTGTTCATATTTTACACACTATTAGTTGGTGCTGACTGTTACAAAAACTTTAAAAATTGATTTTAACTTGACCAGCATTAGTTTGGAAAGCTTTAAGTTATTTGGTATACATAATTGAGGTTAATGTGCTAATTTTTTCTTGAAGAAAAGTACTAGTATCTTATTTCCCTGTGTTTTAAAGAGCTACCAGCCTGGAGAATTTTTTACGCCCTTGAAACTTGAAAAGTGACATCCCTTTATTATCATCATTAACAACATTGTAATTTCTAGGTGAGAATATTCTTTAAGTGGTTTCTCAGCACTTGTAGCACCCGTTAATGAGATTGGTCAAAGGTTTAATTTACCTGTCACATTATTCTTCTAACTCAGAATCTGTGACCAAAGAATTACAGAAGCCTGAAAGTCTCTTGTTTTTCTTTGTTTCATTGTTTTCTGTGAAACACACACACACACACCATTTCTCCCTATTATCAAGCTCTTCTTGTTCTAATCTGTTCATTATGGAATTCAAACTCTACTCAAGTGATCACTCTTTAGCATGAAAATTTTTAAGAGGAAACTAACCTCCAAATCTTAATTTTGCTATTATTCCCTAAAGAGGCAAGACACTATCAGATTCAATTTATTTAATTATGCCTTTTCTAACCCACTAAACATTAATGCCTCTAACACAAAGTACAGGTTGTATTTTTCCAAAGTGGACCTTTGGACACTAGAATGTTGGATGTCAAGACTGTTAAGTAGCTGTCTTTTCAAGGTTAAAGTTTTCTGTTCTTGTTCATGTAACATTTTATGAGCTGTTTTCTTTTATCTAACTTTTAAAAACACACTCAACATGTGCATGCTGTTATGAAAGAGCTTTAGGCTCACAAGCAATGTAATATTTAACATTCTGACTTAGAGAGTTATATAATTTGCAAACAAATAATTTCAGATAATAAGTGTTATGAAGAAAATCAAATTAAGTGATATACTAGTGAGTGATAGAGTACAAACTGGTTAGGCAAGGTCTTTCTGAGAAACTGACATTTGAGCTGAGAGCCAAACAAGGATTCAACCATGCAAGGATTTCAGGGAACTGTGGTCTAGGAAGAAAGAAAAAAAAAAAGCAGGAAGAACAAAATTGGCATGGCCAAGGAATAGAAAAAAAGCCAGTCAGTGAAAAGCAAGACTGGTAAGACACTGGAGAATTAACCCTAGGCCCCAGAACATTTAGGACTTGGATTTTATTCTATGTGCTAAGATAAGTCACTACAAAATTCTAGGCAGGGGAATGTCATGATCTTTTTTTTTTTTCAAAAAAATTATCCTGGCATTTAAAATTTCCCTCACTTGAAAATGTACTCAAGAGGGCAAGAGTTGAAGGAGCCAACAGCCTTCCATGTGAAAAAAAAATGTGGTAGGCTCTAGCAGGACCATCGTCTAAGATCACACTTTCCAAAGTCAATGCCACATTATACCACTTAAGGAATTTTTAGACCTTTTAAAAATATAGATTTCCAAGGCCTCACTTCTTAACGTTTCTGATTCAGGGGTCTAGTGTTGACATCAGGACTCTATATCTTAAAAATCTCCCCAGATGCTTCTAATGTACATCCCTGTACATACTGCATGGAGCACCGGGTGTTATACGAAAACAATGAATTGTGGATCACTAGATCCAAAAAAAAAAAAAAAAGCCCTAATGATGTATTGTATGGTGACTAACATAATAAAATTAAAAAAAACCTTGACCTAACTAAACCATACAGATCTGAAAATAAAGTTGAGAAAATGATCTTAAGTAGCAAATAAAATTTCAGTATAAGAAAACTGGCATTTAAAAATATTTTTTCCCATAATTATCTTTCACCATACTGAAGGGAATCAGCATTTTTTTAACAGATGAGAACGCAGGTACTTAAAAATCCCCTTTGATATTCCTTCTGTTCACTGACCTGCTGATCTCTCTTATGGCCCACAGTCTCTCTTAACGCTAGTCAACGTATTTGCAGCTTAGCACACACAATCTATATAGAAAAGTACCAAACAATTTAGGTTTATATTGGCCTCTAACCTAATGTTCAATCTCAATGCTATTGCATTTCTGACAGATTTTCTTTGATCTTCTTTTATACAATCCTTTAGCATATGCGTTCTAACCATGGTCTCTCTTGGTTACTATAGCAGCTAATAACTTTTCTGCTCCTGTAATTAATTCTGAAGCACAGCAATGGGATTTGCCTAATGTGGCTGATCTGGCCAGTTGTGTTTAATATTCCTTCCTCTTCTGAAAAACTCAACAGTGTAACTACGAACTTACCTCAGCCTAACCTATATTCACCCTCCTTAGTGGACCAGACTTTGGAGTAAATTGAAAGGATTATGTCAGAAATTATAACCCAAATAGATAACTTCTAAATTGGCGGTTTTCTCTGAGCCTGAGTAGTGACTCTCATCAGCACCCCAGGAGCTTAAGGCATTATTTATAGATGTGACAAAAGAGTAAGAACCACCTGACAGCACAGAATTAGAATTACTCTAATTCACCAGCCTAGGCATATTTCTCTTGTTGAAATTCCAGAACTGATTTTGTGCTGCTTTTGCAATAGTTTTTCCAATTTTTCATATTGACAAAGCTTATTAGATGTTGTTCCAGTAGGTGGATCTGCTCTATGAACAATGGTGTTTCTCTAACTCAGTCTAGCACCTATTGACTGCCTCTCCATTGTTGATGACCATCACCTTTCACACTGGAGTTCAAAGTCTGTGTGAGTCTAAAGGGAGATTTTAATTTATCTGGGCACATCATAGCAGTGATTTTGACTCTGTAAGCTCTCCATGAAATAATACTGAGGTTTGACCTGAGCAGAGACACTTCATCTCTCTCAGTATACCCACCCCCCAAAAAAGGGTTGTTGTTCAGTTTACTGTGAACAGTTGGATGCCTACAGTGCCTGGTACAGTTCTAAAGCATGGGTAAGTACTGCCTTCCTCAGGCATGTCCCAAGACCATGGAGACGTCTCTAAAAATAGGTGATACTGAAACTTCTTCCTTATAGAGCAGTTTTCAACTGGGGTTGTATTACCTCGTAATGGATATTTTGGAAATGTGTAGGAGCGTTTTTGATTATTGCAAAGGTCAGAGGGCACAGTGGCACTTAGTGGGAAGATGGGGGTAGAGGCAAGGATTCTTTATGACCTGCAATATTAAGCATTCTCCAGCACAATGAAAAATTGTTCCATGCCCTGCACTACTCTTGAATGTCCTTCAGAACAGCGAGTGTAAGTGAAAAATCTCTTTATAAGTTTCTGAGGATTTTTTGCACAGTTTCAATAAAAACTGAATTATGCAGGGATACAACTACAAAGTAAAATAAGGAAAAATGTCAACTTTGATTTGCTGGAAACTGCTGAGAGGTATTCATTATTTCATAAAATCATGTCACTATTAACTGTTCCACTTCTGGCATTTCAATCAACTCTATCAATCTCACCTTGGAGCTATACCATTCGCAATGATTCTATGTGTGGGGAATATCATGTGGCTACTTCACTATGCTTTCTAGAGTGGCATGCCTATGCATGTGCATATTAAAATATGCATTTCATTATGAATATCTTTCCTTGGATTTTCCCTTTACATTGCATTAAAATATATTAATTTTTAAGAATATTTCATATGTGAGTAAGCTATATCATCTATGGATTTTATTTCAGGAGGAGTCAACAATAGTGCCTTAAAACACTATAAAAAGGAAATTTTGTCTGATAAAATTGGTACCCTCTTCCTAGGTATAAGGCTCTCTTCAGACAGGCTTTCCTTTTCATAACCTGCCTGAGGATACCACACTCAAAATTACCAAACACTACTAGCATAAAAGCCTATTTGTAACATAACTTTCTTATTCCAAATATAACAACTCTTATTAACTGAACACCTGTTATGCACCAGGCACTGTACTATATACCTTTTATTTATTACATCTAGCCCTCAACTCTCAGGGGAAGTAGCATTTATCTTTAGCACTGTTTTACAGGCAAGAAAACTGATGCAGAGCAAAGGTTAAATAACTTGACTGAGGTCACAACATTTGTAAGCACTTTGACTCAAATCGATCAAATTCCAGTGCCAAAGACTCCCAAAGACAGAGATGGACAGAATTCAAAACTGGAAAGGCAAAGAAGTAGGTAAGTAACTAGGCATAGCCCTGGTCAGTTTGGCTAAGTTAACTGTGTAAAGGTGAAATCAGACAAGACACTACCATCCACTGCCATCCCCCCTGGTCCTTCATCTTGACATTAGGACCCTCACTCAAGCCCCAGCAAGTTCCCACACTTCTCAGACTCTGAGCAACAGCACTTGACAAGTGCTAGTCTGAACTGAAATTTGTTATACATGTAAAACACACATCAAATTTCAAAGACTTAGGGAAAAAATGCAAACTATCTCACTAATAATTTTATATATAATATATGTGTTCTCATGATCATATTTTTGGGTATATTGGGTAAAATATTAATTTCATCTATTATTATGTTTCTAAGGAGGCTTTTTAAAATGTTAAATTATACATATGTGGCTCACATCACATTGGAGAGAGCTGAGATTGATTATTTTCCTTTAATTGAGTATCCTTCCCCTGCACAACAGAAATCTGTAGAAGCTTGGGGCCTTGGCCAAGTGTTACCTGGAATGGCTGTTCAGGGTGTTGGAAGCAGCAGGAGAAAACAGTGTGGGTGTATGGTGAGGGGAGGGTCAGCAGATGTTCCCACACATTTCATCATGTCATTTGGGTCACTTGGATATTGAGAACCACATGCTCACTTACTATTTATTACCATTATTTTTATCCCATATGTTTCACACAACTGCCAACACATGGGAGCAGTAGGCAAAATCTGGAACAGAAGCTGTGTTTGAATACACGTATAAAAAAACAGTCAAAATATTTAATGTGTTACCTAAATATGATATTGTTTATATTTACTAACAGTGAAGAAGAAAATAAGTGGCTTGTAGGCCTACCAAAACTCAGGCAAGTAGTGTTAGTTCATTATAAATGGAAAACACTAGAATTAGGTTAAATATAAACTAATTAAAGGCAGGGGAGTCAAGTCCATGACCTCTCAGGATTAATGCCCCCAACAATCATACCCCCAACTTACATACTATAATAGTTAAAAAAAAAAAACCTGACTTCAATGAGGTTGTCTATAGTGACGAATCACAATGATTTTTAACTTACACTTTTTTTTGATGTAGTGTTCCATGATTCATTGTTTGCATATAACACCCAGTGCTCCATTCAATATGTGCCCTCTTTAATACCCATCACCAGGCTAACCCATCTCCCCACCCCCTCCCCTCCAAAACCCTCAGTTTGTTTCTCAGAGTCCATAGTCTCTCATGGTTCATCTCCCCCTCCGATTCCCCCCCTTCATTTCTCCCTTCCTACTATCTTTTTTTTTTGAACATAATATGTATTATTTGTTTCAGAGGTACAGGTCCGTGATTCAACAGTCTTACACAATTCACAGAGCTCACCATAGCACATACCCTCCCCAATGTCTATCACCCAGCTGCCCCATCCCTCCCACCCCCCACCACTCCAGCGATCCTCAGTTTATTTCCTGAGATTAAGAATTCCTCATATCAGTGAGATATGATACTTGTCCTTCTCTGATTGACTTATTTCACTTAGCATAATATTCTCTAGTTCCATCCACATCATTGCAAATGGCAAGATTTCAGGGGTTTTTGATAGCTGCATAATATTCCATTGTGTATATATACCACATCTTCTTTATCCATTCATCTATTGATGGACATCTTGGCTCTTTCCCTAGTTTGGCTATTGTGGACATTGCTGCTATAAACATTGGGGTGGACATACCCTTTCGGATCACTACATTTGTATCTTTGGAGTAAATACCCAGTAGTGCAATTGCTGGGTCATACGGTAGCACTATTTTCAACTTTTTGAGGAACCTCCATACTGTTTTCCAGAGTGGCTGCACCAGCTTGCATTCTACCTCACACTTTTTAACTGAACAAAATGTCACAAAAAAATAACTTACTGACAAAGCATATCCCTTCAAGGTCTATTAATGGAAGAATTATTCATCACTTCTGATGTACCTTACTATGAAATATTATACATTTTGGAAAGGAAGAAAAGCAGGAAGCTAACTTTAGTTCTAAATGTCCAAAAAGTATTATTGCCTGTGATAGTTTCCTCCCATCGCATTTCATAGCCCTTAGAGAAAATCAGCATACTTTGATTAACAAGATCTGGCCATGCCAGAAAGAGCAAAGAAGAGTTTCTAATTATTTTGTGGATGAAAGTGTGAAGTAACTGTTTAACAACTTGGCTCAGGTCTCTAAGCTCATTACAGGGCACGTGCCCCTGAGGACCATTTGAGAGCATTCTCAGCTGAGCTAGCCAAATTGCAGAGGAACTGCAAAGTCCTTACTGCATCATTTTTTTCTGGAAGAAACTAAGCACAATGCAAACATTTTTGGAGATTGTTTCGTTTCCAACTCAAATGTAGATCTAATCTGAAAAATTGTTTCTGGAGCCCACACGGAAAGGAGAGTTCATCACTCACTTCCCTCTACTCCTTCACTAATGACATTTACTTCTTTCTGTCTGTCACATAATTAGGCACATATGTCTGTCTTACCAAACAGACTATAAACTCTGATGGCAAGGAATACATACATCTTGATCTCTGTAGCTTCCCTAATCCCTGTCATATGTGGACAACAGGTTTTTATAGTATTGGATTTACTCTCTCAACTGTTCCAAAGAGCAGCAGCAAAGAGGATGCATGAGCAGAAGTACATTGGACTGAACAATTGGCAGAGCTGATTTATAATCTGAACTCCACCACTTAGTCTCTCCTGGGTTCAGCCGCATCCTCTGTAAAGCAAGAGGACTAAGCTAGTCTATTTCCAAGGTCCATTTCCCTTCCAACCCTTTGTGGTTCTCCTCATCTTTGCTTTAAAAAATCTGAAAATGTTTCCATTTTGTTATCTAAGATAGAGCAGATCTTTCTAATAAGGATCTAAAATATGAATGTTGTTTTCCACATTTTTTATTATTTCCTGGAAAGCCCAGATCAGACTTTTAACCACATCCAAGAAGTCTACATCAAATTCTATCAACTCGATTTGAGAGTTCATCCAGTAAATCGTAAACTGACTTTTATTTTTATTAAAGAACACTCCAGGTTAAGCTCCTCTGTATGACAGTTTATTGGGTCTAGGCACATGTGAGAGAAATAAAGAGAGAGGGTAGGGCAGACAGGTAGGAAGGAAGGAAGGAAGGAAGGAAGGAAGGAAGGAAGGAAGGAAGGAAAGAAGGAAGGGAGGGAGGGAAGAAGAGAGGGAGGGAAATGTCTCTAAAAAAAGTGTAATTTCCTCTCAAGAAGGTGTCGTATCTTTTTTTTCCTTTTGAACCTCTGATTATCCAGGCCCTTTTGCATATAGGATGGTTCTTGACACATAATCATGCTTATTAAATGTGTGAGTAAAAAATATGTGAATAAAGAAATGAATGAATAAGTAAATATACGATTAGAATTTTTGAAAATTACTACCAAAATATCTTTGCAGGATTGCATAGAAATGGTATGAATTTGTGTATGTCCTGGCTTTTGGCTTTGTCCTAGAAAGCCTAGGATAACTAGGCCAAAAAGAGGGGGGTGGGAAACTGCCACTAAATGTAAAAGGAATGAATAAATGCACAGCCAGCAAAGCCATGGAAAACTGAAGTGCCATCTTTATCCAGATATACCACAGGGACTATCTGAAAGAGCTAGAGCAGGCATGCCAAACTCCCCAGATTAATTCTCAGCAAAGACTACCCAGACCTTGGAATCTACCTTCAGCATCTCACTATGAAATGCAAAATTATATTTGATTGACCTCTAATGTCAACTGACAGTCACCTCTAACACTTATTTTTAAAAAAAGTTGGGGGTTATGGTTTCATGACTTTCTAAAATTACTGGTACCTTCCTGACTTACTTTTAATTGTTGGTGACTGCAATATATTTTTCTTTAATAATTACATTTTGAAAAAAAAAGTAGACACAAATTTCTTATATTAAGACAAAACAAGTAGAAAACAAACCTTGTGGAAAGAAGAACTTCAGTAAATTGTGTGGGAAATGACAAATTTAACACAGGAAGAAGACTGAGCCCAATCCTATTCCAGAAAAAAAAAAGAAGATGGTGTAAAGGATAGTCTGGGACTGAGAAGGAGCCCTAGAGTTTAATTGGCAGTAAATTCACTTGGCTCCTCTAGCACTATGCTGAAATACAGAGAAAGAGCTCAATAACTGTAGAGAGTAATACTCTCTATTAAGAAGTATGAACATTTGGGCGCCTGGGTGGCTCAGTCATTAAGCGTCTGCCTTCGGCTCAGGTCATGATCCCAAAGTCCTGGGATCGAGCCCCGCATTGGGCTCCCTGCTCGGCGGGAAGTCTGCTTCTTCCTCTCCCTCTCCCCTTGCTTGTGTTCCCTCTCTTGCTGTGTCTCTCTCTGTCAAATAAATAAATAAAATCTTTAAAAAAAAAAGAAGTATGAATGCTTGAAGTAACAGAGGATGTGTTGTGGAAATAACTGTGACACAACCCATCAACATATAAACAAAAAGGAAAAAAGGTTCTAATACTTTCACCCCCTTTTCCATTCTCTTCTTAAAAGCTTGGCAAACAAGGAGGAATTAAAACAATAATAACACTAAATTAGAAGTATGAAGTTGTTCTGGTGATTTTCAAGACTTGCTATTCCAAAGATAATCTTATATACTGATTAAAGTTTTGATTTTAGAAAATAATGAAGTACTAACTGGTGTTAAAATGGAAATATAAATGCTCAAAAATCCCCCGACCCCCCCAAAAATTTTCCTTCCATCAAATTTTAAAATCTTTCTTATGGAAGGCAGCCTCCAAAATGACTCCCAATTATTTTTGCCACCTGGTATGCTGGTTCCTGTGAACTCCCCTGACACATTGAATAAAGGTGATCTGTGTAACAGTGGGATATTGCAGAAATAATGAATGTGAGGGCGCCTGGGTGGCTCAGTTGGCTAAGCGACTGCCTTCGGCTCAGGTCATGATCCTGGAGTCCCGGGATCGAGTCCCGCATCAGGCTCCCTGCTCAGCAGGGAGTCTGCTTCTCCCTCTGACCCTCCCCCCTCTCATGTGCTCTCTCTCTCTCTCTCTCATTCTCGCTCTCTCAAATAAATAAATAAAATCTTTAAAAAAAAAGAAATAATGTGTGACTTTTGAGGGTGAAGAACAATACCCTCTCCACAGTACAGGTACACAGAGATCTGAGAATGGGGCAGAAATAAGGAGAAAAAATCTAGCATCACAGTCCCCATACTAAGTATAGAGTAACACAAAAGGAATTTGAAGCTAATGGTACACTGAAAGTAATCACAGCACAACAAAATCCAAAGCCAGCAAAATTCCTGATACAAACAGCCAGCAGAAAAAAAAAAAAAAACCCACTGCTAGACAAAAATACCTCAGTATCTATTGTTCAATACACATTGTCCAGCACTCAATCAAAAGCAACTAGCAAGATGATAGATTTAAATCCATCCATATCAAAGTTTATATTAATGGTAAATGGTGGAAACATACCAATAAAAATAAAGAAATGATCATTCTGAATAAAGACAAGACCCAATTATATGCTAACAATAAATCCATTTTTAAGTATATAAACATAGATTAAAAGTAAAAGAACAGAAAAAGACAAATCATGTAAACACTAATTAAAAGGAAGCAGGGGTGGCTATATTAATATGAGAAGTAGACTTCAGAAGAAGAAATATTGCAAGGGATAAAAAGGACATTGCAAAGAAAAGAAAACATTACATAATGATTAAGAAGTCAGTTCATCATGAAGAAATAACCATCCTAAATTTGTAAGCACCTAACAACAGAGTATCACAATACATGAAAAATAATTTGAAATAACTAGAAAATAGACAAATCCACAATTAAAATTGATGAGTCAACAATCCCTTAGGTAAACAACAGAACAGGTAGACAGAAAATAGGTAAGGATGTGGACGATCTGAATAACACTATTAACCAACTTAACCTGATATTTTTAGAATGCTCTACCCAACAATGACAGAATGTAAGTTATTTTCAGGTGCACATAAAACATTCACCAATATAGACTATTTCCAGGACCATAAACCAAGCATCAGGAAATGTAAAATAATTGGGGTTGCCTGGGTGTCTCAGTTGATTAAGTGACTGCCTTCAGCTCTGGTCATGATCTGGAGTCTCAGGATCAAGTCCCACAACGGGCTCCCTGCTCAGTAGGGAGTCTGATTCTCCATCTGACCCTCCCCCCTTTCATGCTCTCTCTCATTCTCTAGCTTTCAAATAAATAAAACCATTAAAAAAAGAAATTTAAAATAATTGAAAAACAAAGAAATTTAAAATAATTGAAATCATACAGAGTGTGTTCTCTAGCTTACATGGAATCAAACTAGAAGTCAGTATCAGAAAGATATCTGAAATTTTCCCTAATATTTGGAAATTAAGCAACATATTTTTAAATAACTATGTCAAAGCAACAGAAGTCACAAAGGAAATTAGAAAATATTTTGAATTGAATAAAAATGAAAACATACTATATCAAAATTTGTGAAATGCAGCCAAAGCAGAGCTTAAAGGGAAATGTATAGTGTTAAGTGTTTATATTAAAGACAAAAAGTCTTGGGGTGCCTGGGTGACTCAGTTGGTTAAGTGTTGGACCTTAACTTCAGCTCAAGTCATGATCTCAGGTCATGCGATCAAGTCCCACGTGGGCTCCTCACTCAGCAGG
This sequence comes from Callorhinus ursinus, assembly GCF_003265705.2. NCBI lineage: Eukaryota > Metazoa > Chordata > Mammalia > Carnivora > Otariidae > Callorhinus > Callorhinus ursinus. The sequence goes on from NW_027397073.1 coordinate 54,507,539, forward strand.
AAGTCTGCTTGAGATTTTCTCCCTCTCCCTCTTCCCCTTCCCCCATTCATGTGTGCATGCTAAAATAAATCTTTTAAAAAAGAAAAAAAATCTTAAATCAATTATGTAAACCTCTTAAATAAAGATTTTAAGAGAACGGTCCAAAATGATGGCATAGGAGGACCTTAAACTCATCTTCTCCCACAAATCTATACCTACATACAGAGTGGTTCCTCCTGAAGAAGAACTGAGGGCTGATTGAACAGCTTCTGCACAACAAAAGATAAGAGGACCACAAAAAAAACATGAGAGATGGAGACATTGCAATAACAAGAACCCCATCCTTGATGCTACAGACTGCAGTGGGGAGGGATATCACTGAGGGGTCCATGTGCAGATTCACCCAACTTGAGGCACAGTGCAAAAAAAAAAAAAAAAAAAAGAAGAAGCAGGGTTTATTTTCTCCAATTTTTATTTAAATTCTATTTAGTTAGCAATATACTGCAATATTGGTTTCAGAAATAGAATTCAGTGATTCATCATTTATACACAACACCCAGTCCTCATCATATCAAGTACCCTCCTTAATAGCCATCACCCATTTAGCCCAACCCACTCACTTCACTTCATCACCCCTCAGTTTGTGTTTAAGAGTCTCTTATGGTTTGTTTTACTATTTTTTTTTCAAAAAGCAGCAGTTTAAAATACAACTAGACTATAAGTGAAGGAAACCCACTAGGTAACCCTAGAGCATTTACCAAATAGTGGGTAATCTGCAGTAATTCTCTCCAAGGTTGGAACTGCTGGTGAATGCTATTATTTATGTTCCCCCTCCACCTTGATAGCATAGATGAGAGTAGGATCTGACCACTCAACCTGGCTTGCTGGCTGGGGGAGCCCTGGGCTCCTATAACACCTGAGCTCCAGCTGTCCCCCCAGGACAGCTCCTCCCATCTGTGCCCATTTCAGCTCCAGCTGTCCCACCAAGGTCACCCCAGCATGGAGCAACCTGGGAGTCCCTAGCCGGTATCTACTTCATTTCCAGCCATCCCATCAGAAGAGCCTTGATGCAGAGTACGCTGGGACTTCCAGCCCGTGCCCACTATAACTCTAGCCAGCCAATCTAAGGAACATCTATAGGAACATTCCTAAGGTCACTCTTTCAACACTGGGAGAGGCAGTTCCTTTACCTAATTCATAAAAACAAACAGAGAAAATCAAACAAAATGAGGAGACAGGGGAATATGCATCAAACAAACAAAAAGACAAAATTTCAGAAAAAGAACTCAATGAAACAGATTAGCAACCTACCTAATAAAGAGTTTGAATAATGGTCATTACTAATTTACTAATGGTAAAGATGCTCACCAGACTAAAAAGAGTGTATAAACTCAATGAGAACTTCAACCAAGAGAGAGAAAATATAAAAAAGAACACAATAACTGAAGAATACAATAACTGAAATGAAAAACATGCTAGAAGAAATCAACAGCAAATTAGAGGATGCAAGAACTGATCAGCAATCTGGAAGACAGGGTGATGGAAAGGACCCAAGCTGAATAGCAAAATAAAGATATTTCTTTAAAAAAATGGGGGTAGGGTTTTGGATCTCTGAGACAACATTAAGCATACTAACATTTGCATTATAGGGATCCTAGAAGGATAAAAGAGAAAGGGACAGAAACTAATTTGAAGGAAATAATAGCTGAAAACTTCCTACCTGAGGAAGGACACATCCAGGCCCAGGAAGCACAGAGAACCCCAAACAAGATGAACTCAAAGAAGTCCACACCAAGACACATAATAATTAAAGTGACAAAAGTTAAAGATAAGAAGAGACTCTTAAAAGCAGCAAGAGAAAAACAACTAGTTACACAAAAGGGAAAACACATAAGGCTATCAGTTAATTTTTCAACAGAAACTTTGTAGGCCAGAAGAGAGTGGCAATAATATAGTCAAAGGGCTAAAAGAGAACCTCAACAAGATGGTGGAGGAGTAGGAGACCTAAATTTCATCTGGTCCCAGGAATTCAGCTAGATAAGAATCAAACCATTCTGAAAACCTACAAACTCAAAAGGAGAGCAAAGAAAAGAATAACAACAACTCTCTGAACAGAAGAGCAACCACTTTCTGGAAGGTAGGACATGCAGAGAAGTGAATCCAAGGCAATATTAGGGAAGATAGACCGTGGGGGAAGGGAGCCTCAGCTGGCTACTGGCAAGTGATAGAGCAGCGGAGCATAAATTGGAACTTTTGGAAGTCTGCTCTGCTGAAGGACATCGCTCCAGTGGCTAAGTGGGAGTGGAACCCTCGCTGGGACAGTGTGGTCTCAGGACCCTCAGGGTCACAGAAAAGCCAGGGATGCCTGGTGGCAGAGATCCCAGGTATTGGAGCAGGGAAGCCAGCTGCAAAGAGTGAGCCGAGGAGTGGGCTCTCAGCTAGGGGTTGCCATAAACTATGATCTGCGGCACAGTCTGGCCACTACTCTTCCAGCAGGGACAAAACAAGCGGTAGATCTGGGGAGACTTCACTTCCTCCCCGGGAGGAGCAGCGTGGGAGCACACCACAGGGATCTGTCAGGTTGGAGACTCCACACAGTGTCGGGTGCCAGAGATAGAAATGCTCGGTCACAGGCCAGGTGAGCAGAGAGTCTGGCCAGAGACCAGGGAGACAGAAGTGACTGACTGCTTTTCTCTGAAGGCTCACTGAGGAGTGGGGCCCCCGAGTTCTCAGCTCCTCCAGGATGGAGATTGGGAGGCTGCTATTTTCTTTCTCATCCTCCAAAGCTGTATGAAAAGCTTTCAGGGAACAAAAGCTACCAAGAGCAAACCAGTGCAGATTACCTAGCCCAGCCTCTGGCAAAGGTGGTGTAATTCCACCTCAGGCAAAGAAATTTGAGAATCACTGCAACAGGCCCCTCCCCCAGAAGATCAGCAAGAACACCCAGCCAAGACCAAGCTTATCGATCAAGGAGAACAGCAGAACTCCAGCACTAGGGGAATACAGCACATAGAATTCATGGCTTTTTTTCCCATGATGCTTTAGTCTTTCAAAGTTAATTTTTTAATTTTCTTTTTCTTTTTCTATTTTTTTCTTTTTCTTCTTCCCTTTCAACCAATATCTTATCAATCCCTTTTTTAAAAATCTATTTTTCATTTTTAGAGTCAAATTATATCCCTTCATTGTAGTGAACCTTATTTATTGTACATATATAAGTTGTTCTCTCTTTAAAATTTTGGGATACAGTTTTTTCTAACAGACCAAAATATACCCTAAATCTCTAGTGTATGGATTTGTTCTACTCTCCTGCCTGATCACATTCTCTCCCTTTTCTTCTTTTTTTTTCAAATTTTTCTTCTTTCTTTTTTCAACCAACTTCTTATCAATTCCTTTGAAAAAATCTCTCATAATTTTCATCTTTACATTCATATTCCATCCCTTCCCCATATTTACCCTTATTTTTATACATATGTAAGTTTTTCTTTCTTTAAAACTTTGGGAGGCAGTTTCTTCTAACAGACCAAAATATGCCCAAAATCTAGTGTGTGGCACTGATCTATTCACCAGCCTGATCATATTTTATAATATTCTTTTTCTTTCTTTCTTTTCCTTTCTTTCCTCCCGGTTTTGGGTCTCTTCTGGTTTGCTTAGTGTAAATTTTTCTGGGGTCATTGTTACCCTGTTAGCATTTTGTTCTCTCATTCATTTGTTCTCCTCTGAACAAAATTACAAGACAGAAAAACTCACCTCAAAAAAAAAGAACAAGAAGTAGTACCGGCTGCCAGGAACCTAATCAATACGGACATTAGTAAGACGTTGGAACTACAGTTCAGAATGACGATTATAAAGATACTAGCTGGGCTTGAAAAAAGCATGGAAGATACTAGAGAAACCCTTTCTAGAGAAATAAAAGAACTAAAATCTAACCAAGTCAAAATCAAAAAGGCTACTAATGAGGTGCAATCAAAGATGGAGGCTCTGCTAGGATAAATGAGGCAGAAGAGAGAATTCGTGATATAGAAGACCAAATGATGGAGAATAAAGAAGCTGAAAAAAGAGAGATAAACAACTACTGGATCACGAGGGCAGAATTCGAGAGATAAATGATACCATAAGACAAAACTATATTAGAATAATTGGGATCTCAGAAGAAGAAGAAAGAGAGAGAGGGGCAGAAGGTATATTGGAGCAAATTATAGAAGAGAATTTCCCTAACTTGGGGAAGGAAACAGGTATCAAAATCCAGGAGGCACAGAGAACCCCCCATAAAATCATTAAAAATAGGTCAACACTCCGACATCTAATAGTAAAACTTGCAGGTCTCAGCGACAAAGAGAAAAACCTAAAAGCAGGTAGGGACAAGAGGTCTCTAACTCACAATGGTAGAAACATTAGATTGGCAGCAGACCTATCCACAGAGACCTGGCAGGCCAGAAATGACAGGCATGATATATTCAGAGCACTAAACAAGAAAAATATGCAGCCAAGAATACTATATCCAGCTAGGCTGTCATTGAAAATAGAAGGAGAGATAAAAAGCTTCCAGGACAAATAAAAACCAAAAGAATTTGAGAATGCCAAACCAGCCCTACAAGAAATATTGAAAGGGGTCCTCTAAGCCAAGAAAGAGCCAAAAAGTAACATAGACCAGAAAGGAACAGAGACAATATGCAGTAACAGTCACCTTACAGGGAATACAATGGCACTAAATTCATATCTTTCATTAGTTACCCTGAATGTAAATGGGCTAAATGCCCCAATCAAAAGACACAGGGTATCAGATTGGATAAAAAAAAACAAGACCCATTGATATGCTACCTGCAAGAGACTCATTTTAGACCCAAAGACACCTCAAGATTGAAAGTGAGGAGGTGGAAACCATTTACCATACTAATGGACATCAAAAGAAAGCTGGGGTGGCAATCCTTATATCAGACAAATTAGATTTTAAACCAAAGACTATAATAGGAGATGAGGAAGGACACTGTATCATAATAAAAGGGTCTATCCAACGAGAAGATCTGACAATTGTAAATATCTATGCCCCGAACATGGGAGCAGCCAATTATATAAGCCAATTAATAACAAAATCAAAGAAACAATGAATCATGGAACAGTACATCCAGAACTAATGATGTAATGTATGGTGATTAACATAACAATAAAAAAATTTAAAGAAAAAAAACCAAAAATAACAAAATCAAAGAAACACATAAACAATAACACAATAAAAGTAGGGGACTTAACACCCCCCTCAGTGAAATGGACAGATCATCTAAGAAAAGATCAACAAGGAAATAAAGCCCTTAAATGACATGCTGGACCAGATGGTCTTCACAGATATATTCAGAACATTCCATCCCAAACAAGAGAATACACATTCTTCTCTAGTGCCCATGGAACATTCTCCAGAATAGACCACATCCTAGATCACAAATCAGGTCTCAACCGATACCAGAAGATTGGGATCATGCCCTGCATATTTTCAGACCACAATGCTTTGAAACTAGAACTCAATCACAAGAGGAAAGTCGGAAAGAACTCAAATACATGGAGGCTAAAGAGCATCCTACTAAAGAATGAATAGGTCAACCAGGAAATTAAAGAATTTAAAAAAATTCATGGAAACCAATGAAAATGAAAAGACACCTGTTCAAAATCTTTGGGATGCAGCAAAGATAGTCCTAAGAGGAAAGTATATAGCAATACAAGTCTTTCCCAGGAAAGAAGAAAGGTCTCCAACACACAACCTAAAGGAGCTGGAGAAAGAACAGCAAATAAAGCCTAAACCCAGCAGGAGAAGAGAAATAATAAAGATCAGAGCAGAAATCAATGAAATAGAAACCAAAAGAAGAGTAGAACAGATCAACGAAACTAGGAGCTGGTTCTTTGAAAGAATTAACAAGATTGATAAACCCCTGGCCAGACTTAGCAAAAAGAAAAGAGAAACGACCCAAATAGATAAAATCATGAATGAAAGAGGAGAGATCACAACCAAAACAAAGAAATATCAACAATTATAAGAACATATTATGAGCAGCTATATGCCAGCAAGTTAGATAATCTGGAAGAAATGGATGCATTCCTAGAAACATATAAACTACCAACACTGAACCGATTATAACCGGAAGAAATAGAAAATGCGAACAGACCCATAACCACTATGGAACTAGAAGCAGTAATCAAATATTTCCCAACAAACAAGAGCCCAGGCCAGATGGCTTCCCAGGGAATTCTATCAAACATTTAAAGAAGAATTAAACCTATTCTTCTGAAACTGTTCCAAAAAATAGAAATGGAAGGAAAACTTCCAAACTCATTTTATGAGGCCAGCATTACTTTGGTCCCAAAACCAGACAAAGACCCCATCAAAAGGGAGAATTACAGACCAATATCCTTGATGAACATGGATGCAAAAATTCTTACCAAAATACTAGCCAATAGGATCCAACAGTACATTAAAAGGATTTTTCACCACGACCAAGTGGGATTTATCCCTGGGCTGCAAGGTTGGTTCAACATCCGCAAATCAATCAATGTGATACAATACATTAATAAAAGAAAGAACAAGAACCATATGATCCTCTCAAAAGATGCTGAAAAAGCATTTGACAAAGTACAGCATTCTTTCTTGATTAAAACTCTTCAGAGTATAGGGATAGAGGGTACATACCTCAATATCATAAAAGCCATCTATGAAAAACCCACAGTGAATATCATTCTCAATGGGAAAAACTGAGAGCTTTTCCCCTAAGGTCAGGAACATGGCAGGGATGTCCACTATCACCACTGGTATTCAACATAGTATTAGAAGTCCTATCCACAGCAATCAGACAACAAAAAATTAAAAAGCATCATCTGAATCGGCAAAGAAGTCAAACTCTCACTCTTTGCAGATGATATGATACTTTATGTGGAAAACCCAAAAGACTCCACCCTAAAACTGCTAGAACTCATACAGAAATTCAGTAAAGTGGCAGGATATAAAATCAGAAAACAGTCAACAAAACCAAAAGGCAACCGACAGAATGGGAGAAAATATTTGCAAAGGACATATCAGATAAAGGGCTAGTATCCAAAATCTATAAAGAACTTATCAAACTCAACACCCAAAGAACAAATGATCCAATCAAGAAATGGGCAGAAGACATGAACAGACATTTTTCCAAAGAAGATATCCAAATGGCCAACAGACACATGAAAAAGTGCTCAACATCGCTAGGCATCAGAGAAACACAAATCAAAAAAAACCTCAATGAGATACCACCTCACACCAGTCAGAATGGCTAAAATCAACAAGTCAGGAAACGACAGATGTTGGCGAAGATGAGGAGAAAAGGGAACCCTCCTACACTGTTGGCGGGAATTCAAGCTGGTGCAGCCACTCTGGATAACAGTATGGAGGCTCCTCAAAAAGTTGAAAATGGAGCTACCATACGACCCCACAATTGCACTACTGGGTATTTATCCCAAAGATACAAATGTAGTAATCTGAAGGGGTATGTGCACCCCAATGTTTATAGAAGCAATATCCACAATAGCCAAACTATGGAAAGACCAAGATGTCCATCAATAGATGAATGGATAAAGAAGTGGTACATATACACAATGGAATATTATGCAGCCAACCAAAAAAATGAAATCTTGCCATTTGCAACAATGTGGACGGAACTAGAGGGCATTATGCTAAGTGAAATAAGTCAATCAGAGAAAGACAAGTATCATATGTTCTCACTGATATGAGGAATTCTTAATCTCAGGAAACAAATTGAGGTTTGCTGGAGTGGTGGGGGGTGGGAAGGATGCGGTGGCTGGGTGATGGACATTGGAGAGGGTGTGTGCTATGGTGAGCACTATGAATTGTGTAAGGTGGATGAATCACAGACCTTTACCTCTGAAACAAATAATACATTGTATGTAAAAAAAAAAAAAAGAAGATAGTAGGAAGGGAAAAATGAAGGGGGGGATATTGGAGGGGGAGAACAACCATGGAAGACTATGTACTCAGAAACAAACTGAGGGTTTTAGAGGGGAGGACTGTGAGGGGAGGGGTTAGCTGGGTGATGGGTATTAAGGACGGCATGTATTGCATGGAGCACTGGGTGTTATATGCAAACAATGAATCATGGAACACTACATCAAAAAAAAGGGGGGGGGGCTAAAAGATAAAAACCTACAACCAAGAATATTCTACCCAGCAAGGTTATCATTCAGAATTGAGGAAGAGATAAAAAGTTTCCCAGGCAAATAAAAGTTAAAAGGGCTCTTCACCACTAATCCAGCCTTATAAGAAATGTTAAAGGAACTTCCCTAAGTGGGAAAGAAGAGGCCAGAGCTAGAAAATAAAAAGGGAAAAGTATCACTGGTAAAAACAAATGTGTAATAAAGATAGTGCATCAATCACTTATAATGGTTGTGTAAAGGTTAAAGCATAAAAGTAGTAAAATCAATTTTATCTAAAAACTAGTTAAGGGATTCACAAAATAAAAAGATGCAAAATATGACATCATACATAAAATGTGGGATAGGGGAATAAAAAAGTAGTGCTTTTAGAATGTGTTTAAAATTAAGTGGCCATCAACCTAACCGAGTGCTATATACTTAGGATGTTATATATGAACCTCATGGTAACTACAAACCTAAAAGCTGCAATAGACACACTAAAAGAAAAAAAATTAAGGAATCCAAACATAAGAACACTAAGGAAAATCGTCAATCAAAAGTTAAGAGACCAAAAGAAAAAGAACAGTGCAGAGAACTACAAAAACAACCAGAAAACAATTAACAAAATAGCAATAAGTACATATCTACCAATAATGACTTTAAATATAAAAGGTCTAAATGCTCCATCAAAAGACAAAACGTGACTGAATAGATAAAAAAGCAAGCCCCATCTATATGCTGCCTACAAGAGATTCACCTCAGACTAAAGACATAGAGACTGAAAGTGAAAGGATGGAAAAAGATACTCCCAGGCAAATAGAAGTGAAACAAAGCAAAACAAGTCAGGGTAGCAATACTTATATCAGAGAAAATAGTCTTTAATGCAAAGACTGTAGCCAGAGACAAAGTAGACTATTACACAATAATAAAGTGATCAATCCAACAAGATGAAATAACAATTATAAATATCTATGTACCCAACATAGGAGCACATAAATATAAAAAGCAAATATTAACAGACACAAATGGAGAAATTGACAGTAATACAACAATAGTAGGGGACTTTAACATTCCACTTACACCAATGGATAGATCATCTGGACAGAAAAGCAGGAAACAGTGGCTTTGAATTAGACACATTAGATCACCTTCCTCTTAAATCTTCATCACTAAATCTTCACCTCTGTTAAACTAGTCTACATTTTTATACGCTTACTACAAGTGCAATGCCAAAGAATCATGAAACACATTCCCAAATATTTCTGAGAATTTACATTTTGGCCTATACCCTCATTTTGAAATTTTATTCTTATGTATATTGATGGCTTAGCCAAAATTTCTAAATTCAAATCCCATTACATGAGCATGTAACCCTGGTGAATTGCTTTTTTCTATTTAATCTTCCTGATTCTGATTGTATTCCTGTACCATCCTTCTAAAGAGTGAGAATTTTTTTCGCAGAAGAGCCTTCATTAGTTCTGCTTGCCATAATGTGGCTGATGTTTGAACTTTGTTTTTGATTTGACAATTGAGGAAGCAAAATGGCTCCTAATTTGGGAAATGTGGGTTTAATATATCTGCTCTGCATCAATTGGACTGGGCTGAATTTAGCTGATATTGTAGGAGTTCCTTAATAATTCAGCATTTTTATAAATGTATCATCCTGCCAAATGATGCTCTCACACATTGGCACAGCACTTTTGGCCTCTGCAGTAAATTGAAGATAATGAAAACTGGTTGTGTTAGAAATTGTCTCTTTGTGGTGATACATGTAGGAATAAACCCCTGCTAAGAGCACATTGGGCTCTCTGTTCAGCAGGGGGTCTGCTTCTCCCTCTCCCTCTGTGCATGTGTGCACTCTCTCTCTCTCTCCCTCTCACTCTCAAATAAATAATGTCCTTCTCATTATGAGGTAACTATGTCTGTAAGGAGTCACACATCAAAAATTCCTTAGTGTGTATGGCAGACCCCATCCCATATCTATTTCAGGTGCTGGGAGGCTGAGAGCATCCTACTTCAAGAGCCTGCATCTCCTTTCTTCTCTGAATAAGGGTTTTCTCCAGAACACTGAAACCCAGCTATGTGGGTTTTAATCCCTCCAGAATAATCTTCAGCCATGGGAAGAGGAGAGTCAGTGGATAAATGACAGCCTGCTCTCCTGTCTCCAGAGATGATTCTGAGATATGTTTCTCATGGTCATGGTCTCTCAGAAAATCCCAAGTGGAACTGAGTTCCAATTGCTTAAAGGATAATTTGCTCATTACAGCAATGTATTGGCATTTTCCCTGTCTCTATCTCACTTCCTCCCTTGAGCTTCCTGGAAGCACTTCCAAATAACTTCATGAGCTTAACATTCTTGTCTTAAAGATTACTTTGAAGACAACCCAAACTAATACAAATGGATTCATGTGTTTTCTGTTGTTTCTCCATAGCAGAAGAGACTGGAGTACATGAAAATATTGAAAGCCCTGTGAGTAAGTAGGAAGAAAAATTTTGACAGTGGGATAAAAGATGCTGAAATGGATAGTGGGCAAATAAGAGGTGATGTGAGATGATGAAACAAGCCATTTAGTTCGAAGATGTAGGTCTAACTCCCCAATTCACCACTTAACTGTTTGATTGCCTGGCTTCGGACAAGTTACTTAAACTCTGAAGCATTGGGGGTTGTTGTTGTTGTTGTTATTGTTGCTTAATAAAATAATGTCACTTTATTAGGGTTAGCAAATTCTCCAGTCCACCACAAAAGGAACTCAATTTAATGTAGTTTGTATTAACTATAATATTAAAGAGGTCTCAACAGTGATTGTTGGTCTACAGCAAAAAGTAGGTTAAGAGAAATACAACCCCAATTTTTTCTTAGTTAGTACTTTAATTAGAAATTTAGACTAATGGTCCTATGCTTAAATGTTGTTGTGGCTCTGTGCTGGCCTCTGTAAAACAAAACTAGTCATAAGTAACTCTTCAATGTATATAATCCGGACAGAAGTAAAAAGGTAAAAACAGAAATGACTAACAAGACATAATTACATACATAATTTGCTAGAAAATGGAGTTTGACATTACTTACAATTATATCAACATTCACAGAGGCTATCATAGGCATGTGGGGGTACTGTTACCACAAAATGTCTTTACTTCCCAAGTAGTTTTAAATTTTAAATACGAAGGTCAGTTACCAGAGCCAAACTTGTTTTTAACAAGTAGAATTTTTATGGCCATTCAATCACAGAGTCTCAGATCTTTCTGGGCCTATTCATTTGCAGATAGGAATGGAAACTGTAACTGGGTTCCTCATATCATGCATTCACATGGAATGCCTATCTTCATATGTTGTCAATTTCTTGAAGTTAAAAAGGTGTGACTCACAGCAGGACCAGGCAAACAAGGAAGATCCATATGGAGGAGACCAGAGCCTCGCACATATTCTGTTTCATCTCCTTGGGTTCCAGCTTTGGCAGGAGTCACCTGATCCAGAACATCCCAGCTTTGCTTCCCTGCCACACTGGACTTTTCCCAGCAGCTGCCTGGCACCCATGAAGCTCTGTTTACCCATCTGAAATAGGGGGAAATCACCTTCCTAATTTTTTAAACAGTTTTTTATTTTTTTAAAGATTTTATTTATTTATTTATTTGAGAGAGAGAGAGAGAGAGAAACTAGGAGAGTGGGGAGGGTCAGAGGGAGAAGCAGGCTCCCCACTGAGCAGGGAGCCTGATGGGGGACTCGATCCCAGGACTCCGGGATCATGACCTGAGCCGAAGGCAGTCGCTTAACCAACTGAGCCACCAAGGCACCCCAACTTTAACAGTTTTAGATTCACAGAAAAATTGTGAAGATAGTTCAGAGTTTCTATAAGCTCCTTACCCAGTTTCCTCTATTATTAACATCTTATAGCAGTATGCTACATTTCTTACAATTCATATACCAACATTGATGAATATTAACTGAAGTCCATACTTTATTCAGATTTCCTTAGTTTTTACCTCCTGTCCTTTTTTCTGTTTTAGGATACCATCTAGGATATTATATCATATTTATTTGTCATGTCTCCTTAGCTCCTCTTGACTACGGTAGTTTCTCAGACTTTCTTTATTTTAATGACCTTGAGTGTTTTGAGGAGTACTGATCAGGAATTTTATATAATGTCCCCCCATTTGGATTTATTCAGTATTTTCCTCATGGTTAGACTGGGAGTTATGGGTTGTGGGGAGGAAGATCACAGAGGAAAGTATCATTTTCAACACATCATGCCAAGGGGAGATACTACCAACATGATTTTTTTCATTGTTGATGCTGACCTTGATCACCTAGCTGAGGCAGTGTTTTCCAGGTTTTAACACTATAAAATTAATTTTTCCTTTTTCCAAATTTCTTTGGAAGAAAGTCACTATGTACAGCCCACACTTAAAGAGTGGAGAATTATATTCCTTTTAAGAATTCTTTCGGTTGGTTCTTATGTCCTTTGATAAACCCGCATTAGAGTGGATCTTTTTTTCATCACTTCCTTACTTTCTGGTGCCACAAGATGCTCCTGCCCCAGTCCAATTAGTCATTAGATCTCCAAGGATCTCTGGTTGCCTTTACTGTATTAGAAACCAAGATCTGGGTACCAGGTGTTCTCACCATGTTCTTTTAAGGCTTGAGTAAAAATAAACTAGAGTCCCAGTACAATATTCTAAAAGCTGTTCAACAAACATAAGTTAAATGTGAATTTTGTCTAGTTCCAACTCTGATAAGGATAGTCCTTGATAAATTCTCATTGTATTTTTGAAACAATGATGAATAATGTTGTAACATTCTTCATTTATTTCAATGATAGAGAGGCTAAAAGGCAACTTGGAGACTTAGCTTCCTCCCAAGAGGGCATGTGGTCCTTTGATCCTCCATGCCATTCTTGATTATTCAAGCTTCACAAAATTATTTTCTTTACCCCAAGATTATAATTTTATTAACTTCATATAAACTTTGAAACTCCATGTTATCATAAGTTATTATTTCCATATGCTCAGAGAAGAAGAAAGTTTTAAAATCAAATGATGTAACTTTCTACCTTCAGAAATTAGGAAAAGAAATTAAACCCAAAGCAAGCAGAAATGAAGAAGTAATTAAGATTAGAGCGGAAGTAAATGGAATGAAAAATTGACAAAAAATACAGATAATTAACATATCCTGTCAGGTTCTTTGAAAAGATTGATAAAAATAAAATCTTACTAAGACTAGCCAAGAAAAAAGGGGAAAATCACAGATTACTAGTATCAAGAATGAAAGAGAGACTATTGCCACAGATAAGACAAACAAAAAATTATAAAGAAATATTTTAAACATCATGCCAATAAATTCAACAACTTAGATTAAATGGGCAAACTCCTTGCCAATTACAACTCCTAAAAATTGGCATGAGAATAGAAAATATGACTAATCCTGTATGTGGGAAATAATTGAAACCTTCCTACAAAGAAAACTCCAACCCCAGATGGCTTCACTGGTGAATTGTACCAAATGTTTAAGGAAAAAATAAGACACAAATTTATACTATCTCCTAGAATACACAAACTCTTTCTTTTATACAAATCCTTTAGAATAACAGAAAGGAAACATTTTACAACTCTTTTTATGAGGCCAGAATAATCCTTCCAGTAAAATCTGACATGATATTATAAAAAAGAACAATTATGGACCAATAGCCCTAATGAATGTAGGCAAATTAACCTATCAAATTCAGCATATTGCATTACAATATGAACAAGTGGTACTTACCTAAGAAAGCAACTTTGGTTTGAAAATGATTCATTACATTTCACTACATTGAAAAAAATCATATGTTCACTACATTGAAATAACATACTCATCAAAGAAACACCTACACTAATATTACATTTAATGGGAAAAGATGAATATTTTTTTCACCTGAAAATCAGGAACAAGGCAAGAATGTTCACTCATAACTTCTAAGCAATTGTATTAGAGGTCTTCATCAGTGCAATGAGGCAAGGCCCAAAACATGGAAGCATAAAGATTGAAAAGGAAAAAGTAAATCTGTCTTTATTCACAAACATCACTTTTTTAATTTTATTATGTTATGTTAATCCCCATACATTACATCATTAATTTTTGATGTAGTGTTCCATGATTCATTGTTTGCATATAACACCCAGTGCACAAATATCATTTTTTTATGTAGAAAATCCTAAGGAATCTACAAACAACTAAAAGAACTAATAAGTAAGTTTTGCAAGGTTTTGGGATGCAAGGTCATTATACAGAAAGCAATTGTATTTCTATGTATTAACAACAAAAAAACTGAAAATGAAATGTAAAAGCAATGCCATTTATACTAACATCAGTAAACATAAAACTCTTAGTAATAAATTTAATAAAAAGTGTGCAAGATCTCTACACTGAAAACTGCCAAAAATCCCTAACAGAAAAATGTACTTAGTGAAGAGATCTACCATGTTTATAAATTATAAGATATGATTTTGTTAAGATATTTAGAACAAGGGCCAAATAATGAACATTTTAGGTCTTGTGGGACATACAGTCTCTGTTTCATCTACTCAACACTGTTGTTTTAGGGGTGGACATGGCCAGGACTGTTGCAGCATGTTCAGGATTCAAGGAACCACAAATGCTTCCTTTGAAATCTAGTCATCAGTTTTGTTGAATCTATCTGTGATAAAAAAAAAAAAATTCTGAAACCCTCACAAAACTCGCAGGGTTAGTTACTTCTCCACATTCCCTCCACATTATTTTTCATTGTTTATTTACTTTGTGTTACTTTGTGAGGGGTGAAAAGAAGAAAAAAATCAGATTTTGTTCTTTAAAATAAAGCATCATGTAAATAGAAACAAAGTTTAATTATGAGAACAAACTGTAATATTTGACAAGTTTCAATCATTTTCTCTAGATATATGCCATACTCATTTGACAAGTATTTGACCTGTAATATATGAAAGACATCCTGGGGTGTATATAGAAGTGATTTTTGGGAATATCACAGTTGAGGATAGTGTAGGGTGAGGGATCGGACCAATCTGAATTCAAATCCCTACTCTGTCTCTTAACTATTTGTGTGAGCCTGGATGAGGTACATCGACTCTTTCGTTTTTTACTTTGAGGAATAGGAGCAGTGTTACCTATTCATGTGTCTCCATGAATATATATAAAACACCTGCACTGTACTTGAACACAGCAGACATCCAAATATTAGTTCCCATTCCCATCACCTTCACAGCTTACAAGGTCAGCTATAAAGAACTAGTAGGTGACCAAGAACACGATGCATTCAGTTGCAGACACATATTAAAACTCAAAGTACACATGGTCTTTATCCTTCTGGGTTATAGAAGGAGAAAAGTACTGACTGATCAGAATAACTGTGTACAGAGCATAGAGCATCCTCATTATACTCAGAACAGAGAGCCACTGACTTTTAGAAACCACAACTAAAATCAGCCCTCTGCTTTCCTAGATGTAAAGATATTCTGGAACTTACGTTTTCAAAAAATTATTTTCCGATTTGCCTATCTACATTCAAGAAATATTGAGTTTCATTTTTTGTTATTAAGTTGGATAAGTTGGTTGAGATAGTATTTGCTTTTGTGCCCATTCCCCAAAGCAGATTTCATTACAAATACCTGGGGCCTGAAAGACTCAGATGGAAGCTAGCATCTCTTAATTTTCCTAGGTTCTGAACTCTCTTGGATCACTGCACAGGTTTTCCCTTAATCATAAGCCAAAGAAGAGATCACTGTTGAATCAGGACAATGTATAACGTGTATTACACAATCAGTGTAGTGTTGCCTACCCCTTTGATGTTGCTCAACTGTCCACAATGATTATATTTCTTCTTCTTTCACATCAGAGATTCCGATTATAATTCCTCCCTTTAGAAAATTGTAACTTGTTTTATCTCTTACCATGGCATGGTAGCATCTTTGTTGCTTCCTCTTCAAGCCTTACCTTTATTTCTTAAGACTTCAATATCAATATAACTATTATAGAATCATGTGCACACACTCTCATGTTGGTGGATATGCTTCCAGGATCTCTCCTTACTAATCTAATGTGCTAAAAATGACCTATTCTATCTAATTTACCAGAATCAAAAATACCCTAATGATTGTATGAAGAATTCTGCTGTTCTATAAAAATGTATTTTCAATTTTAGAATAACTAAAGCAAATTTTTGATAGAGTCCAGTTTCCAAAACTAAGGAGAAACCAGCAGGTTGGTAATGTGTAAATATAAGTAACCTGAATAAAGATTCATTTCAAGCAAAGATTCATTTCTAATGGCTTACATTTGGAGAGGAAAAATGGGTGATTGAGAAAAAATTTATATTCTAATTGGAAAATAGCCATTATTGAGTTTTAGAAAACTCTGGAAACTTCATACAATAGTATAGCAAGTTGCTTAAAAGCAGGGGCCTGTTCTGTCACTCACCAGCTAGGTGACCTGAAGACAATGCTTCATTTCTCTAAGTCCTAGTTACCCTGACAACAAAAAAGAAATTGTAATAACGTTATTTACTTCATACAGTTACTGTAAGAATTGAATGAGTTAATGCCTATGTAACTTGCTTAAGTGACAAGAACAAAAATGTATCCTTGTATGAGTTCCCCCATGTTTCCTCCCACCCAATCGTTTAAAAGAAAATGGAACTTGTTTTTCTCTTTACTTTTTTCTTTTCTTCTCCCAGTTACTGTTGAAAGAATTCTGTCTTTGCTGACTACATTTCCAGGCTTTTGATATATGGATTCAGAATAAAGGTGGGGGCAGGAGGTTGGCTAGTAACAGATGTAGAGAAAAGTAGGAGAAATAAATAGATAAACCTTGTACAGACTTCAGGGAGAGTAAGAGGCAGTTGTGTAAGACATCAGAGCAGGTGGAACATTGGATATTTTAGGAGAGGAAAGGGGCTTTTGAGATATTTTGAGATTTGTGTTGCTGTGGGTTATGGGTTGAATACCCTTAATGATATGGACATTTCCTTTCAATTACTTTGTGTTGCTGTTTAGTATTTCTTTGAATGTGACTTGATACAGAGACTGGACCATATGAAACTCCAGCTTACATATAAGTTACTGCTGTGGTGGTTACAATGACAATTATGATGAAGATTGTATAGTCCTTTTCCTATATGAAAGTGTGTGTCAAGATGCAATCACTAATTTTTAATGGGAACAGGAAACTGTTTTGAAGTCAAAGCATACTCAAGGAAGATAGTATGAAAGAGAATATTTTGGGTTCTAAACGGGAAATTGATGCTATCTCTTTGAGGAATTATTAGCAAAATTTAAAGGAACTTTAAGAAATATTTACTGCAATAACTTCTCTAAAGTCCCCAAAGCAGACAACAAAAGCTAGCCAGAAGCTACTAAAATATTTTGACATACAACAAAATATACTAGGAAGTAGAGAATAGGGAAAGCCAAACTCAGATTAAGTATTGATATATAATAATTAATATTTAACAAAAAGAAAACTTTGGTTCCAAGTTCCCACATCTCTAAAATAAAAGGGAGAAAGAAATCACCTTATGTCTGAAGAAGTATTAAAGTCCCATGGAGTGGCCCTTGAGATTAAAATGGTTAAGTAAAAACCAGAGAACTAGGTTGTCAGAGCTCTGAGTCCTTCACCCCAGCTCCAATGAGGGACATACTCTTATAACTTTTATTGACTGAGGATAACATTATATTTGGAATTTTTTTAAAGAATTCTTTGGTTTAAAAAATATGTTTCAGTATTAAATTAGCAGGTCTATTCTCTATTATCTCTAATGTGCTCCCAGATCCAGATATGTTTTAGATATTGCTCTAAACCATATTTTCCATT
The DNA here is from genome assembly GCF_003265705.2 of Callorhinus ursinus. Taxonomy (NCBI): domain Eukaryota; kingdom Metazoa; phylum Chordata; class Mammalia; order Carnivora; family Otariidae; genus Callorhinus; species Callorhinus ursinus. The sequence goes on from NW_027397073.1 coordinate 54,525,516, forward strand.
TAAAGTATACACAACTGTATTTTATCAGTGATTCAATGTTTATATAATGTAATTTACTAAAGAGTCATATTTTATGGAAAAGATCATTTTAAACAAATCAAGAATTCAACTCTAAAATTTAAAAAGAGAAGAGCAGAGCATACCCAATGAAATCAAATAGGTAGAAGTGAATTAATGTGCTAAATATAAAATCCTTAGCACAATGACTGGCAGAGTAGGTAATTTCACCCATCAGCTAAATAAAGAAAAAAATTAATAAAGTAGGAAGCAGAAATCTTAATAAAAACAGTAATTAATAAATCAAGAGCAAGATCACTAGAATAGATGTATGGGGCGGAGAGCAGTAGGGTGAGGCACAAAACAGACCAAACATCAGCAAGTCAGACGAAGGAAAAATAAAATCACAAGCCAAATAAATATTATTTTAAATATTATCACACAAGTGATGCAGAAGATATGTAGAATTAAAATCATCTTTTTTAAAAAAGATTTTATTTATTTATTTGAGAGCACACACACACATGCAAGTGGGAGAAGGGGCAGAGAGAGAGGGCGGGGCAGAGAATTCCAAGCCGACTTCACACTGAGCATGGAGCCAGATGTGGGGCTTGATCTCACAACACTGAGATCATGACCTGAGCCAAAACCAAGAGTCAGGCACTCAATGGACTGAGCCACCCACGAATCCAGGAACCTCTGGGTGGCTCAGAACTAAAATTGTCTTTAAACAAGGTGGGAGCACTAACCCATGACTAGGAAAATTTCTCAGAACCTCAGGGATTCAGTGTTTTTGAATGCTCCTTATCACTGGTACCTGGGAGGGAAAATGTGAGTAGATTCTGAAGGGACCTGAGTAATCTTACCAGACAGAAGTTTCCATGTTGTCGTCAAGGAAGGTGGGAGAGCTAGCCTTCAAATGGAAAAAATGATAGCTCTTACTTCTGCAGGCTTAGGGAGTCCAGGAAATTCAAGATATTTGAGTACATCAACTCAAATGTCTAGATCCCAAGAGTTAATATTCTATTCCTACCAAATCAGGACCCTGATCTTGGCATAACAGACTCGCTAAGGTTAAAAATTTTAATTTTTCTGGATCTCTACAACTCTTAGGATTAAAGCACATGCACATACATATATACATATAATTTAAAATATATAACAATTAAGATATAATTAAGAAATAAATCTAAAAATAAAATAAACCTGATGGAATGAATTATATCATTTCTTCCAAGTGCACGAGTTATTTCCAAAATGAATACATGAATAAATGAGTAAATTCTTTTTTCTCATTTATTTGTGCCTGAGGAAAACTTAGCTGATCATCTATCCTACACTTCCTCAACAAAACAAATTTTAAAAAACTAGCAGGGCTGGGACAGAGGAAGATGGCAAGTGGAGTAGGATGACCCTAGGCTCATTCTATTCCACAAACACAACTAGATATTTATCAAATCATTCTAAGTACCCCCAGAAATTGACCTGAAGCCTGAAAGAGCAAATTCCACCACTAAAGGGACAGAGGAGGCCACAGTGATGAAGGTAAGAAGTACGGAGATGAGGTTCAGGGGAGAAATGGATCACAAGTGCTGTGGAGGAGAAGGAGCTGTGGTCTTGGACAAGGGCAAGAGAAAGGAGCACACAGGGGAATGAGCCAGGAGAATGCTTCCCCAAAGCCACTGGAGTAGAAAACAAGAGGGGCTGAATTCTGTGAATTCTTAGAACAAGTGAGACTTTTTTTTTTTAAAGATTTTATTTATTTATTCATGAGAGAGAGAGAGAGAGAGAGAAGCAGAGGGAGAAGCAGGCTCCCAAGGAGCAGGGAGCCTGATGTGGGACTCGATCCCAGGACCCTGGGATCATGACCTGAGCTGAAGGCAGACGCTTAACCATCTGAGCCACCCAGGCACCCACAAGTGAGACTTAAAGCCTGGAGTTTTAAAGGTCAGTGGGGTTTGGCTGGGATAGAGCCCAGAGGGCACTGCACTGCTCCTGGAGATAAGGCAGGCAAACAACCTGGGGGCAGACAGCATGGAAACAGTGATTTGAAGAGTGTCTGGGGCACACAGTGGGGAGATTATTTGCTTCTCAGAGCACCTCCCTGAGAGGCAGCATTCACAGAAACACCTCTCCAGGAACGAAGGAGCTGGCAGACACTATTTCCCTCCCCCACTCCTCAGCATAAACACAGAGCCACCTGTGGGAAGCAACATAGCTCCAACACTGGCTGCCTAATTTACGTATGCCAAGCCCCACTCCCTGTGCTCTGGTGGGACTCCTCCTTGCAGCCAAGTTTACCTCAATCCCAGCATGGTGGGTCCCTCCTCCAGAAGACCAGCACAAACCCCTGCCTAACCAGGTCTCCTGACCAGAGAGTTCTGTAGGGCCTCAGTTCCAGTAGAGTAGTGACATGTCTCATTTCACAAGCAGACCAGAGGCACCTAGTTAACACTTGCCACATTCAGGCCAGGGACCAAACACTGCTCACAGCAGACAAGGAAAGTCTCTTCAGACCACCAGTCTGAAGGCCAGAGCAGCCAAAACACAACAGCAGAGTGCATGCAGCATACATCAGAGACTCTCCCTGAAGTGCCAGGCCCTGGGCACTACATGACCTCTTTCAGAAGGCCATTACTTTCAGGAGCAGGAGACATAACTGGCTTTTCTAACACAGAGGAGAATGCAAAGATTTAGACAAATTATGAAGATGGAGGAACTTCTCCAAATGCCAGAACAAGATAAGGAGATAGTTAGAGATCTAAATGAAATAGATATAAATAACATGCCTGGTGGAGAATTTAAAACAGCAATCATAAGGATACTCACTGGGATTGAGAAAAGAATAGAAGACACCAGTAAGACCCTTACCAAAGAAATAAAAGAGTTAAAAAAGAATCAGTCAGAGATGAAGTGTGCAATAAATGAGATTAGAAACACACTTGATGCAAGGAACAGCAGGCTGGAAAAAAGCAGAGGAACAAATTAATGATACAGAAGACAAAATAATGGAAAATAATGAAATTGAACAAAAGAGAGAAAGAATTATGGAACACAAGAATAGACTTAGGAAACTAAGGGACCCCATAAAACGTAATATAATTCATATTATAAGAGGCCCAGAAGAAGGAGAGAGAGAAAAGGATACAGAAAATTTATTTGAAGAAATAATAGCTGAAATTTCCCCTACTCTGGGGAAACAGATATCCATATCCAGGAAGCAAAGAGAACTCCCATCAAAATCAACAAAAGCAGGCCAACACCAAGACATATTGTAATTAAATTTGAAAATAGTGATAAAAAAATTTTTAAAGCAGCAAGACAAAAAAAAAAATCCTTAACTTATAAGGGAAACCCATTAAGGTAGCTGGAGATTTCTCGCAGAAACTTGGCTAGCCAGAAGAGAATGGCATGATGTATTCAAAATGTTGAATGGGAAAAATCTGCACCCAAGAAAATTCTATCCAGCAAGGCTAAAATTCAGAATAGAAGGAGAGCTAAAGAGTTTCCCAGACAAACAAAAACTAAAGGAATTTGTGACCACTAAACAGGCATTGCAAGCAATTTTAAAGAGGATTCTTTGAGGGTCAGATGGTTAAACATCTGCCTTCAGCTCAGGTCATGACCCTGGGGTCCTGGGATCAAGTTCCACACTGGGCTTCCTTCTCAGTGGGGAGCCTGCTTCTTCCTCTGCCTCTGCCTCTCTCTTTCTGTCTCTCATGAATAAATAAATAAAATCTTTTAAAAATTTAAAAATAAAATAAATAAAGAGGACTCTTTGAGTACAAAGGAGAAGCCAAAAGTGACAAATCCAAGAAAGGATCAGAGGAAATTTCCAGAAACAATGACAAAACATGTAATAAAATGGCAATAAATGCATATCTAGCAATAATTATCTTGGGGGCATCTGGCTGGCTCAGTCAGTACAGCATGTGACTCTTAATCTCAAGGTCATGAGTTCAAGCACCACATTAGGTGTGGAACCTACTTAAAAAATAATTACTTTAAATGTAAATGGACTAAATACTCCAATCAAAAGACACAGGATGTCCGAATGGATTTAAAAAAAAAAACAAAAAACAAGACCCATCTACATGCTGCCTACAAGAGACTCATTTTATACCTAAAGACACCTGCAGATCGAAAGTGAGGGAATGGAGAAATACCTATCATGCAAAAATGTCAAAAGAAAGACAAAGTAGTAATACTTATATTGGACAAACAAGACTTTAAAAACAAAGACTTCAACAAAAGACAAAGAAGGGCACTATATAGTCATAAAGGGGACAATCCAATAAGAAGATTTAACAGTTGTAAATAATTATGCACCCAACATGGGAGCACCCAAATACATAAAATAGTTAATAACAAACATAAAGTAACTATTGATAATAATACAGTAAGAGTAGGGGTATTTAACACCCCACCTCATCAATGGACAGATCATCTAAACAGAAAATCAACAAGGAAACAATGGTTTTGAATGACACACTGGACCAGATGGACTTAACAGATATATTCAGAACAATCCATCCTAAAGCAGCAGAATACACATGCTTTTCAAGTGCACATGGGAAATTCTCCAGAAGAAATTACATATTAGGTCACAAAACAGGCCTCAACAAATACAAAAAGACTGAAGTCATACCATGCATCTTTTCTGATGACAACACTATGAAACTGTAAGTCAACCACAAGAAAAAATCTGGAAAGACCACAAATACATAGAGTTTAAACAACATGCTATTAAACAATGAATGGGTCAACCAGGAAACCAAAAAAAAAAAAAAAAAAAAAAACACACATGGTAACAAATGAAAACACAATAGTCCAAAACCTTTGGGACGCAGCAAAAGTTGTCCTAAGAGGGAAGTATATAGCAATACAGGCCTACCTCAAGAAGCAAGAAAAATCTCAAATAAGCAAACTAAATTTATACCTAAAGAGCTGGAAAAAGAACAACAAAAGAAGCCTACAGCTAGCAGAAGGAAAGAAATAATAAAGATTAGAGCAGAAATAAATGATATAGAAACTAAAAATAATAGAACAGTTCAATGAAACCAGGAGTTGGTTCTTTGAAAAAATGAAATAAACCTTTAGCCAGACTTATCAAAAAGAAAACGACCAAATAAAACCACAAATGAGAGAGGGGAAATAACAGCCAACACTACAGAAATACAAATAATTATAAGAGAATACTATGAAAACTGTATGTCAACAAATTGGACAACCTGGAAGAAAGGGATAAATTTCCAGAAACATATAAATTACCGAAACTGAAACAGGAGGAAATGGAAAACTTGAACAGACTGATAACAAACAAAGAAATTGAATCAGTAATTTAAAAACTCCCAACAAACAGAAACCCGGGACCAGATGGCTTCTTAGGTGAATTCTACCAAATATTTAAGAAGAGTTAATACACATTCTTCCCAAATTATTTCAAAAAATAGAAAAGGAAAGAAGACTTCCAAATTCATTCTATGAGGCAGACATTACCCTGATACAAATACCAGATAAAGACACCACTAAAAAAGAGAACAACAAGACAATCTTCTGGATAAACATAGTTGCAAAAAATGTCAGTAAAATACTAGCAAACCAAGTCCAACAGTACATTAAGAGAATCATTCACCACAATCAAGTGGGATTTATTCCTGAGCTACAAGTGTGGTTCAATATTCCCAAATCAATCAATGTATTATACCACAGTAATAAAAGGAAGGATAAAAACCATATGATCCTTTCAATAGATGCAGAAAAAGCTTTTGATAAAGCACAACATCCATTCATGATAAAAATCCTTCAACAAAATAGGATTAGAGAGAACATACCGCAACATAATAAAGGCCATATATGAAAACCCCCAGTGAACATCATACTCAATGGGGGAAAACCTGAGAGCTTTTCCTCTATGGTCAAGAAAAAGACAGGGATGTCCACACTCACCACTGTTATTTAACAGAGTACTGGAAGTCCTAGCCACAGCAATCAGAAAACAGAAAGAAATAAAAGGCATCCAAATCAGCAAGGAAGAAGTAAGACTTTCACTATTTGCAGATGACATATTTTATACAGGAATCCGGAAAGGCTCCACCAAGGAACTGCTAGAATGGATATACTAATTCAGTAAAGTCACAGGATACAAAATCAATGTACAGAAACCTGTTGCATTTCTATGCACCAATAATGAAGCAGCAGGAAAGAGAAATGAAAGAATCAATCCCATTTTCAATTGCACCAAAAGCAATAAGACACTTAGGAATAAACTTAACCAAAGAGATGAAAGATCTGTACTCTGAAAACTATAAAACACTGATGAATGAAACTGAAGATGACACAAAGAAATGGAAAGACATTCCATGTCCATGGATTGGAAGAACAAATATTGTTAAAATGTCTATACTACCCAAGCAATGTACACATTTAATGCAATCCCTATCAATATGCTGGCAGCATTTTTTACTGAGCCAGGACAAACAATCCTAAAGTTTGTATAGAACCACAAAGGACCCCAAATAGCCAAAGAAATTTTGAAAAAAGAAAAGCAAAACTGCAGGCATCATAATTCCAGACTATAAGTTACATTACAAAGCTGTAATAACAAAAACAGTATGGTACTGGCACAAAAATAGATGCATAGATCAATAGAACCAAATAGAAAACCCAGAAATAAACCCACAACTATACAGTCAATTAATATTTGACAAAGCAAGAAAGAATATCCAATGGGTAAAAAAAAAAAAAGTCTCTTCAAAAAATGGTGTTGGGAAAACTGGATAGCAACACGCAAAAGAAAGAAACTGGACTACTTTTTATACTATTCACGAAAACAAAGAGAACACAGAATAGAACACAGGCTATAGCAACTTTTTTCTAGATATGTCTCTTAAGGCAAGGGAAACAAAAGCAAAAATAAACTATTGGGACTACATCAAAATAAAAAGCTTCTGCACAACAAAGGAAACAACGAACAAAATTAAAAGACAACCTATATCATTGGAGAAGATATTTGCAAATGATGTATTTAATAAAGGATTAGTATCCAAAATATATAAAGAACTTATAAAACTCAAGACCCAAAAAACAAATCATCCAATTCAAATATGGGCAGGAGACACAAACAGACATTTTTCCAAAGAAGACATCCAGATGGCCAACAGACACATGAAAAGACACTCAACATCGGTCATCATCAGGGAAATGCAAATCAAAACTACAGTGAGATACCACCTCACACCTATTAGAATGCCTAAAATCAACTACACACGAAACAACAGGTGTTGGCAAAGATGTGGAGAAAGGGGAACCCTCTTACAGTGTTGGTGGGAATGCAAACCAGTAGAGATACTCTGAAAAACAGTATGGAGATTCCTCAAAAAGTTAAAAATAGAACTACCCTACAATCCAGCAATTGCACTACTAGGTATATACCCAATGAATACAAAAAATATCAATTCAAAGGGATATAGGCACTCTGATGTTTATAAAAGCATTATCTACAATAGCCAAATTATGGAAACAGCCCAAGGTGTCCATGGACTAATAAATGGATACACACACACATATACACACAATTGAATATTACTCAGCCATAAAAAAGGAATGAAATCTTGCCCTTTGCAATGACATGGATGGAGCTATTAGGTTAAGCAAAATAAATCAGTCAGAGAAAGACAAATACCATATAATTTCACTCATATGTAGAATTTAAGAAAGAAAACAAATGAGCAAAGGGACAAAAAAAGAGAGAGAGAAAGACAAACCAAGAAACAGACTCTTAACTATAGATAACTGGTGGTTACCAGATGGGAGGTGGGTGGGAGGATGGGTTAAATAGGGGATGGGGATTAAGGAGTGCACTTGGGAGGAACTCAGGTGTTGTACAGAAGTGTTAAATCACTACGTTGTACACCTGAAACTAATATTACACTACATGTTAACGAGTTTAAATAAAAACTAAACTAAACTAAACAACTAAAATAAAATAAAAAACTAGCAGGGTTAATCTAGCAAATCCATACATAGAAAGTTTTTCTTTATAATTTTTCAATTTATGCTACTCTTCTATGGTACAGAAGTATGTAATTAAAAATCCAATTTTTGGTTAATTTTGAATATTTGATAATTAATCAATGTATGGAGAGAAATCACTATATAATTATATTAAAACATAGATGAAAGCATTTTATACATGTCCATTCTTCTGCCCATGTGTTCCTGCACATTTTTTTAGAGTAGGCTCTGCCAATAATCCTCGTTTTTCACTCTCCTTTCTTTAACCTTGAGATTAGAAGTATGTTCTTTTCATGAGAATCATTTGATGTGCAGAAGACTCAAAAAGCCCTGTGAAGTGACTTAGAAAACCTCTTGAGATCTTCCATGCTATGTTAAGGCAGCTCTTCCTATCAAGAGAAATTTGAAGTCTCTCCCCTGCAAATTACCATTTTCTTTGGTTCACAAATCCAACCTGCAAGTTTAAAATGGGTCAGGGATTTCAAAAACTCAAAGTAAAGTCCCCTGATAGAAAGCTGTGTGATCAAATAGAAAGACTCGAGATTCTAATCATATTTGATGCCTAGATGAACCATGACCTTGAGCAATTTAGTTAACCTTTTGATGACTTTATTATATAAAGCAAAGAGAAGCAAATACTTGGATGCTAACTTTGCAAGAGAAATGATATTGTCAGAAACAATGTTTGTCAGAAGTAAATGCACACCTCAAAAGATGACCTAGAAATCCGTAATTTCTAAAGTTTGCTTTGCCAATCCAAGAATATTTCCTTGGTCTCTGTGGCCCCACAGGAACTTAATATCATTTGTAAAGGTTTGAGTGTCATGCAACTAAGTGGCACACATTAAGGCTTAGTGGCATGTGGCTCCAAGCTAACTACCAATACTTTTCCAGGAATGGTTTCCCTCCAAAACCCAGCTTAGATGCAGTGGAGAAGGAGACATTTAGTTTGAGCAGAAAACATTATTAGGTCCCCTTGTCAATACTATAACTACTCTTTCCCTTACCAAATTCCATGAGTTAAGGTTAATTTGGATTAAAAAAAAAAAACTCCTCTTTCGGACTACAAATGGGTATTAAATACAGTAGTCATTTACTCCATGTTGAAAATCACTAAATTAATTCGAGCTCAATATTTGGGAGTTTTTATTTACATTAAAAGAGGAGGAAAAACAATCATGGAAAATCAACTACTTAGGGAGGAGTAGAGCAAACCACATTTGGGTGAGAATTTGGGAGCATGTTGGCACTATGTGAATACTCTGTGCCTGGAGGATGTAATGGGCTATGGAAGTGGAGAGAGAAAAGGAGGTAAGTGGCCCTAGTTTGCCAGCTAAATGCCCCAACACTCATTTGTGGGAAATCTTACTGGAGGTTGTCTTACTAATGTCTTGATTGGAATGATTTGGACTTGCTTTGAAAACTGCAATCTTCCACTTGCATAATTCATTCCAGACACCTCAATCCCACCCAGTCTAATTTCCTATCTAAGGTATCCAGCTCCTGCCTTCTCAGGGAAAAAGTGAGAAAGAAGAAAATGGAGAAAAGAAGGCAAAAAGCCATCTGCCAGTTGCCTGTGGACACAGGAAAAGGGAGGTCATTCCTGCTTTCAGGATCCCAACTTTTTCTCATTTTATTCCATTAGGATCTCTCCTACATAAGTAACTAGAAATTATTCTCCATACATGAGTCAGATCTCCAAGAATTACACAATTTGGAATAAAGCTGCTTTATTGTGGGTCTTTTTCAACTGGGTTAGGGCTATTTAGACACATGAAAGAAACATTATAAAGTAGACTTCATCTTCTATAGAAAAAACAAATGGCCACTGATAAAGGATAAAACAAAATGAGTGGGTTGCACAGGTCAACAGCTGTATTAGTTAGGGTCCAGTCAGGAGACAGAAACTACATGGTGATGTGAGTGAGGAAAGTCTAAAATAAAGAAATTATTAGCATGGAATTGGAATAATGGAGGATTGGCTAATGAGAGTTAAAGATAATTCTTAGGAACACAGGAGTAGCAGATATATGGAGCAAGCAGTATCCCTAAAGCTGAAATAGGACACCCACAGAAGGGCCCTCATCTTCTGGGCTAAAATGCAATCCTCATGGGAAAGGGCAAAGTCATGACTCTGACTGGTGGACAAATGGCTGAGGTACCTCATCAGTGGGACTTGCTGAAAATCTGCCCTTTACAGCAGGCACCAAGAGAACCTGTTGGCCTCTGAGAACGACTGAAATTAGGAACTGGAGGGAAGTTCTGTAGGAGTTCAGTGCAAGAAAAAGCCATGACTCCACAGAATCTCAGATCTGGAGACTGCCACTGCAAGAGTTTAGTACTGAAGAAAGTGCTCTGTGAAGGAGCCCAGGTTAGAAAAACCAGGCTGCTACAGGAGATGAGTGCTGAAGAAAGCACACTCTGCAGGAGCCCAGCACTGGAGAAACTGCACACTGGAAACCGTGTCCAAGACCGGGAGGGAAATGTACAAAGGATGTCGCAGCAAAAGTCCCCCTCACCAGCAGAGCATGAGGAGGTCTTGGGTGCATGATATCCATGTGAGGTGGTCAGAAGGCCAGAATTAGGGCTAAGACCTTTCAAAATGACTATGTACTCTGGGCACAGAGCTAGAACAAGTACCCCTGGATGCTCCCCACCCCCCTGCCCCCCCTACACACACAGACACACACATATACTGCTGATAAATCCATGAAAAAGAAACAAGCCAGCAGCTGCAGCAGAACTAGGAAGCCCCATCCTCCTACAACATCCTTCCATCTCCCTCTACTGGCAAAGCTTGATATAAGTGTGACAAAGGAAAAATGCTCCATTGTGGCAGAGAAGGTAATGAAGGGTGAATGTGTGGGTGAGAAACAATATGTTGATAATTGGCATAATGTCTAGTAAAGATCACAAAACTCAATTAAATGTACCTATAAATAATAATGCCAATGCCAGTTGTGTAGTCCTGAAATAACTTGGAAAACCCCAATTAAAGTATAATCTTGGATAGGTAATAAGTAATAGTAGCTTCTGTTTTATCTTTTTTGTTAGCATATAATATGTAATATTATACTTGTTTCACATGTACAACATAATGATTCAACATTTGGATATAATGAGAAATGATCACTACAGTAACTCTAGTTAACATTCGTCATTGTACATAGTTACATTTTTTGTGTGTGTAATGAGAACTTTTAAGATGTTCTCAGCAAATTTTTTTTTAAGATTTTATCTATCTATCTATCTATCTATCATCTATCTATCTATCTATCTATTTAGAGAGCAGGGGGAGGGGCAGAGGGAGAGGAAAAGAGAATTTCAAGCAGACTCCACGCAGAGCACAGAGCCTGACGCAAGGCTCAATCTCACAACCACAAGATCAGGACCTGAGCCAGAATTAAGAGTCTGGCTCTCAACTGACTAAGCCACCCATGTGCTCCTCTTTAAGCAAATTTCAAATGTGCAGTACAGTATTATTAACTATAGTCACAGGGCTGTACATTACATCCCCAGGACTTATTTTTTTTATAACCTGAAATTTGTATCTTTTGATCCCCCATTTAGTCCATCACCCACCCTCCAACTCTGGTAACCACCAATCTGTTGTTTAGAGATTCCACATATAAATTAGATCATACAGAATTTGTCTTTCTCTTACTTACTCCACATAGTAGCATAATGCCCTTAACATTCATCTGTGTTGCCACAAATAGCAAGATTTCATTCTTTTTTGTGTGGCTGAATAATATTCCATATATATATATGGAATGTTATTATCCAATATATATATGTATGTATATATATATATGGAATATTAACTGTCACTCTTTACCTAAATACTTTGAGATATATATATATATATGTATATATATATATATATATATATATGTCACATTTTCTTTACTCATTTATCCATTGATGGACACCTAGGTTGTTTCCAAATCATGGCTATTGTAAATAATGCTGCCATGAACACAGGGGTTCATATACCTTTTTGAGTTAGTGTTTTCATTTTCTTCAGATAAATACCCAGAAGGGAATTGCTGGATCATATGATAGTCCTATTTTAATTTTTTGATGAACCTCCATACTGTTTTCCACAGTGGCTGCACCAATTTACATTCCCACCAATAGTGCACAAGGGTTCCCTTTTCTCCATGTTCTCGCCAACACTTATGATTTCTTGTCTTTTCGGTAATAGCCATTCTTTTTGTCTTTAATTCATTTTTTATTATGTTATGTTAGTCACCATACATTACATCATTAGTTTTTGATATAATGTTCCATGATTGTTTGCGTATAACACCCAGTGCTCCATGCAGAACGTGCCCTCTTTAATACCCATCACCAGGCTAACCCATCCCCCCACACCCCTCCCCTCTAGAACCCTCAGTTTGTTTCTCAGAGTCCATAGCTTCTCATGGTTCATCTCCACCTCCGATTTCCATCCCTTCATTTTTCCCCTCCTGCTTTTTTTTTTTTGAACATATAATGTATTATTTGTTTCAGAGGTACAGGTCTGTGATTCAACAGTCTTACACAATTCACAGTGCTCACCATAGCCATTCTAACAGGTGTGAGGTAATATCTCATTGTTTAGATTTGTATTCCCCCACTTATTAGCAATGTTGAGGACCTTTCCATATACCTGTTGGCCTTCTGAATGTCTTCTTTGGAAAAATGTCTATTTAGATCCTCTGCCCATTTTTAATCATATTATTTTTTGGGTTTTGCTGTTGACTTGCATGAGTTCTTTATATATTTTGGATATTTGCCCCTTGATTTGCAAATATTTTCTTCCACTGGTAGGTTGTTTTTATATTTTGTTGATGGTTTCCTTCGCTGTGCAGAAGATTTTTAGTTTGATGCACTGCAGTTATTTTTGCTATTGTTGCCTTCACTTTTGGTGTCAAGTCCAAAAAATCATCACCAAGAATAATGTCAAGGAGCTTACCTTCTGTGTTTTCTCCAGTTTTATGGTTTTAGATCTCATATTCAGGTTTAAATTCATTTTGAACTAATTTTTGTGTATGGTGTAAGATAGTTGTTCCATTTCCTTCTTTCACATGTGGTTATCCAGTTTTCCCAACACCACTTATGGAAGAGACTGTCCTTTCTCCATTGTGTTTTCTTGGCTTGTTTGTCATTAGCCTCCATCTTATTAATTACAAAATATGTGTTGTTCATCCCAATTCACCAGTTGAATTTAGCAAATGAAAATGGCAAAACTAAAACTCATTATTGATCACAGCACCAACAGCTTTTTCCTCATTTCTTCAATCCTCATCCTCCAAAGACCTAAGCTTTAGAGGTGCACATAATTCTTCTCATCTGGTAGCCCTCCTGCTGCCAGCATTCAATGAATCAACACTACAGTTGTTTATCTTAATTTTTTATGGAAAAATTACTGAGGAAATTAGCACCTAACACCATCATTTTTATAATTGCTTTCTGGTTCAAGTTTCTATCTTTCCATTTTTACTATTCTAATATATCGTATTGTAACTGTCACTCTTTACCTAAATACTTTGGTTATATCACATTTGTTTCAAAAAGTGAATAACCATGTCTGTTTCCTCAAATTAAATTTTTTAGATTTACATAAAATATTCTATATCCATTGACCCCAAATGACTTTTCCAAGCTATTTTATTAGACAAGTTTTCTGCTTTGTATATGCAAGTTGTATCTAGCTATAAGGCAACGCTTTTCTACTCCTTTCAGGATCTCTGCCCTGTCTCATAAAGCAAGAAACTGGCAGTTTACTCCTCTGAGGGAAATAGTCTCCATGAACTCTCTCCTTTATCTTTGTTGGTGCACTTGAGATAAAAAATAAAAAAACACTTGATCCAGTACCCTCTGGATACTCTTTTTGAAAGTGTGCCTTCAGAATACATATTTTCTTTACTTCTCCAGGCAGTAAGCTTATAGAGGCATAAATTTTCAGTTCCAGTGAATGCATCAATGCACCATGCAGAGAAGCGATATAATGAAGTATAAAGAAATACATGTGGCTGAAGATCTAAACCATATTCTCTAATCCAGTTTTTACAAAATTGAAATTTGGTCTCCATCTGTTTTACTCACATATTTTACTTTCATTTGACTCCAAATTCTTGAGAGGAAGAATAATGCTACTTAGTTCTCTCCCTAAGCCCCATCCCTGTGCATGGTATAGGATAACTTGCTCAATTATATGCTGGCTGGTGAAATTATGATTTATGAAGTCCAGATTTCAGAAGTCCAAATGTAATGCAATTGATAATAAGCCATGGGTTCTTTCTATGTGGGTCCCTTTGAGAATCTAGTGAAAGCGAAGAATTCTCTCTTCTGAAAAATACACGTTATAACAATAACATCTGCGGCAATTTCAGGAGGTTTACAGACTCCTGAAGGCCTAAAACTGACCTTTAGGTGTTCTATGGAGCCCAGGGTAAGGGCTTCAAATGAACTCTTATTCTGCTTATTCCTTTTTTAATTTATATTTATACTCTTCCTTGCACTCTAATTTCATCTTCCTTCCTATATATCTCACTCTTTCTATAATGTCCACTGGTTTTTGGTCATTTACTGTTAAATTTTAAATTATTAGAAGGCATGTTTCCCAGGTCCATGCTCTTAGTTCTAACTGGTATTTATCTGTAGAAACAACTAATATCCCCTCCAAGAGAGCATGACACAACTCTTATAATGTGTACAAAAATATTACCTCTATACACAGATTTCTGAAACTAGGTTTTGACACAGTTGAACTGAATTGTATTTTCAAAGTTGGAGTGATACCTTTAATTCATACACACATGCACCCAAATTTAAAAATGGGTAGGTTTTGGGTGCCTGGGTGGCTCAGTTGGTTAAACGACTGCCTTTGGCTCAGGTCATGATCCTGGAGTCCCGGGACTGAGTCCCACATCGGGCTCCCTGCTCAGCAGGGAGTCTGCTTCTCCTTCTGATCCTCTCCCCTCTCATGCTCTCTATCTCATTCTCTCAAATAAATAAATAAAATCTTAAAAAAATAATAAAAAATAAAAATAAAAATGGGTAGGTTTAATAAATTTGGGGCATCCAGTACCATCCAGATGCCCAGATTTGCCCAAGCATTTTAGGTTAAATTAACATGTAAACTTGATTAATAATGAACAGTTGGCATTGTCCTAATATTCACTGATTCTCATATCATGCCAACTTTTGTGTAGAATTAAACATGCAAATTAAAATTATTCATATTATGCAACATGAACATAATAGTAGCTGTCATCCTCTTAATGTAACAGGATGTTAAATACAAGTTTCACCTGAAGACCCAAGGGACAACACATACTTCCTTCCAAAGGTAGTGCTAGATCATATGCAGAATTCATAAATAGATGTCTGGAAACAGTTTGTAAGCCCCATTCCCTGCTCACATTAAGTATATTAAAAAATTATGCAATTTGGATTATCCAAATAATCCATTAAAATTTGGATAACGAAGAAGGATAGATTGGGGGGAATCTTATAAGACAGTTCTTTCTCTAAGAGCGAAGAGAATGGATATATTTCCTCTTCATTTCCGGTCATGAGGTGGCTTCATATGTCCCCTAAATTAGAGGATATAGTCAAATGGTATCTGTTTCCTGCATGGAAGATCTAAGGTGCAGGAGATCAGCTTTGATGACACAAAGGAAAATTACTGGATCATGGATGCCCTGCATTAAAGTTTTTCAGAGCAAAAAAAAAAAAAAATGTGTGACTGTTTGGGGTGGATCAGATATGGGGCAATCATGGGAGAACCAATGTTCTACAACCTTGGTCTTATCCAAGAGGGCTTTAAACACTTGCCAAGCATGCAGAGTGCTGATGCCAGGTCATGGGTTAGCTGTCAAATAAGAACTTTTTTGACCTTCTTTCCTCAACTTTCTCCTTGCATGAAACCCTAGCGGAGAAGGAACAAACATGAGGAAAGGGACAAGAAACTGAGCAAGTCCCCCTAACCAAATAGAGACCTTGCACACAAAAGAGGTCCAGGCTGGAGGAGGAAGAAGAGTCACCTTTCAGTGATGGGTACAGCTGTGTGTACTATGTGGGACTGGACATTTTAGTCATTGGAATGAAGCCATTTATATTTGCTGGGAGAGACCAGAATACCCAGCAAACATGACTTACATTTAATCCTGAGCAAAAGAGAAACGAGGGATAGTGATTGCCAAAAATAAAGTTGTTTATTATTAAATCCCTCAGGAAATGTCTGTTCAACATTTATTTAATATATATATTTCTTAATTTGAAGGGCCTAAGGGTATAGAAAGGGAGGATTAATTCTTGTTCAGCATGTGGTTGAGACTGGAAGTCCCTCTGGACTCAGCTACCCTCACCTGAAGATCATTTTGGAGCAATGACTAGATAAATGAGCTCTAGAACAGGAGGCCACACCAGGGATATCCCACCCACCTAAGCAGGGCTCTTCCAGAAAAGGCTTTCCAGAAAATAGTCAATAGACCCCACGAGACTGTGCTGCCCCTATGTTCACGGACACCCGAATAGCTGTTCATTTGCTAATTTCTTCCACCAATGGTGTTTGAATGGACAAACCTACAGAAGCCCCCTGTGTTTTAAACAGCAGGGATGGAGGGGAGGCTCAAAAGATGCCAGACTTATTCCTCCTAAAGACAGATGGGGGGTTCAGGCCATTTTTTTTAACAATAAGAAAGAAGTCTATGCTTTGCCTGTGCAGCGTCTCCTCACTTTTGACATTTTAGTATGTTTGATTAGATTTGGTGATGGCAGCACATAAGACAGCCACAAATCTGAGTGTTTATTTCAGCATCCATGAACAACAGAAATCACTCAGCTTAATCATTCCATTTTTAAATCTTCTTTGTGTGCTTGTGTGTGACCCTGCTACCCAAAGAACATGTTGACACACATACGCTTGCTGTTACCTCAGATAAAGCAGGATTCAATGAACCATAAAGAAGTCTTTTCAATCTTGAGCTGGGACAAACAGCAGATTCTAGGAAGCATATCAATGCTCCCGTGGTAATTTTAATTCTTCATTATACTTCAAATCCACATTACTTTGAAAGAAAAAGGAAGTATTGATGTCTGTTTAGTGAGGTAGAATTTGGAGGACTGAGTGGTTCAGTCTCATAAATTACTTAATCTCCCACTTTAAGCATAATTACCTAGTTTTCTATCCTCGTACCTCATGTGTCAAAGAGAATGAATTTCCAAAATAAAGGAAGTCATCTAAAATATCAATCTCTCATTTAAAAAAAGTTCATCTCTTTTGAGACTTTCCGATAATTTTTAAGGGCAAAGCTATACTAAATATTAATAGAATTTGGCTTTGCTTGACAGAAATTTGGACAGCTGAAATAAACCTGACTGACAGCCAGGCAAATTCCATCGATCTCCTGTTTGGATCTGCGTCTTCACAGAAACTCTTGGTAATACATCTTCAGCCACAGAAATAAGCTGCTAAGAATGGTACCTCCCAGCACAGAAAAGGTTGGCTATACCAGGAAATTACTCCTTATTCATTTGGTTTACAGCATCTGACAATGCCAGTGACAGACATGTCATGGGGTGGCAGCCACAGCTGTGGGAACTGCTATGACACTGTGTCATATCTCTCATCTGGCTGTTCCGTCAGGCTGTGTGGTCACTGGCTTAGCTGAGCAGCCCCGCCCACCCCCCACCCCCCAACCCCCGCCAGTCATGAGTTCTAGAATGGGATCACCTTGAATTAAAGGGTAATGCAATGTCTCCACCAATACCAATCTCTCCAAAAACTGTTTCTTTGGCCCAGCCTATTAATCTTCCTGAAATTTCTGGCAAAGGGGGTCTCCTAAGGTGTTTGTACGTGGAGGTTTGAGGGTGTGTGCTTGTGTTATTTGATCAGGACTGATGTGATCTTTGTGCGGAAATGCAGGAACATGGAAAGAAAAAATCATTCAGTTCAAAGGTACTCTAGAGATGATCTCATCTCTTAGTCACCCTGCTGTGTCTTTGCAGGAAGGAATTCTAGAAAAGGAAAATTTACACTGGGAATGAGTGGAGGTATAAGCATTTTTTTTTAACTTTATTTGGAAAAACTTGAAACTTACAGGGAAGCGTCAAGTACATGTATATCTTTTACATAGATTTGAGAATTGCTACCATTCGTTTTATCATATGTATGTTATTATTATTACAAAACTAATTGAAAGTTGCAGGCAACATGACCTTTTCCTTTTAAAAAAAAGTCCTAAATATTTCATCATGTATCTCCTAAGAATAAGGGCATTATCTTGCATAGTCGCAGTAAAGTAATCAAAGTCAGGAAATATAACTGATTTTGCTGCATCTGTAGACCACTTTGAGGAGTATGGTCATCTTAACAATAACTAGTTTTCCTTCAACACCACTACCCCTTACATACACTCTTTTGCATATGCACTTTAGAGTTAATTCTACATAAAGATGCAATTTTATGTTCTGTTCCTCAAGGTATTTCTTTTTAAAATATGTACTGATTATTCATGACACAGCTAATCACAAGTGATTCATATAAACATCTCTTGTGACACGGAAATTCATTTTCTGAAAATGTAAGTCACCCTATTGTCCAAAATGAATACCTATAAAACCAAATGACCTGGTACAATGAAAACAAGGCATCCAAACTTTGAACCATTTAAGATGTTTAATAACAACAGCAACAAAAAGTAGCCTGATTTTCTCAACCTAGTAATAATGATTAATCCTACTTTCTAAACCTAATTAATTAAATCATAAACCATCCTATGAGAAGGTAAAATTCCTTCTAGGGTTAATTCAGAAGTGGCAACATTTCTCTTAATTTTCTAAGTGGATATGGATTGATTTATACTAAGTATCAGGAATAAATATCTTCCTACATCATTTGAAACTTTGGTGACTGCATTCTAATAACTAGAATAAAACATGCCTAATATAACATTGTATGTTAATTATACTTCAGTAAGAAAAAAGAAAGATGGGCTTTTTTAAAAAACATTTTCTTTTTTTTTTTAAGATTTTTTATTTTTAAGTAATCTCTACACCCACAGTAGGGCTTGAACTCACAACCCCAAAATTAAGAGTTGCATGCTCTTCTAACTGACCCAGCCAGGTACCCTAAAAAGTTGGCTTTTTAAAAGATTGAATAGACGAACCATTAGAGACAATGGACTCTGAAAAACAAACGGAGGGTTCTGGAGGGGAGGGGGGTGGGGGGATGGGTTAGCCTGGTGATGGGTAGTAAAGAGGGCACATTCTGCGTGGAGCACTGGGTGTTATGCACAAACAATGAATCATGGAACACTCCATCAAAAACTAATGATGTAATGTATGGTGATTAACATAACAATAAAGATTATACAAAAATAAAAATAAAAAGATTGAATAGTTTCTGTACTTTTACCTAATGGGGGGAGGAGAACTCACAGGAAACAAAGGAAGAGAAGTGGGAGGGTTCTTTTTCCCTCCCTAGCCCTTAATTTAGCTTCATCTCTTTAGGTGAGTTACACTGAAGATATTACATAGTGTCATATTGAAGGGCTCAGTCAGGGAGTCACTCAGACATGGACTCAAAATGGTAACTTAGTAGCTCAAGTCTTCTTGGAGTTTACTTAATTTCACTGAGTACCAGTTTCCTCCTCTGTACAATTCAAATAAAAGCAGCTAATCTTGACTTTAGAAGGTTTAGACCCATAATCTAAACTCTTGCTACTCAAAATAAAGTAATGGGCATACAGTGTTGGTAGCAACTGGGAGTTTCTTAGAAATGCAGAATTTTAGGGCCCATCCCAGAATCCTGAAACAGAATCTTTCTTTTATACAGACTCTCTGGTGATTTGCATGCACATTAAAATTTGTATCCTAACAGTTCCCCGATCCTAATGATTCCATCTTAAGAGTTTAATGTATATCCAGGAGTGTGTGTTTCTCTCACTCCCTTGCTCCCTCTAACTTAAATTAATATTTTTAACCTGAAAGCCTTTTTTTTTAAAGATTTTATTTATTTATTTGACAGAGAGAGACACAGTGAGAGAGGGAACACAAGCAGGGGGAGTGGGAGAGGGAGAAGCGAAGCAGGCTTCCCGCGGAGCAGGGAGCCCGATGTGGGGCTCGATCCCAAGACCCTGGGATCATGACCTGAGCCGAAGGCAGACGCTCAACGACTGAACCACCCAGGCGCTCTGAAAGCCTTTTTCAATAAGGAGAAAGCAGAGAGACAAGGGCAAGGAGAGAGATTGCTGGAAGGAAACTTAATTGTCATGTGGGAAGCGGCCTGGCTACAAATGTTCTGAGGTTATGTGCAGCTGACTTGTAGCAGGCATGCTTCTGGCTCATACACACCCAGAGTAGAAGCTGACAAGAGCAAGAACTCTTAGCAGGCTGCTAACAGTCATGGGGTACTGAGAGATGTACAGTTAGGACTCTATATGGGCTATGAGAGGCCAACTCTTAAGTCACACCTGAAAAGGAAAATTAAGGCAGTGCCCTCATAATAATTCCAATTAAAATTAGCAGCAGGTGCCATCAGTGCCCTTTAGGACAATTAGGTTCTCATTATATGAAGACTTTCCCAGACCCTGGGAATAGTCCAAACGGATTCTGGGGCCATAGCCTTTGATGAGCATGAACTGAAGCTGATCAACAAAAACTGTACCATCCAAAAAAACTGTAACAACCCATCTTCATTTTAAGTTCTTGAGTTTGTTCTTAACAAAATAATCAAGATTTTACATATTATTTAAAAAATAACACACTGGGCTAAGATTTCAAAATCGGCATTTCTTCTCATCTCCACCACTCAATAATTCATGACACTGGGGAAGTCACAGTATCTGTATACTCTGACATACCTAAAGCAGTTTAGTATAGAGGTGAAGCGCATCAGCTTTGGCATTAGGGAAAACTGAGTTTGAGTCCCGGTTCTGTGAATTAGTAGTGCTGAAAAGAGTTTCTTCAAAAGACCCGAAAAAAGTGGAAAAAAGTTTCCAACACAGCCATCTCCAGTACTTTAGTGGACTGAGAAGAGCTAAATAAAAGGGATTGTGGAAAGACAATGCCTCTACAGTGTATGTGATCTTGGCCTGTTATTTATCAAGGATATCATAAGAGGAAAATATTCACACAAAGAGAAATTATGTCAATCCCTCAGCAGCTGCAAAACCCATCTGTGGGGATGTGGCCTCCCCCAAGAGGTAATGTGAACTAAAGTGATAAAGAAATTGGAACACGGAATGTCTGTCTTACTCAGTTTTGTCTGCTATTACAAGAATACCATACTGAGTGCATTAAACAACAGAAATTTGAGTTCTGGTTCAAGATGACAACATAAGAAGATCCTGAACAGACCTCCTCCCACAGACATACTGAATCTACATCTACATACAGAAAAATTTCCTCTGGCTGGAGGGGGGGTGTTTGGGGGGTTGTGGTGGAGAACCAGTTGAGCAACAACAACCATCAGGCAAATGAGAGGAAAAAAAAAAAACATGTTGAAGTGGGTGGGTGAGACTGAGACATAATCTCACCATAAACTGCACCCCTAGCATGGCAACCCATAATTACAAGGGAACTCAAAACGCAGAGTTTCTCTCTGAGGAGCGAAGAGTTTGAATCTCACATCAGGTCCTGCACCTGAGAGATGAGCCCCCAAAGCATCTAGTTTTGAAAACCAGTGGGGCTGTCCATGAGACCACAAGGCTGTAGCAAACTGAAAAATGGCCGTTTAAGGGCTAATGCACCTGGATTCACTCACCCTGGGGATCAGAATAGAGGCAGCTGATTGAGAGGCACCCAGACTTTTATGTGAAAGAGGCTTATTTGCTTATCTTAAGGCATCAGCCTGAGAGCATGCAGCTAATTGAACACACACCTAGGGGCCTGCTGGGATACTCTCCAGGGATGTGGCTGGTGGGTACCATCTTTATTTTAGGTTTTCCACTGGCCTTGCTTTAGCTCACTGGTATCTCCCAAAAAAGAGCTTATACCTGCTTCTGGCACCCCAATTTTTGCAGCTGCCACAAAATCTAGAAGTTGTCTGACTCTGGTAGCCAGTGGGGCTTAGGCTAGAACATCCTACAGGATAAGAACCAATGGAGAAATAGTTCTTAAATGGTTACTATCCCCAGGGCACAGCAAGAGGCGATAATCCTAGGTGCCAATCTTTTTGCACAAGAGGCCTATTAGCTTATCTTCATAGCTGTGGCCTGAAGGGCAGGCTTCTAATTAAACATATATCTGAGGGCCTACTTTAATCTTTTCCAGAGACCTTGGAGGGCACATGCTCTCCCTTCGCTGCACTCCAGAGAGCCAGTATCTGCTGGAGGAGATTTTTACATTTGTTTGGTGCCCTGGTTTCTATGTCCAGTGCTCCCATTTTTTTACCTGCTGCTTAGGTGTTACCCTTAATCACCTGGCTGGGGGTTAGGGAGATGCTTGTGTTCCTGTGTCTCATGAGGCTGTAACAGTGAGACAGACAGCTTTTGGCAGGATACAACCCCCAAGACACTGCACAGATAGGAGACTGAAACACACACCCAATCTATCTGAGAAATAGGCCTATTGCTTATGCTGGGGCTTTAGCCAGAGGGGCAGGCATCTGATTTAGCACACATCTGGAGGCTCACTGAGGTTCTTTTAGGGGATGGGAGATGGTGGCTATCATCTTTGCATGCTCCTTCTGCCTTGCTTCAGCTTGCTGGTATCTCCCAGAAAGGAGCTCTTATATGTGTCTGGTGCCCTGGTTTTTGTGGCTGCTTCCCAGGGATGCCCCTGGATTGCCTAGCTCTAGTGGCCAGCATAGCTTGATTCCTGGGTTCCATGGAAGCATAACAAATGAACAGACAATTCTTGGCTCGCTACCACCCTCACGGACAGAGAGCAAACTGAAACACACCCCTAGCCTCTGTGCAAGAGGCCTATTGGAGCTTTGATCTCAGAAGCAGGCTTCAGGATTGACACATATCTAGGAGCCTATAGTGTATTCTGAGGACAGAGTCTGGTGTATGTCATCTTTGTGCTCTCCCTTGGCCTTGCTCCAGACCACTAAGATCCCCTGGAAGGGAACTTATACACTAATCTGGCACCTTGAGTTTTGTGACTGCCACCCGGGGGGTACCTCTAGATTGCTTGGCTCTGGTGGCCAATGACCTGACACTTACAGTCCCACAGGAATGTATATATTTGCACACCATAAAAGCTGCTGCCTGAGGATCTGCATTCTAACCAGCCTGAATCTGGGTGCTGATGGAGATCCTCCCTTTTGGACACTGATGGGTCTTGGCACACCTTCAACTAGTGAGAGTAGCTAAAAATAAAATATGCTGCTTGGATGATCACAAAGGCATAAGTCAACCAAGAGCAGAGACAGATTTGAATGGTAAGTTTCATCTCCAACTCCAAGCCACTCCTTCAAGACTGGAAGAGGTAGCTATTTTATCTAATGCACAGAAGCCAACACAGAGAGTCAAGGAAAATGAAGAAACAGAGGAATATTTTCCAAATGAAAGAACAAGATGAAACTTCAGAAAAAAAGTACTTAATAAAATGGGGAAAATTGACTTACCTGATAAAGAGGTCAAAATAATACTCATAAAGTTGCTCAGTGTTTGCAAGAGAAGAATGAATAAACACAGTGATGACAACAAAGAGAGAGAAACATATAAGAAGCTGAAGAATATAATAGCTGAGCTGAAAAATACCCTAGAAGTGTTCAACATCAGACTAGATGAAGCAGAAGAAATTATAGGGGTCCCAGAAGGAGAAGAGAGAGAAAATGGCAGTACACTTACTTGAAGAAATAAGGGGTGAAACCGTTCTTAACCTGAGGAAGGAAACACCTATCCAGGTCCAGGAAAACCAGAGAGTTCTAAATAAGATGAACCCAAAGATACCGACACAAAGACACATTATAATTAAAATGTCAAAAGTTAAAAAGACAATCTTAAAAGCGGCAAGAAAAAAGCAACTTGTTATGTATAGGGGAAACCCTCTAAGGCCATCAACAGATTTTTTAGCAGAAACTTTGCAGCCAACAGAGGGTGGCATGATATATTCAAAGTGCTGAAAGGAAAAAAACAAAAACAAAACAAGACAAAAAAAATACTTCCAGAACACTCTATCTAGAAAAGTTGTCATTTGAAATGAAGAAGAGATATAGAGTTTTCCAGACAACAAAGGACATTTAACTGGCCTTCCAAGAAAAGTTAAAGGACTTCTAAAGTTTTATGTAGAAAGTACTAATTTCTAATAGGAAAACATACAAAAATATAAAATTCATTGATAATGGTAAATACACAGTAAAATGTAAAATAATCTAATGTCAAAAGGTGATGGAATAATCACATAAACATAGCATACAGGTTGTAAGGCAAAAGTAGTAAAAATAACTACAATAATTAGTTAACAGATACACAAGATAAATGTAAAATGTCACACTAAAAGCATAAATGCATTGGGGGAATAATTTAAAATGTAGAGTTTCACAAATAATACCTTATATGTTAAAAAAAAAAAAGATAGCAGGAAGGGAAAAATGAGGGGCAGGAAATCGAAGGGGGAGACAAACTATGAGAGACTATGGACTCTGAGAAACAAACTGAGGGTTCTAGAGGGGAGGGGGTTGGGGAATGGGTTAGCCTGGTGATGGGTATTAAAGAGGGCACGTTCTGCGTGGAGCACTGGGTGTTATACGCAAACAATGAATCATGGAACATTATATCAAAACTAATGATGTAATGTATGGTGATTAACATAATAAAAAAATAAAATAAAATGTAGAGTTTCAGAATGCATTCAAACTTAAGTTGTTATCACTTAAATAGAGAGTTATAAGTTGTTATAAGTAAGCCTTATGATAACCACAAAGCAAAAACCTATAGATACACAAAAGATAAAGAAATCTAAGCACAGTATAAGAAAATCATCAAATCATGAAGGAAGAGAACAAGAGAAGAAAGAAACAGAGGAACTACAAAACAGCTAGAACATAACAAAATGGCAATAATTACATACCTATCAATAACTTTAAATGTAAATAAATTCTCCAATGAAAAGACATAAGTGACTAAATAAATTAAAAAATAAAAATAACAACAACAAAGAAAAACAAGATCTAACTATATGATGCCAACAAGAGTTTCACTTCAGTTGTAAGGATCCGCAAAGACTGAAAGTAAAGGAATGGAAAAATATATTATATGCAAATGGAAACCAAAAGAAAGGTAGGTTAGCTATACTAATTTTAGGCAAAATAAACTTTAAAACAAAGACTGTAATGAGACAAAGAAGGGTATCACATAATGATAAAGGAATCAATCCAACAAGAGAATAAATCATTTATAAATATTTATGCATGCAACATAGGAGCACCTAAATATATAAAGTGAATTTTAACATACCTAAAGGGAGGAATAGACAGCAATTCATTAATAATAGGGGACTTTATTACCCATTTCATCAATGGATAGATCATCCAAATAGAAAACGAGTAAGACTTAAATTGCACAATACATCAGATGAACTTTACAGATATATACAGATAATTCCATATTAAAAGTAACAGAATACACATTCTTCTTACTTGCACATGAAACATTCTCCAGTATAGATCTTATGTTATACCACAAAAAAGTATTCATAAATTTTAAAAGATGGAAATCATATCAAGCATCTTTTCAAACCACACTGGTATGAAACCAAATATCAATTCCAAAGATAGCTGGAAAATTTGCAAATATGTGGAGATTAAACAACATGCTACTAAACATCCAATGGGCTGGGGCCATCTGGGTGGCTCAGTCAGTTAAGCATCTGCCTTCTGCTCAGATCATGATCCCAGGGTCCTGGGATCAAGCCCCACATTGGGCTCTCTGCTCAGTAGGAAGCCTGCTTCTCCCGCTCCCTCCACCTGCCCCCAGCTTGTGTGCTCTGTCAAATAAATAAAATATTTTTAAAAAATAAAAAAATAAACATCCAATGGGTTAAAGAAGAATCAAAGTAGAAACCAAAAATCACCTTGAGACAAATAAAAATCGAAATATAACATAACAAAACTTATGGGATGCAATGAAAGCAGTTCTAAGAGGGAAGTTCATAGTGATAGATGCTTACCTCAAAATACAAGAAAAATCTCACATAAACAACAAAACTTAACATCTCAAGGAACTATTAAAAAAATAACAAAGCCTGAAGTTAGTAAAAGGAATAAAATAACAAAGATCACAGTAGAAATAAATGAAATGGAGACTAAAAAGACAATTTAAAAATCAATAAAAGTACTATCTGGTTCTTTGAAAAGATTAACAAAACTGACAAACCCTTATTTAGATTCACCAAGAAAAAAGAGGAAGGATTCAAATAAATAAAATCAGAAATGAAAGAGGTTACAAATAATACCACAGGAATACAAAAGATCATAAGAGTCTACTATGAGCACTTACATGACTACAAAGTGACAACCTGGAAGAAATGGATATATTCCTAGATAGAAATAGAAAAATGAAACAGATGAATTACTAGTAAAGAGATTGGATCAATAATGGAAAAACATTCCAAAGAACAAAAGTCAAGGGCCAGACAGGTTCACTAGGGAATTCTACCAAACATTTAAAGAAAAATTAATACAAACCTTTCACAAACTCTTCCAAAAAAAAAAAAAATAGAAGAGGCAAGAACATTTCCAAACTCATTTTAAGAGGCTGGCATTACTTGATACCAAAACCAGACAAGGACACCACAAGAAAAGAAGATTACAGGCTAATATCCCTGATAAACACAGATGCAAAAATCCTCAACAAAATATTAGCAAACGAAGGGGCACCTGGGTGGTGCAGTGGGTTAAGCTTCCAACTCTTGATTTTGGTTCACGTCATGATCTCAGAGTCCTGGGATTGAGCCCCACATCAGGCTCCATGCTCAGCATGGAGTCTACTTGAGGATTCTTTCCTTTTCCTCTGCCCCTCCCTCTGCTTGTGCTCTGTCTCTAAAAATAAATAACCTTTAAAAAAAAATATTAGCAAACCAAATTCGGCAATACATTAAAAGAATCATACACCACAATCAAGTGGGTACAAGGATGATTCAATATCCACAAATCAACTCATGTGATACACCTTAACAAAATGAAGGATAAATATCATATGATCATCTCCATAGGTACAGAAAAATCATTAGAGCAAAATTCAGCATCTATTTATGATAAGAACTCTCAACAGAATGGGTAAAGAGGAAAAATACTTTAACATAATAAAAGCTGTATATGAGAAACCCACAATGAATATCATACCCAATGGTGAAAAGCTAGTTTTTCCTTTAAGATCAGGAACAATGGAAAGATGCTCACTCTCTCTACTTTTATTCAACAGAGTATTGGGAGACCTAGCCATAGCAATTAGGCAGGGAAAAATACCCAAATTGAAAAAAAAGAAGTAAAACTGTCACTATTTGAAGGGTAAAATGGTGGTGATGTAGGTCAAAGGGCACACATTTTCGGTTATAACAGAGTAGTAAGTTTGAGGACCTAATGTACAGCATAGTGACTATAGTTAATAATATGGCCTTGTATACTGGAAAGTCGCTGAGAACAATTCTGAGATCATAAGCACTTACACACACACACACACACACACACACCGTTAACTATATGCAGCCATATATGTGTTAATTATCTTGATCTTGATAATCACTCCACAATGTATAGTATATCAAATCATCATATTGTGTACATTAAATATATACAATTATAATTTTCAATTATTGCTCAATAAAATTTAAAAATAAAAATAAAAATAATAAAGTTAAATAAATAAATATAGCGCCACCCAAGTCCAGGCCACCCCCTTAGTAGACCAAGCATTCACAGCAAAGGCTTGGAAAACTAAACTGATATTGGAAATGCCATCCACAGAAGAGTAGACAGAATATATAGTCCGACCTGCACTAGTTTGATTACTATTAAAACAAAAAAAAAAATTCAACGTTTTTCAGAGAATTATATTAGGATTAAGAGTTTTAGAACATAATATTGAAAATGTCTGGGATGCCATCCAAAATCACTCAACATAGAAAGGCTAAGGGAAACATGACAAATTCACAAGTAAAAAGGCAATTAGTTGATGGCAATCTTAGCTAGCCTAGATGTTATAATTACCAGACAAGGCATTAAAGTAGATATTATAATTACACTCCATGAGGTAAACGGTCTTGAATGAAAGATGTTCTCACAGGGAAATGAGAACTATAGAAAAGAACGAAATGGAAAATTTAAAACTAAAAAATACAATACTTGAAATGAAAAATTTGCTAAATGGTTTCAATAAAAGGATGGAGGAGCACCTGAGTAGCTTAGTCAGTTAAGCATCTGCCTTCAGCTCAGGTCATGATCCCAGGGTCCTGGGATCAAACCCCTCATGGGGCTTCCTGCTCAGCGGAGAGCCTTCTTCTCCCTCTCCTTCTGCTGCTCTCCCTGCTTGTGAGCTCTCTCTCTCTCACTGTCAAATAAATAAAATCTTTAAAAAAATTAAAAATTTTAAAAATAGAAGAATGGAGATGGCAGGGGGAAAGTTAGTGAAGAGCTTTTTGGTTCTAGAATATATCAAAATGTAGAACCTTCAT
The DNA here is from genome assembly GCF_003265705.2 of Callorhinus ursinus. Lineage (NCBI taxonomy): Eukaryota > Metazoa > Chordata > Mammalia > Carnivora > Otariidae > Callorhinus > Callorhinus ursinus. Next base: position 54,554,145 of record NW_027397073.1, read on the forward strand.
ATATATATATATATATATACACCAAAATAATATACTAATAGTAATGTATTATATGTATATATGTATATATACAAGTATATATTATATATAACATATAATTACAAATAATACAATTAATATATAAAATATATTACATATATTTATATATAATATATATTATATACTTATATATTATATATTATTAGTATATTATTTTAGTATATAATAGTAATATGTATTTTATATAGTTATTTATATACATATATATATCTATATTTATATGATCCTTGAACAACACAGGTTTGAACTGCATGGGTCCACTTATACGTGGGTTTTTTGGATAAATACAGTACAGTACTGTCATGTATTTTCTTTTCCTTACGATTTTAATATTTTCTTTTCTCTAACTTACTTCTTTGTAAGAAAAGAGTATATAATACATATACAAAACAGGTGTTAATTGACTCTTTATGTAAAATATGTGTTAAGTGTTTATATTACCAGTAAGGTCCAGTCGACAGTAAGCTATTAGCAGTTAAGTTTTGGAGGAGTTAAAAGTTATACATGGATATTCAACAGTTTGGCACCCCTAATTCCTGTGTTGTTCAAAGGTCAACTATACTGAAGCCAGGAAAGAAGTATATAAACTAAATGTATCTCCTGAGGTTGTGTGTACTTTCTAGAAGTACTTCACTAATCTGCATTTGAAATTTTCTCACAGCCAACCAGAAGGTGGTAAGCAGGTCAACTAAGGGAGTTGCAATAGTCATTCAATGTAAATAAACCAACTGCCTAGAAGTTACTATTATTCCTGGAAATAAGACCAATAAGACGAAAAAGAAATTTCTCCCATTAGTTCTCATTAAGAGAACACTATACAACATATACATCTTTCCAATAGTGAAACAGCAATGAATTTCAAAAGGCTGCTTCTCATAACATCCCTCTGCTATATTACCACCTTTAGACATGAGCAAGAGGGGTCCCTACATGGGCTGAATGTGTCTCCCCAAAAGTCATACATTAAAGCTCTAACCCCCAGCACCCCAGCATGACGGTATTTGGAGATGGAATCTTTGGGAGGTAATTAGTATTAGATAAGATCATAACAATGGGGCTCTAGTCTGATGGGATTACTGCCCTTGTAAGAAGAGACACAAAAGAACTTGTACTCTCTCTTTCCAGAGGCATGTGCATGAAGAAGTCATGTGAGCACACAGCGAGAAGGCTGCAGTCTGCCATCCCTGCCGGAAGAGTGCTCTCATCAACAACCAACTATGCTGGCACTCTGATTTTGGACTTCCAGTCTCCAGAACTGTGAGAAATTTCTGTTGTTTAAGCTCAGTTTAAACTCAGTCTACGGTATTTTATTAATGGCAGCCTGAGCTGACTAGAACAGCCCCACTCTAGAAAACCCTGCTCTGGTTCTTCACCATCTGTGCTTCTCCCCAGCACAGAGTCCTCAAAGGCCTTCCAAAGAACCTCTGCTACTCATTCTGGGTCATACTCCAGGTACTCAGGATTCCCGACATGCCTGCCATGTGGACCTATGCTTCACCACCCACATCCCATTTAAGACTGAGGACTGATTTCCCCTGCAAGTGCAAGTCCTATCTGCATACAGCTTTGAGCTCTCAACTCCTTTTGGAATTATCTGCACTGGAAAAAATCATCCCAAAAGGTCATGCCCTTTCCTGGGCCAGCCGGTATCCAGGACTGGTCAACACAGGAGTAAGAAGGCCCCAGCTCAATGCAAGCTAGTGCAGCCACTGGAAAACAGTATGGAGGTTCCTCAAAAAGTTGAAAATAGAGTTACCCTACGACCCAGCAATTGCACTACTGGGCATCTACCCCAAAGATACAAATGTAGTGATCCGAATGGGCACATGCACCCCAATGTTTATAGCAGCAATGTCCACAATAGCCTTTCCTAACTATGGAAAGAGCCTAGATGTCCATCAACAGATGAATGGATAAAGAAGATGTGGTATAGGGCGCCTGGGTGGCTCAGTTGGTTAAGCGACTGCCTTCGGCTCAGGTCATGATCCTGGAGTCCCTGGATGGAGTCCCACATCGGGCTCCCTGCTCGGCAGGGAGTCTGCTTCTCCCTCTGACCCTCCCCCCATCTCATGTGCTTTCTCTCTCTCTCATTGTCTCTCTCTCTCTCAAATAAATAAATAAAATCTTTTTAAAAAAAGATGTGGTATACATATACAATGGAATATTATGCAGCCATCAGAAAAATGAAATCTTGCCATTTGCAACGATGTGGATGGAACTAGAGGGTATTATGCTGAGTGAAATAAGTCAATCAGAGAAAGACAAGTATCATATGACCTCACTGATATGAGGAATTTGAGAAACAAGATAGAGGATCATAGGGGAAGAGAGGAAAAAATGAAACAAGAAGAAACCAAAGAGGGAGACAAACCATAAGAGACTCTTAATCTCAGGAAACAAACTGAGGGTTGCTGGAGTGGAGGGGGTTGGGAGGGATGGGGTGGCTGGGTGATAGACATTGTGGAGGGTATGTGGTATGGTGAGCACTGTGAAGTGTGTAAGACCGTTGAATCACAGAGCTGTACCCCTGAAACAAATAATACATTATATGTTAATAAAATTTTTTTTAAAAAAAGGCCCCAGCTCCTGTCCCCAACTTGGAACAATTCCAGAGTGTCCCTTGGGGTCAGCTGAGACCTCAGTTGAGACTGCACTGCAACCCAAATTCTTGCTGTACAAAACCTGCTTCTTCCCCTTTGTTTCCCCCAGTGATTATCCCCAAATCAGTCCTTAGAAAACTTCATGCATGCCAATCTCCATCTCAGAGCCAGTTCCTAGAGAACACAACCTGCAACACCTACCCAAACAGCCTGGAGGCCTGGTGCTGAGGTGTGAACGCACATTCCCAGGTATAAGAGGTAGTCGTTTGGATGCCTGACTGTGACAAAGCTTGGATGAAGCTGTGATGTGTGAGCTGGGTGTCCACACATACTCACACAAGACTCTTAGTGGTCAAGAAATGGAACAGGTGATGGAAGAAGAGGGGCCAGGCAGCAGGACAGCTCTCCCCACAGTGCCATCCTGTATCACAGTACTGCACAGAATCCGAGAATTCCAAAATAGAACCTGGCTGCCCAGGTTTTGAAGATCTCTTTGTCAAGGTAGGAGGAATACATATATCTCTCCCTCTCTATCAATAGGTATATATATGTATATGTATGTAAATATTTTATTTAAAAGGTTGTTAGCTCAGTTTATAATTTGTAAATATTCAGACATATGCTATGCGGGACCCACAAATGGTTGGTGCAGAACTACTTGTGTTAGACTTAATTCTACCTCATCATTTTCTCAAACATATGTGTGTCTGAGTTCTGAAATATTTAAGCACTTCCAAGGACCTTTTTGGCCCCTCCATTAGGAATGTTCCCCCTTGAAAACGGGGGAATCAAGTCCTTAGACTCCCTGCCTCGGGATCACCAGTGACTTACCTTGACCTTGGTAATCATTCCACAATGTGTATGTATCATCAATCATCACATCGTACACACTAAATATATGTAATTATATCTGCCAATAATTCTTCAACAAAGTTAAAAAAATAAAAATAAATTAAAAATAAATGTAAGACCTTCATCCAAGCTGAGGCCCCCTTGGTGGACCACGCAATCACAGCAAAAACTTCAAAAACAAACTGACATTCGAACTACTACCCACAGGGAGGTAGACTGAGTCTAACTGCTTTGACTGTCTGATAAAAGAAAGAAAGTCAACATTTTTCAGCAGATTTATAGGACTCAGAGGTTTAGAGAATATTGAAAATGTCCAGGATCCCATCCAAAAAAAAAAAAAACTTAACATGAAACAGTCCCAAAGAAACAGGACAAACTTGCAAATAAAAAAGACAATGACTTGGGGCACTGGGTGGCTCAGTCTGTTAAGCGGTGGACTCTTGATTTCGGTCATGATCTCAGGGCTGTGGGATGGATGGAGCCCCACGTCACTTGAGATTCTCTCTCTCCCTCTTCCTTCCCCCTTCCCCCCACTTGCACACTCGCACTCTCTGAGAGAGAGAGAGAGAGGGAGAGAGGAAGGAAGGAAGGAAGGAAGGAAGGAAGGAAGGAAGGAAGGAAGGAAGGAAGGAAGGAAGGAAATCTTAAAAAAAAAAGATAATGACTTGATGGCAATCCCAGAGGGACCAGAAGTTCACAGTTTACTGTTTATTATCCCTTTAGGTGATGACAAGTGAGGCTCATTTTGAACAAATGTCTTGGGTAGGTTTAATAGATAACAATTGCCCTCAGAGGGTTAGAGGCAGGTGAGGGTCAGCTCTTTGACACAAATTTTCTAGTAGGTTTTAATGAAAGCAAACTTGGAGCACATATCTTAAACCTTACTAAGCAAATATTTATAAGCCACCATGTTCATACATATTTTGTAAGCCCAATAAATATTGGTTTAGGAGATCTAGCCACACAGGTTCACTCAAGGCAGGTGCTACATACCCTACAGAAAACGTTCTGTTGGCCTCACACTTAGTATCTGATCACCTGATTCCTCCCAGCATCTTCACTCAGGTGCGTATAAGGAGAGACACTTGGATGAAGTTTCACTGTATTCATGCCCCAGTTAATGCAAGAGGTAAGGAGTATCTTCATAATCATTTAACAAAGCCACGTGATCTAGAATAGCAAGGGAAACCTATTTCTAACACCCATTATGCTAATTAACAAGTCACTTATTTTAGCAATAAAAATTTATTGATGGCATTATTGTATTATGAAGAAAAGGCTCCAGTGTTGATGTAGATAAAAGAGCTCAAGCCCCTTTAGTAGTCACCTCTGGAGTGTGGTCTTTCTAATAAAATGCTGGATTACTGGAGTCAGTTAAAATTAACTAATGCACCCATTTGTATCATACTGTCTCTGAAGTTTTTTGAAATAAATTACAGACAACCTAGTATCATTTTTTGGTGGCATGTGGGTCACATATACTGTGACTTTTTCAATGTCCCTCCCTGAGTTCCCATTTTTGAATATGATCCTGATGTCACCTTGTGGCAAATCTTTATCATTACTATATTTGTGATGTTCAGGAAATCAATACTTGAAAGACAATTTGGAATATAACACATGTGTAACTGTACCTACCAATTCTAGTAATATCCAAATAAGAAATGTGAAAGCTTTGGAAGATCTGTCATTCTCAACCCTAAATAAACCACTGTAGGCCTGAAGTTTAGTGTGGAATGTCAATATTCTGTGTTCTGACACTCTTTTTGCTGTTAAAATGTGACATTTTATTGAATAATATGTATCTTCTGTCAATCATTAGATTGGGATGATCCATCGATGTCTCTACCATAAAATGTGGCAAATGAGCACCATATATATATTCAACAGAGGCTCAAAGTCAAGTTAGAGACATAAAGAGCACCAAGGGAACAGAGATTAACAGACATTCATGAAACCTAACCTAAAAGCAATATGCTTAGTAGTTCCTTTGATGAATCCTTGTGCACATCCCCACACAGACCCTCCAAACAAAGACCCCACAAGTAGAAAATGTGGTGGAATTTTCAGCAACAGTTTGACAAAGTGAAAAGTATTGCAGGAAAGCACTATTTTGGACAAGAGGAAATCTAACAGCAGAATTAACTGCTAGCGCTTTACGGCTCTATTTAAGCATTTCTGGTTGTCAATAGTCCGTGCAACACCTAGCCCAGAACATTTACGTGTATTTGAGTGAGGACAATTAGATTGTGCGTAAACTTAACATAACTGCTAAATGACCATCTCTAAGTAGTCACTGAAAGGAGAAGCAATGCCCTAAAAGCCAAACTAACCAAGCCACAAAAATCTATTTACTTCCTTGAGTAAAATATGAAAGGTAATGATTTAAAAACTGGTTTCATTATTCAGTTATTTGAAATTTCACCTCAGCACATTCAAGCAATGTCTCTTGATCTCACACCTCAAAGTGGTCATTGCATTTGGCTCTGCATCAGGCTGGGTGGTCAGCAGTGCCCACATCCTGCACATGGCTTATCTTACCTGCACAGTCAGAAGAAAAGTGGTTGAAGGCCCAGGCATACTCACAGACACTACCTTCTTGTTGTTAACTTTGCCACTGTACTGCCAAAACCTATCTCAGAGTAGCTATCAGAGATATAACCTTCTTCTGATGGGAGCAGCCCCGCTAAAAGTCACAGGGATGACACATAAGTCTTTCAATTTTATACTCCGATAATTAATTGTATGTGTCAGTTTGGTCAAAAACATTTTCCTGCATGTTTCTGTAAAGGTGTTTATTGGGTAACATTAAGACTTTTCTCAGTGGACTTTGAGTAAAACAGATTGCCTTCCACAATTCGGTTGGACCTCAACTAATTAGATGAAGGTCTGAATAGAACAAAGGTTGACCTCCCCCAGTAAGAAGGAATTCTGCTAGCAGATGCCCTTGGGACTTAAAATGCAATATCAGTTCTTTCAGGACCTCCAGCCTGCTGGTCTTCCCTGCCCATTTTGAACTTATACATCCACAATTATATGAGCCAATTCCTTAAAAGAAATTTTACGTCTATAAATATATATAAATATTTATTTACACACACACACACACATCCTACTGGTTCTGTTACTCTGGAGAACTCTGATTACTAGAATAGGAATCTAGGCTTCCATCCCTTACTCCCAAAAGTACTCCGGATGGAGACAGCACAGATGTTCCCTGTGGACTCAGTGTGAATCCAGCTGTATAAATCCTGCAATCTCTGGAACATTCAAACAAGGGTGGGGTAAAAAGGATAGTCCTTTTCTTGGTCCACTCACTCTACCCACTAAAAGAAATCTGCAAGCGCCATGAATTTAATTATTCTGTAGATAAATCCGTGGCTTCTGTGAATGTAGCCACAGGTACAATTTTCTCTCAGGAAAGCAGGAAAAGTCTACATCAAGACATCAACCTTATCTCTCAGCAGGGACATAATGGATGTCTATTCCATTTAAAAAATATTGTTAGTCATATTATATCATAGCATAAAATAAATATGAATACAAAATTTTTTTTAAAGTCATTCATCTGAGAACAACAGTAAGAACAATAAGTAGAATAAACTAAAGCCTTTTTTGAAGACTAAATACATCCTGGGCTTAGGACACAAAGCATGAAACTCACTGGCCTACCAGAACCCCAAGCAGGCTGGGAAGCCTGGTTCTATCCACAAGGTGTAAATATCTACAATAGGAAAGTTCTGGGAGCCTCATTGTATCATTACAGTCAATGTGGGCATGAGAGATATTTTAGGTGCTATTTTTGAAACACAAATGGACAATTTTGCTGACTGATGCAATTTTTTAATGTTCTAAAAATGAGCTTAAAATCATAGAAGGTAGAAGAGAGGCACACCATTATATCATCCAACTTAGCTGCCAGAAGCCAATGCCAATGACTTTACACTTAGGTAACATTTTACAATTTAGCAAAACCTTTTTACACAAATTTCTCTTTATCCTTGTCAAGATTTTTATGATGCCATGCAGGTAGCTAATATCCTCATTTTATAAGTAAACTAAGGTTAAGGCTAATTAGGTGACTTGTGTAACATGCACCCAACTAATAAAGAGTGCATCCAATATAAGAACCCAGGTAACCTGACTTCTAATACCCTACAACTAGTTAATATATTCTTCTTGATTAAATATTCCTAAACTCAGTAATCTTTATGAATTTTTGTTTAATAAGAAAAACACTAAATTAAGGAATGTATTTGTAGTAGTCAAATATTTGTTTTAATTGAATAAATAAAAGATTTTCAAGGAAAAGCAACTACTGTTTTCAAACACACACAGCAACTAGATCTGAACTAGCAAAAGATGGCTGGCAGAGATCTTTAGGAATCTCCCACAATAAACAGACAAGTGGTCCTTTATGATTAGTACTTATCAGTCATCAATAAATGACCTGCTAGTAAAAAACCCTGAGCATCTGTGAGCCATGAATGGGTTTGCTTAAGCAAATTGATGAAGTAAAAGTACTTCAGCCAAATCTTATGGGAACTACCACAAAATTAGAATCAATGCACCTAAGCCTAAAATTTTGCTGTGCTAGGAATGTTCCTTATTAGCTTTCCTGTAGCTAAATTATTAGTATGCTTTCCCAAGATTTAATCTTTGTTTTTCTTTTAAGTACCATTAAAACATCTTCATGGTAATTAATTAGGATTATAAAAATAAATGAGCAATGCCCAGTTTTATGACACTGAGCATTGTTGCTGTTCATACTCTTTCTTGGCAACACAATAAAGACAACCACCCTGCCCTAAGTTCCTTCTCTGCTACAGACATTCCAGAAGAAAAGTATAAAACAGAAGAGTTAAAGTTAAAACAGAAGAAAGTAGGGATTTCACAGCCACTAGAAAGATTGAGGACAGAGTAACTGCCATGACAAAACATCACACTCTTGGACTGATCCAAAACTCGATCTCCAGCTAAGCTTTTCTAGTTATTTCTACTTTGTTGACTTTGAAACAGACTTGTCATGATTTACCTATACCTATATTTTACCTGTAATTAGATATGAAGGAAAGGATCCCTTTTGTTAAAAGGGAAAAAACTGCAAATATTATCCCTGGCATTGAATATCAGGCAAGATATGAAAATCCTTGGAGAAGAGAAAGGTCAGAATGAATTGCAGCGCACAGCTCAGTGGAAAGGGGGCTGGCATATGCTAATATGGCTTGCTAATAGAATGGCAAGGATGTGACAGAAATTTTAAGAGCTAACAAGAGAAAACCTCAAAGGGAAGCAGAAATTACAATAAAGATGAAGCAGAGACTTCAAAGCATGAAAACAGAGTTCAATTTCTAGAATAAAGATATTCCACTGATTGAAAAGGCAGTTTTCATTCTAATTTTAAAACCTCAACATGTTCAACAATGAATATTTCAAAATCCTACCTAACTGTATGTCTTGAAATTGGGGGCTACAGTAGAATGAGGTAAACAAGAAAGTACATGAAAAACTGTCCTTCAACGGCTAGAGGGTAGGGCTGTATTATTGTATATTGTCATCTTTTAAAGAGAATCGGGGAATCTAAGCAAAATCATTTTTTTCTTCTAAGCATATTAAAATTTGCAACTTTATATATTTATAAATATGGTTCAAAAAATACTGGATTTTCAGCACCACATTCTGAAGGCTAAAAATACACTTCTTAATTTTCAAATTATGGTCTCCCAATTTTGTTATAATTAGGGCAGGAGACAAAAAAAATTAATCCTTATAAATACATTGGGAAGAATATTTATTTTTCTTAAGACATATTTTAACAACTGCATTCATTGGGTGTGTCCAAATGAGTCCTCTTTGAATACAAAATGAACGTAGGGAAATATTAGTCATATTTTTTTTTGGTGTTTATCATTTGGGTTGTGAACTGTGCACCATGTTTATAACCTGAAAAATGTGTGAATGGTACAGCTATGTTCCCAGGCACTAAGGACAGACAATGACAGGCAGGGCACCCCTGCTTCTATAGGAGCTAGTCTATGTATTCACAATTTAACTGTGGAAGGGACCAAACCAAATGACTAAGCATTGCCAAGACTGAGTCAAGAACAGCCCAGTGTAGTCTAAACTTTATTGTATTGAAACGACTTTTATAAACAAAGTAATAAATCATGTTTATCTACCGATTTAATCAATTGATTACTATTTTTAAATTCTCTAGTCCATATGTGAAAATACCTGTGTTTTTATTCTTTATATCCACCACCAAAAACCAGTCCTCTTTTTGGTCCATGTGCATTATGTCAGTACCAGGATATCAAATCCAGATTGCTATCACATCCAAGTCTCCCACCCAGTAGATGTGCACCCTTGGGTAAGCCAGAGCATTTGTAAGGAGCTGGGTTACTCTAGATTATCTCAAAGATGCCTTAGATATTTAATATCCTACTTATTTTAAATGCATTTATAAAACTATGTCCTGATGACCTTTTATAACTCTAAAAATGCCTGTGGCTAGCCTGCCCCACCCTAATCAATATTGGTAATTACTTAAAAGAGAAAAACATGATGCATGTGCTTTTGATTAGGAAAGATATTAATTCCGTTTCACAATGTTGGTATGCAGATTCATTCCATGGAAATAATCTTCACACTATTTCAGTTAAGTTTAAATTTAAAATTGTGAAGAGAACGGAAACAAAAACTACAACAAATATTGGAATTCATGGACCTGTGGATTTCCTGGATCTCTGTGTGTCCAAAGAAATCAAAAACTTTTTCTATTGCAAGGGGGACTTGGCAGAATGTGTAAACAACAAGAGTTATAGTTTAGATTTTAAAAAGTCCCTATCAAAGATGGTAGTAGAGCTTGAGAGTTGAGGAGAATAGAAGGAGAGGTCTGCCTAATGCTTTTGTTTTAGCACATTTTTTAAAGTGGCATGGGGTGGAAGGAGGCAGCGCAGGGGTGGGTCATGCTCTGAGTTGGGACAGGACTCTTCTGTATCTATTTTTATCAGGGATAAGTTACACACAGATCATGTAGGATGTCTGGGGAATTCTGATGATGTAAACATTTCTAAACTACATTGAAATTCTGAAGCCAGCCAAGATCATGTAGATACTCCTGAGGGTTTGGTTATAAAGTAAAACATTTGGATGAGATAGTTATATACATGCCTCAGAGAAAACATGGTAAAAAATGGTTAAGTGAAAGGAAAATATCTAAGTATGACCAGGTGTTAGCATTTCTTTAACTCTTGCTCTAAATTTATGAAATCTAATTATATATATAATACTATATAGTTCTACTTAGAATCAGTATAAAAACACTTGTAAGCTTTTTATGCTGTTACACGTAAGCCGTTAATCCCTTTAATACTCCACCCTTCCTTTCAAATATGATTACCATGATGAACATTGAATTATTTACCTCTAAATTATTTTCATAGCTTCATAACCACTCTCACTGCCTCAGATCACTCACTGTCCTTCAAATCAATTTTTTAAAAGATTTATTTATTTTAGAGAGAGAGAGCGTGCACACACATGGTGGGAAGGGGCAGAGGGAGAGGGAGAAAGAGAATCTCAAGCGGACTCCCTGCTGAGCCTGGAGCCTGGTGTGGGGCTTACAGGACCCTGAGATCGTGACCTGAGCCAAAATCAAGAGTCTGACATTTAACTGAGCCACCCAGGTGCCCCTTTCAAATCAATTTTATGTTCAGCCTCAAACTGGTCTTTCCAAAACACCAGAAAATAGGTTTTTTTAATTTAAAAATTCTCTAATGATTGCCTTCTTTCTATTCCATCCAGTAGTCCACACCACTTGGTTGAGCACTCAGGGATTCTCCTGGACCTGGCACACCCCAGTTTTACAGATTCTTCTCCTGGCCCCTTTCCACAGAACTCCGCTCTAGCCCATCTAAAGTACTGCCATTCCCTGAACTGGCTGTGAAATTGGCTCATTCTGCCTCCTCTGTCCTCTGCTCCTCCTTCAAGATCCAGTAAGGCAGAATCCATCCTAGCAGCCATCTCTCTTGGAAACATCAAGGAACATGGACAAGAGTCTAGGATTAGCAATGTGAACTATGGACACAACTTCTCTAGCTGCCCCTGACATACTCCTCTCCTTTTTCCTACCTCTCCTGGACTCTGCTGGCCTGGCTTATCTCTCAACCTGTCCCCTTTTACATAGTATTCTGGCTCCTCTTACCTTATTCCTGTCCATGAGGCTTGAGCTCCATGCCTCACCTCCATATGAAAACAACCGTATCTCCCCTCTCCAGATTTTTTTTCTTAAATTTGGTTATCTCTTTCTTCTCCTCCCCATGAGTGCCTTTCATCTATTTCATTGTCCTCTGAGCTGATCTTTCTGCTGAACATATGAAGCGCTTTTATGGTCTCAGTCTTCCAGGCACCTTCCACTAACACCTCTAGAGACCTCACCAATTGGCCAGACCTGGAGACTGACATCCAGCGGTGATTCCTGTAGGCTCTTCCTGGATGTGCCTGCCATCTTGTGTACAGCAATAGTAACTACACTGGGCCATCCACCTAAGGACCCAAAGACTTCGTTCCCATCCTAGAAAACAAGATATACCTTAAATGTTGCCATATGCACAATGCCTTTACTGGTTGTTCCAGTCAAATGCAAGTTCTGGGTCTAGTTCTCCCAGTCAAATGCAAGTTCTGGGTCTGCTTAAATGCCTCCTGGCAGAGGCACTGGGGTACCCTAAAATACCTTATATGAAACATTCTATCCTGCAAAGCACGTAGCTCCATGCTTTTTCATAAGCATTTAATAAATGTTCTGGAAAAGTCCAAACCTAAGTGTTCAAACTATGGACCTATAATTAACTAGGAGACAACTTATCTTAATTGCAAGTCAAATGCCAGAACTCTTTGCCTACGAATAGATTAAATTCCAAAAGACCATTTTTATATTCATGCATTTTATGAGAAATTGAAGCTTTCAGTCTTTAGATATATTTCCACTAAGTGAGAGTATGAATTGGTCCTTTGAAGTTTTAAAACAAGGGGCACATTCTTATTTTCCTTGTGAGTTTATGTTCTGTAGGCATATTATTATTACTATTATTATTATTATTATTATTATTTGCACTTACCCTTCATTCTGGTAGTTCTCTGTTTGCCTCCCTGCCTCCCACCCACCACCTCCCATCCATATCATCTCTCTCTCTCTCTCTTCCCCTCTCTGGCCAGGAGACTGTTCTATGCAGACAGAATCCTCTGGGCTCTCTGTCCTCTGGCTTCCTGTTGGGTTGAGCCCATAGAGGCGGAAACACTTTCAGAAGATGAGAAGTATATTGGTCTGCTGAGGTTGCTGTAACAAAGTACCACAGACAGAGAGGCTTTAACAACAGAAATTTAATTTCTCACAATTCTGGAGGCTAGAAGTCAGAGATTGGCAGGTTGGTTCCTTATGAGCTCTCTCTCCTTTGCCTCTAATGGCTTTCTTCTCCTTTTGAACTCAATTGGTATTCCCTGTGTGTGTGTCTGTCCTAATCTCTTCTTTTTATAAGGACACCAGTCATATTGGATTAGGGCCCATCCAAGCCACATTTTATCTCCCTTACATCTTTGAAGTCCCTGTCTCCAAATACAGTCACATTCTGAGGTGCTGAGGGTTAGGCCTTCAACATATGAATCTTGGGGAACACAATTCAATCCATAACAAGGGGTGAAGAAATCAAGTTATGTATTCCTCTCCCCTTCCCTGCCTGATCTTAGTTCTGGCAGGGGGTGGCCCCTTCTCCCATGGCTGCAGCTCCCTGGCTCTGGCAACGTCATTTCCTCCCCAGGCCCTTCAGGACTAGGAGCATTAACTGTATCCAATAGTCATTAGTCTCTGGGCACCGTGCTATCCTTCATGGATCTCTTGGGCTTGTCTACATGCCTATAGACAATTCCATCATTGAATAATTTTCATTAAACCCTTTGGAGTGTGCCTTTTGTTTCCTTCTGAAACAGGGGTCAGTAAGCTTTTTTTTTTTTTCTGTAGGGGGCCAGATAGTAACCATTTTAGGCTTTGCCAGCCATATGGTCTTTGCTACAATTACTCCACTCTGCCATTGTAACCCAAAAGCTGCTACAGACAATATGTAGATGAATGAGTTTGGCTGTGTGCCAATCAAACTGGATTTACAAAAATAGATGGGCTGCCAGACTTAGCTCAAGGACCATCTCTCGAACCCTACTGAAGAACCCTAACTGTTATACCCACTTACCACTCAAGCATAATAGAAGTGTTTTAAACCAGCAGAGCCATGCCAGGTTTCCAAGTTTGCAACAAAAGCAGCAATGGTTCTTTTGGCATGCTTAAAATTCTGAAATATACTCCTAGCCTTGCCTTGAATTAACATTGGGCAAATAAGCATCCAACATTAGCAATGATACTCTGGTGAGTCAAGCCAAGCTTGCAAAAGTAATCTGTTTTACCAATCATCTTTCCTCATTTCTTGCTTTACTATTGATTACATAAACACACAATTTTCATTTCTTGCATGATTTGCTCTTTGTCCATTAGAATCACCCTTAGTGTCAACTGATTACCCCACAAGCGTGGGAAATCAGGGGTGGGTTTACCATGAAGCTAGTGACTCTTCCATTTGCCCTCATCCCCTTTGGTGTCCTGAGAGGAGCCCAGACAATGTTGTATGCTTTCATAAATTTACAAAAGTAAAATATTTTAGCCATAGTTTGTGAAGACTTATGTATCTTTCCACTCCTACCATCACATAGGAAAACACTAAAGTGGCCGTGAGAATTTGGGGGCTCCAAGGAGAAGGTGAATGGGGCACCCATTTGTGTAGGGTGTAATGGTCATTGGTGAGTGTAGTTATTTCTGGCTGTCTCAATTTTAGCGTGGTTATTGGTAATACTCCTGACACTTGCTTTCAAATATTTTATACTTGTAATTTTGTATTATTTTTCTGAATGAGAACCTCAATCTTTTAAAATAAATTTTAGGCCCCCAAAACCCTGAATCTACTCCCAGGGGTAAAAATCATCATTTCTGCACTATCTTTATATATATATATATAAAGATATATATATATATATATATATATCTTTAAGATTTATTTATTTTAATTTAGGAAGAGAGAGAACACTTGGGAGGGAGGGGGAAAGGGAGAGGGAGAGGGAGAGAGAGAATTTCAAGCAGGCTCCATGCTGAGCGCAGAGCTCAATGCAGGGCTTGATCTCACCACCCTGAGATCATGACCTGAGCTGAAATCAAGGGTCAGATGCTTGACCAACTGAGCCACCCAGGTGCCCCTCTTTATATTTTTGAACAAGCATTACTTCTTTAGTTTCCATCCTAATCATAAGCCTCATTTAGATCAGGACATCCAACATTAACACTGTGGTTGCACTACTGCACAGAATAAGATAATACATATGCAAACTACCTCAAAACCAAACAACTACAGTTGTCAGTCATACATTCATGAACAATGTATTGGCCAAGAAAAGGCACAAGTGACCAGTTGTTACCACCAGTTGGTGCCTGGCAGTGTTAATGTGCTCATATCAAGAAAATACCTTGAGATAATAACCAGGCTCTACTTTTCTGCATTGTTCATATTTTGTAAGCCCCTACTAACTGTGAATTGGTGGCATTTATACCCACAGAGGAGAGCTAAGCCAGCTAGGAGAGGATAGGCAATTTCTGCATGGATCATTTAACTGTATGGAAAAAACAAAAGTCTGAAAGAATAAGGAGGATCTGAAACAGCCAGGCACTTTGAAAAGCATTTGGAATTCTACAAACTTGCTTTTGCTGTCAATCAAGAACAAAACATGGAGAACTGAAGACATATAGTACACTGGGAAAGAAAACCTGGTAAGGAAGAACACCACCCACCACCCAGGGCTCATGTTAAAGCCTTTCTAGGCTCAAGAGGGAAGCAAAGTAGGTTAGAAATGAGGGTTGGGCTCTATCTCTCTCTTCTCTCTCGCTCTCTCGATCTCTCTTTCTCTGTGGGAGGAATAGTATACAGCCATAAAAAAGAAGGAAATATTGCCATTTGTGACAACACTGATGGATCTTGAGGGTATTATGCTAAGTTAAATCAGACAGAGAAAGACATTTACTCTATGGTCTCACTTATATGGGGTCTCTCTAAAAAAAATCATAGAAAAAGAGATTAGATTTGTCATTGCCAGAGTCAGGGGATAGGTGTTGAGGGAATTGGGTGAAGGTGGTCAAAAGGTACACACCCAGTTACAAAGTAAGTAACTACTGGAGATATAATATGTAACATGATAATTATAGTTAACACTGCTTTGTTGTATATTTAAATGTTGCTGAGGGAGTGGATCCTAAAAGTTCTCATTACAAAGGAAAAAAAGGTTTTTACCTATATGAGGTGAGAGATGTTAATTTATTGTGGTAATTATTTCACAATATATATTTCACAATATATGTCAAGTTATTATGCTATACACCTTAAAGTTATACAGTGCTGCTATGTTTAATTATATCTCAATAGAACTGGGACAAAAGAGTTCCCACATGAAGGGTGAGAAATGGTCACCCAGTTGCAAGACCCCGTTGCAAAGCTGTGTGAGAAGACCCATAGTAAAGGCCATGGAAACCCAAGATCCAGACCAGATGGCAGATGCGGCTGCTTCAGAGAGTAAACAGCTAGAGTGAGAGCTGAAATAATTGCCAAGTCAGTAGGGGGAGTCACAGAGCTCTCCAGAACCACAGTCATACCTAAGACAATGCCAGCATCTGATGTTGTCATAGTTGCCACCATGAACCACACAACATACCAACCATAGGGTGGTGCATAAGCTAATCAAGTGAAGACAGACATGGTGAACAGGAGTGCAATAAATTTGTCGGTGTACCCAAAAGAAACAGAACTCCAAATTTTAAAAATAGGTGAATTACCAAAATTTGAAGGTTAAGCTTTCCCTAAATAGAAACAAGGATTCAAGAGCAAAGTTTAGTTACAAAAAATAAATTTCCATTTCTGCTTACCCAAGCTTGTAAGTACAAAAAAATCATACATTAAAAGCTTTGACCGCTTCTTTGAACATGGAAAATTTGCAGGTTTTAAGAAGATCACCTTCTGTCCCCCAGAAGTAAGAAAGTTTTGGCCATACCTGACATCACTAAAAGGGATGGTGAATAGCTCACTTTGTGGTCTCCATGGAGGTTGGGCAGTCTTCATGAGTGATTCAGAGGAATGAGGGAGATTTGGTTGAGTACCATGTATGTGAAGGAAAGGGAAGTTGGAGAGAGCACTGAGGGCTAAATTTAGTAAATTACCAACTATGTTTATCTTTACATCAAAAGCACAGTTTGCAGAAGGTATGCAAATAACCTGGACCACTGATCAGTCATGGCTCAAGAAAAGCATGTAACTGCTTGGAGTCATGATTAAAAAGTGATATGTTCAGGCACACAATCAGAGGGATAAGGCAATTTATTTAACATGTCCCAAAATTGGACAGATAGTGGAAGTGGAAGATAGTGCCTAGGAGGATCCTAAGCTCACTTCATCCCATAGACACACAGAGATAACAGCCCTATTAGTGGAACTAACTCTGAAAACAAACTGAATACTGGCAAAACAGATTTTCCATAGTTAATTGTCCAAAGGAGTCCATATTAAAAAGGATAGGAGGGGCAGAGATGTTGTTGGGAACCAAACTCCCAGGGAATCGAACTACAGATTGGAGGGACACTAGAAGCATGGAGAAGATAAAGGAGCAGACCTCAGGCCAGGTATCCCAGGCACAAAAGATGAGTCTGGGAAGATGAGTCTCCCTAACATTTGGCTTTGAAAACCAGTGGGGCCTAACTTTGTGAGTTTTTACAATCAGCTGTGCTGGGTACTTTAAAAAAAGCTCCAGGAGAGCTGGAGAGAAACGAGGAACCTGAATCTTGCCCCCCACCTCTTAAAGAATCAGCATAACAAATAACTCATCTGAGATAAAGCACAGAAGCAGCAGTTTGAAAAGTGCCTGGGGTGTATATTAAGAACATTTATTTATTAATCTCAGAGCATGCCCTAAAGCAGCAGGGATCTTTAGAAGACATCTCCAAGAACAAAAGTGGTGGGCACCATTTCTCTCCCACTCACTCAGACCTAGATAGCAGGACAATTGAGAACACTCTCCGCCTATCTTGCTAGCACCATATGCCTTGCCTCTATGTTCTCCTGCAGATCCACCCCACTGAACCAACCCAACTCAACAGGTGTCCCTCCAAAGCATTTCCAGCCCCAAAGCACCCTGTAAGAAGCCCCAGCAAGCACCAGTGCCACTCCAAAGTGACTCCTGCCCTGGGGAAAAAGGGAAGATAACGACACATACCAGTGTACTCACAGTCCCAGGAACCAAACCTTATAATGAGCAGCATGGGCAGAGTGTCCTGCCAATCAGTACAACTGTAGCCCCAGCAAACAGACTATGGACAGGCATCTGGTCCAGCTTCTAGCCAACCTACCAACAAAAGCCTCTCAAGAGACAAGGCAGGGAGAGAGCCCTGCAGTTCATTGTGACTGCAGCCCTCACAGATGGGCTGAGGGCAGGCATCTGGTCTGACTGCTGACACCATCCAACTACAAGCCCAAAGTGGTCCCAGACTAGGCCCTTAGCAGCACAAGCTCGAAACCCTGCCTAATGTGCCCACAACAGGCAAAGTAGGCCATTTCAGCTGACTGTCCTGAAGGCAAACACTGCTCAGCCACAACAATAAGGCACTTGCAGCCCATGTAGGAGACACTCCTGAAGTGCTCGGTTCTAGTAAATGTGGGGGGGGGGCATTGTGCTACAGAGCACCACAGGATCTCTTCATCATGAGGTCACTACTTTCAAAATCAGGAGATATAGCTGACTTTCTTAATACACAGAAACAAACACAGAGAGTTAGACAAAATGAGCAGACAGAGGAATATGTCCCAAATGAAAAAACAGAACAAAACCACAGCAAAAGAGCTAAATGAAATGAAGATAAGCAATATGCCTGATAAAGAATCCAAAGTAATGGTCATAAAGAGTCTCACCGCACATGAGAAAAGGGTGGAGGATCTCAGCGAGACTTCAACAAAGAGATAGAAAATTAAAATAAAATAATAATAATAATAAAGAATGAGTCAGAGGTGAAGAACTCAACAACCAAAATTAAAAATACACTAGAGGGAATCAACAGCAGATTGGAGGAGGCAGAAGATCAGATCAGCAGCCTAGAAGAAAGGGTAATGGAAAGCACCCAAGCAGAAGAGCAAAAAGGACCAAGAATAATAAAAAGTGAAAATAGGATAGGAGAACTCATTGGCATCATCAAGCATAATAACATTCATACTATAGGGATCTTAGAAGGAGAGAAAGAGGGGGGCAGAAAATTTATTTTAAGAAATAATAGCTGAAAATTTCCCTAATCTGGGAAAGAAACAGACATCCAGATCCAGGAAACACAGAGATCCCCCAACAAAATTAATCCAAGGAGGTTTACACCAAGACACATAATAATTAAAATGACAAAATGTAGTGATAAAGAATTTAAAGGCAGCTTTTTTCCCAGTGGAAACTTTGTAGGCCAAAAAGGGATTGGCATATATTCAAAGTACCAAAAGGAAAAAAACAAAAAAACTGCAACCAAGAATACTCTACCCAGCAAGTTTATCATTCAGAATAGAAGGAGAGAGAGAGTTTCCCAGGTAAACAAAAGTTAAAAGAGTTCATCACCACTAAACCATTCTGACAAGAAATGAATTCAGTAAAGTCACAGGATACAAAATCAATACACAGAAATCCATTGTATTCCTATACACTAATAATGAAGTAGCAGAAAGAGAAATTAAGAAAACAATTCCATTTATGATTGCACCAAGAAGAATAAAAATACCTAGGGATAAATTCAACCAAGGAAGTGAAAGACCTATATTCTGAAAACCATAAAACACTGATGAAAGAAATTGAAGAAGACATGAATGGAAAGATACTGCATGTTCATGGATTGGAATAATTGATATTGTTAAAATGTCCATACTATCCAAAGCAATCTACAGATTCAATGCCAGCCCTATCAAAATACCAACAACATTTTTTCACAGAACTAGAACAAATAATTCTAAAATTTGTATAGAACCACAAAAACAACTTGAATAGCCAAAGCAATCTTGAGAAAAAAAAAAAAAAACAAAGTGGGAGGTATCACAATCCCAAATTTCAAGATACGCTATAAAGCTGTAGTAATCAAAACAGTATGGTACTGGCACAAAAATAGACACATAGATGAATGGAACAGAATAGAGAGCCCAGAAATAAACTCACAATTATACAGTCAATTAATTTATGACAAAGAGGTAAGAACATACAATGAAGAAAACACAGTCTCTTCGACAAATGGTGCTGTGAAAATACACAGCAACATGCAAAAGAATGAAACTGGACTAGTTTCTTACACTATACACAAAAATAACTCAAAATAGATTAAAGACCTAAATGTGACACTTGAAATTATAAAATTCCTAGAAGAAAACAGAAGATATTAGCAAATGACCTATCTGATAAAGGGTTGGTATCCAAAATATATAATGTATAAAACTCAACACCCAAAAAACAAAAACAAATAATCCAGAAAAGATACTCAACATCACTGATCATCAGGGAAATGCAAATCAAAACCACAATGATACATCACCTCACATCTGCCCAAATGGCTAAAATCAACAACACAAGAAACAACAGGAGTTGGTGATGATGTGTAGAAAGGGGAACCCTTTCTCTGTTGGTGGGAATGCAAACTGGTGCAGCCACTATGGAAAACAGTATGGAGGTTCATCAAAAAGTTAAAAATAGAACTACTCTAGGTTCCAGTAATTGTATTTACCCAAAGAATACAAAAATACTAATTCAAAGGGATACATGCACCCTGATATTTATAGCAGTGTTACCTACAATAGCCAGATTATGGAAACAGCCCAAGTGTCCATCAACAAATGAATGGATAGAGATGTGATATATGTACATACACAATGGAATATTACTCAGCCATAAAAAAGAATGAAATCTTGCTATCTGTAACCTACATGGATGGAGCTAGAGGGTATTATGCTAAGTGAAATAAGTCAGTCAGAGAAAAACAAATACCATATAATTTCACTCATATATGGAATTTAAGAAACAAAACAAATGAGTAAAGGGAAAGAAAAGAGAGGCACACCAAAAAAACATACTTTTAACTATAGAGAACAAACTGATAGTTACCAGAGGGGAGGTCAGTAGAGGGATGGGTTAAATAGGTGGTGGAGATTAAGGAGTACACTTGTGATGGGTATGGAGGTGCTGAATCACTATATTTTACACCTGAAACTAATATTACACTGTATGTTAACTAATTGGAATTTTAATAAAAACTTAAAAAAAAAACATAGGTAGTAATTGCTTTGACATTGGCCCTAGAAATATTTTTCTAGGTATGTCTCGTCAGGTAAGGGAAACAAAAGTAAAATTAAACTATTGGGACTACACCATAAAAAAGCTTTGTACAATAAAACAAAAAGGCAACCTAGTGAGTGGGATAAAATATTTGAAAATGATATATCTGATAAGGGGTTAATATCCAAAATATATAAAAAACCTACCCAACACAATACCAAAAATACAAAACAAAACAAATAATTCAATTTAAAATATTGGCAGAGAAATTGAATTGACATTTTTCCAATGAAGACATACAGATGGCTAACAAACTCATAAAAAGATATTCATTACCAATCATCAGAGAAATGCAAATCAAAATCACAATAAGATATCACCTTATACTTGTCAGATGGCTAAAATAAAAAATAAAACAAGACATAAGTATTGGTGAGGTGAGGAAAACAAACCCTCATGTGCTGCTGATGGGAATGCAAACTGGTGCAGGTTTCTCAAAAAATTAAAAATAGAATTACCCTATGATCCAGTAATTCCACTTCTGTATATTTATCCAAAGAAAATGAAAACTAATTCTAAAACATATATGTGCCCCTATGTTTATTACAGCATTATTTAGAATAGCCAAGATATGGAAAAAACCCAAGTGTCTATCTATAAATGAATGGATAAAGAATATGTCTCACACACAAACACACACACTGGAATATTATTCAGCCATAAAAAGAATGGAATCTTGTCATTTGTAACAATATGGATCGACCTAGAGGATATTATGCCAAGTGAAATAAGTCAGAGAAAGACAAATATCATATGATTTCACTCATACGTGGAATTAAAGAAACAATACAAGTGAACAAAGAAAAAAGAGACTTAAATACAGAGAACAAATTGGTGGTTGCCAGAGGGGAGGTGGGTGGGGAAGAGAGAAGGGTGAAATAAAGGGGATGAAGAGTACACTTACCCTGATGAGCACTGAGTAATGTGTAGAATTGTTGAATTATTATATTGTACACCTGACACTAATCTAACACTATGTTAATTATACTTCAATTTTAAAAACTAAAATGAATAAAATGCCCCCAAATTGGATGCAGCCAAGATTACACTGGCATTTATGGAAAAACTTCAGTGGTTCCATTGGGGAAAGGCAAAAGAGTTTTGTTATAGACTTAGTTCCTTTTTTAGTAAGAAAAAAAAATTGAATTGTGAGAGAAATAGAGAAGAAAGAAAGGCTGGGGTTACCTGCTAGAGACTGTATTGCACTGGGTAGAGACATATTCACAGATTGGACATTTTCGGTAGAGTGAGGATGCAAAAGTTCTAAAAAAGCTAAGTTTTTTTATGTGTGTTCCAGAAGTCCCACAAGTTAAAAGCCTATGGTTTCTGATGTTAGGAGCACCACTTACTGAAATCATAGGCTGCCAGCAAAGGCCCACTGTGGCTATACATACGCTGTTTATCCTCAGCCACCTTTAGAAGGATTTTAGGGCCTCTGGAAAAACAAACTCAGTATCCTTTGTTTTAAGTAGTTTTCCTAAAGGCTGTTTTCAAGTAACTTCTTCCTAGGAGATTAGGTTGTTAAACAGGATTTAGCTTGTTTTAAGAGTATTTATTTCTAAAAGATCTTTTCTTCTACCATAAAGTCTACTTATAAAGGTGCTAAAATGGATGTTGACTTTCATTCAATTTCTTTCTAAAATAGCTCTCTAAATACTAATATGTGACAAAATCAAAAAACATCTCCTCTTGAGAAAGAAGTTCTTATTTTTCACCTAGTTCTGCAAATACACTCTTAACTTATGTATGGTTAATTCACTTCTTCCCTGAATTCCCAGTTCCCAAGCTAAACTGATTCTGGCAATGTTTGCCAGAAGGTGAATGATCAATGGCTCAATTCACCATAAGATAATTAGAGTTATATGGTCTTATTAGTGTTTTAGAAAAACTAATCATGAGGAGGATTAATTTGAGGAAAGCAAAAACTAAAGAAAAGCTGGAAGACCATTAAAGAGATGTATTAGTTTCCTTTGCTGTTATAACAAATTATCACATATTTGGGGGCCTTAGTATGTGATTTATTATCTTACAGTTCTAGAGGTTTCAGCAGCTCTGCATTTCTTCTGGAGGCTTTGTAAGAGGAATCTGTCCATTGAATGTTTCAAATTCTAGAATCCACCTACATTTTATATCTTCTTTGGAGAAATGTCCATTCCAGTCCTCTACCCATTTTTTAATTGTTATTTAATTTTTTGTTGTTAAGTTGAGAGAGATCTTTATATGGTTTGCAAATATTTATTTTTCCCATTCTGTAGAATGGATATAGGTTGACTTTCATTCTGTTGACTGTCTCTTTTGATGTGCAGTTTTAAAGTTTGACTAGTCCCCTTTGTCTAGTTTTGCTTTTGTTTCCTGTGCTTTCAGTGCTGTAGCCAAGAAATCATTGCCAAATCCAATGTCATGAAGATGGTTCCCTATTTTTTCTTCTAGGAGTTTTATAGCTTTAGGTCTTACATTTAGGTCTTTTCTCGATTTTGAGTTCATTTTTGTATATGGTGTAAAGCAAGGGTTGAACTTCATTCTTCTGCATGTGGCTATCTAGTTTTCCCTGTGTCATTTTTTGGTGATATCGTCCCTTCCCCATTGTGTGGTCTTAGCAACCTTGTTGAACATCATTTGACAAAGTACACAAGGGTTTATTTCTCGGCTATGCATTCTGTTCTACTGTTGTATAGGTCTATCTTTATGCTAGTACCACATTGTTTTGATCACTATAGCTTTGTAATATGTTTTGAAATCAGTGAGAATGAGGCTTCCATATTTGTTGTTCTTCAAGTTTGGCTATTTGGGGTTCCTTGAGATTCCACATGTGTTTTAGAATTTTTTCTCTATTCCTGCAAAAATGCCATTGGAATTTTGTTTTGAATCTGTAGATTCATTTTGGGTTGAATGGACATTTTACCAATATTATGTCACTCAATCAATAAACATGAGATGTCTTTCCATTTTTTCTGTCTTATTTAATTCCTTTCAGCAATGTTTTATAGTTTTCCGTATACAAGTCCTTCTCCTCCTTGGTTAAGTTTATTCCTATTTAATTCTTTTTGTTGCTATTGTAAGTGGCTTTTCTTAATTTCCTTTGAGACTCTTCATGGTTAGTGTGTAGAAATGCAACTAATTTTTGTGTGTTGATTTTGTGTCCTGAAACTTTGCTGAATTTATTAGTTCTAATATGTTTTATGGACTCTTCTGAATTTTGTACTTGTAAGATCATACCACCTGTAAACAGAGACCATTTTATTTCCTCCTTTCCAACTTGATGCCTTTCTTTTTCTTGCCTGACAGCTCTGGCTTTGGCTCCAGTACTATGTTTAATAGATGAGGGGAGACCTTGCCTTGTTTCGGATTTTGAGGCAAAGCTTTCAGTCTTTTACCACTAAGTACGTTAGCTACAAACTTTTCACATATGGCCTTCATTATGTTAAAGTAGTTTCCCTCTATTCCTACTTGTTGAATATGTTTATCATAGAAGGGTACTGAATTTTGTCAAATACTTCTTCTGCATCAATTGAGGTGATCATGTGGTTTCCATGTTATATAATCTTTTCCATGTGATGTTGAGTATGGTTTGCCAGTATTTCTTGAGGATTTTTTGCATCAATATTCATCAAGGATATTGGTCTATAGTTTTCTGGTAATATCTTTGTCTGGCTTTAGTATCAGGGTAATATGGGACTCATAAATTAAATTTGGAAGTGTTTCCTCCTCCTTGATTTTTTGGAAGAGTTTGAGGAAAACTGGTGTTGATTCATCTTTGACTGTTTGGTACACTTCTCCAGGGAAGTCATCTAGTCCTGAGCTTGTTGCTATTGTTTCTGGAAGGTTTTTTATTCTGATTCAACCTCCTTACTATTACAGGTCTACTGTTTTATTATCACTATTTCTTCATGATTCGTTTTTGGTAGGTTACATGTTTCTAGGAATTTATCTTTTTTTTTTTTAGATTATCCAATTTGTTGGCATATAATTTTTCATAGTATTCTCATAATCCTTTGTATTTCTGTAGCATCGGTTGTAATGTCCCCTTTTTCATCTCTAATTTTTTTGTTTCAAGTTTTTATTTAAATTCATTAATATACAGTGTAATATTAATTTTAGGTGAAGAATTTAGTGATTCATCACTTACATACAAAACCCAGTGCTCATCACAAGTGCCCTCCTTAATACCATCACCTATTTAACCCATCTCCCCACCCACCTCCCTTCCAGCAACCCTCAGTTTGTTCTCTATAGTTAAGGGTCAGTTTTAATTATTGAGCCATTTCTCTTTTGTTCTTAGTTAACCTAAAGATTTGTGAATTTAATTAATCTTTCCAAAAATCCAACTCATACTTTTCTTAGATCTCTATTCTCTACTTTGTTTATTTCTGGTCTAATTTTTATCATATCCTTCCTTCTGCTAACTTTGAGCTTTGTTTGTTCTTTGTTTTCTAGTTCTTTGAGGTGTAAAGTTAGTTGATTTGAGATCTTTCTTTTTTAATGTAAGTATTTACCACAATAAACTTTCTCTTATTGCTTTTCCTGCATCCTGTAAGTTTTGGCATATAGCATTTTCATCATTTTCATTTGTCTCAAGACATTTTCTCATTTCTCTTGTGATTTCTTCTTTGACCCATTGGTTAATAATGTGCTGTTTAATTATCACATATTGGTGGATTTTCCAACTTTTCTTCATTATTAACTTCTAGTTTCATTCCACTGTGGTCAGAAAAGATATTTTGTATGATTTCAATCTTCTTAAATGTGTCAAGACTTGTTTTGTGATCTGATTTGTCGTCTATCATGGCGAATGTTCCATGTGCACTTGAGAAGAGAATGCATTCTGCTGTTCTAAAGTTCTGTATATGTCTGTTACAACCAATTAATCTATAGTTTTGTTCATTTCCTCTGTTACCTTATTGATCTGTCTGGTTGTTCTTTCCACTTTTAAAAGTGGGATATTACAGTCTATTATTGTGTTGCTGTCTATTTCTCCCTTCAATTCTGTCAATGTTTGCCTCATATGTTGATGAGTTCTGGTGTTAGGTGCATAGACATTTGTAGTTTTTATAACTTTTATATTTAAATTTTTAAATTTTCATTAATTTTTATAATTTTCCTGGTGAATTGACCCTTTTATAATTATAAAATGTCCTTCTTTGTATCTTATGACAATTTTTTAATTAGTCTATTTTGTCTAATATAAAGATGTTCACCCCCACTTTCTTTTCATTAGTATTTGCATGAAATAGCTGTTTCTATTCTTTCATTTTCAGACTATGTGTATCCTTCAACCTAAAATGGGTCTTTTACAGAGAGCATATAGTTGGATTTTGTTTTTCATCCATTAAGCAATACTGTTTTTTTGCTCGGGGACTTTAATCTGTTTACATCTAAAATAATAACTGATAGGGAAGAAATTACTATTCCTACTTTGTTCATTGTTTTCTGTGTACCCTGTAGCTATTCTGACCCTCATTTCCTTTCTTAAGGTCTTATTTTATATTTGCTCATTTTTTGTAGTGATATTTTTATTCCTTTCTCATTTCCTTTTTTGTCTCCTATACATATTTTGTGTTACCATGTGGATTGCATAAAACATCTTAAAGTTATAACAATCTATTTTAAACTGATAACTTCAATCACATAAAAATCTCTATTCTTTTATAACTCTGCAAATCTCTTTATGTTACTGATGTCACAATTACATCTTTTTATAGTGTATCCATTAATATACATTTATATTTTATGTGCTTAGCTTTTAAATTCTGTATCAGAATTAAAAGTGATTTATGCACTGCCACAAAAGTACAGGATTCTCTATTTGTCTACATATTTACTTACACCAGATGGTTTTCTCTTGCTGTCTACCATCCTTTCATTTTGACTTGAAGGACTCCTTTAAGTCTTTCTTACAGGGGGGCGCCTGGGTGGCTCAGTCATTAAGCATCTGCCTTTGGCTCATGTCATGATCCCAGGGTCCTGGGATAGAGCCCCACATCAGGCTCCGTGCTTGGCGGGGGTGGGGAGGGCCGCTTCCCCCTCTCCCACTCCCCCTGCTTGTGTTCCCTCTCTCTCTCTCTCTCTCTCTCTCTCTCTCTCTCTCTCGCTGTCAAATAAATAAATAAATAAAATCAGGGCAGGTCTAATGGTGCTAAACTCTCTCAGCTTTTGTTTATCTGGGAAAGTTTTAATTTCTGCTTCATTTTTTGAAGTATTTTTGGATGGCAGTATTTTTGGTTGGCAGTGTTTTTCTTTCAGCACTTTGAATATATTATCCCATTCCCTTCTGGCCTGCAAGGATTCTGATGAGAAATTTTTAAAAAGTGACTTTAATCTTTCAGCTTTCAAGACTTTCTCTTTGACGTGGCTTTTGACAGTTTGTATAATGTATCTCAGTATGGGTCTCTTTGGATTTATTCTAGTTGAAGTTTATTGAGCTTCTTGAGCTCTTTTTTCCCCCCTCAAGTTTGAGGAGTTTGGGGCCATTATATCTTCAAATAAGCTTTCTATCCCTCCTTCTCCTTTTGGGACATAATGCATATATTGGTCTTTTTGATAGTCTTCCATAAGTCCTTTAGGCTCTCCTCAGTTTTTTTTTTTTGTTCCTCTGACTCAATACTTTCAAACGCCTTATCTTCAAATTCAGTGGTTTTTTTCTTCTCCTTCACCAAATCTACTATTGAACCCCTTTAGTGAATGTTTCAATTCAGAATTGAGCTTCAGCTCTAGAATTCCTTGGTCTTTTTTATAACTGTTGTCTTTATGTTAATATTCTCACTGTGTTCATGCATTCTTTTTTTTTTCTTTCTAGAAAGAGAGTGTATGTGCAAGAATTGGGGGTAGGGGGGAGAAGGAGAGAAAGAATTTTAAGTAGGCTCCATGCTAAGTTGGAACCCAATGCAGGGCTCGATCTCACAACCCCAAAATCATGACCTGAGCCAAAATCAAAAGTCAGATGTTTAATTGACTGAGCCACCCAGGTGCCCCCATGCATTCTTTTTCTGATTTTGTTTGGTTGTCTCTATTCTCTTTAAGTGAACATCTTTAGGATAATTATTTTGAATTGTTAGATATCCATAGACGTCTGTTTCATTAGGATCTGTTCTAGAAATTTGTTTTGTTCCTTTGATTGGGCCATGTTTCCCTGTTTATTTATGTCTTAGGATCTATTGTTGAGATGTGGACATTTAAAAAAAAACAGTCTCCTCTCCCAATCTTTACAAACTGGTTTCATACAGGCGAAGACCTTCATCAATTAGCTCAACTAGAGAAATCCAGGGATTTCTCAAATCTTTTAGGGGATATGTCTACTCTAGGTTTGTCCCTATTTCTTCTCAGTAACCCATAATGTCTTGCTCTCTCTGCTGCCTGACTGCAGTACTACAGTCTCTTTAGTGCTATAACAAGCCACAGTGCTTGTCTTTGTGCTCAGCAACCCCCAACCTGGAATCCAGTATATATGCCAGAGTTCCCATCAGTTCTCAGAGTCAGGCAGGGAAAAAAAACTTGACCTTTGGGCAGCACCTAAAAAGCCAGAATGTTGGACAGGCATTCAACTCTTTTCTTCCCCTTTCAAGGTAGAAGTCAGTAGTTGAGAGTTTTCTCCCAAGAGTGCCATGCTATACTGGGAGATGAGCTTGGGCCAGCTGAAAGTTAGTAACTTTCCTGCCCTTTCTAATGTGGCTGCTCTTGGCTTTGTGCTAATTTGGGATCCTGAAATGTCTTAACTGGTTTCTGGAGTTCAAACAAAGAAATTTTGTTCATATTTTGCTATTAAGTCCATGTATCCATGGGAGAATGAGGACCTGGGCTTCAAAGTCTACCATCTTTCTGACATCACTTCCCAAATCTCCTCCATTTTATAAGAAGACAGTCTTATTGAATTAGGACTCACCTTAATAATCTCGTTTCAACTTGGTTGCCTCTGTAAAAAACCTGTTTCCAAATAAGGTCATATTCTGAGGTACTTCAGGTCAGGACTTCAACATATGAAAATTAGGGAAAATACAATTCAACCAAAACAGATGAGGAGAAATAAAAATATTTGTAAATTACTTGAACAATATAATCTGCAGGTATTGTGATGGTAGAAGTAGTGAAGGAGAAGATGAGTTTAATGACAGATAAAATGGCATGCCATTAAAAGATTAGATGCATCAAACTATACTACAAAACTATAGTAATCAAAACAATATGGTTTTGGCATAAAAACAGACACATAGATCAATGAAACAGAATAGAGAGACCAGAAATGGACCAATGCATATATGACCAATTATTTTATGACAAAGGAGTCAAGAATATACAATGGACAAGACAATCTTTTCAACAAATAGTGCTAAAAAACCAGACAGCCACATGCAAAAGAATGAAACTGGACCACTCTCTTACACCATACACAAAAATTAAATCAAAATGTATTAAAGACTTGAATGTAAGACCTTAAACCTTAAAACTTCTAGAAGAAAACATACTATGCTTATTGACATCAATTTTGGTAATGATTTTTTTGGATTTGACACCAAAAACAAAGGCAACAAAAGCAAAAAAAAAAAATTACTGGGACTAGATAAAACTGAAAAGCTTCTGCAGAGCAAAGGATATCATCAACAAAATGAAAACACAACCTACCAAGTAGGAGAAAATACTTGTAAACCATATACATGATAAGGGATTAATATCTAAATATATAAAGAACTCATATAACAGCAAAGAAAACCCCCAAAAATCCAATTTAAAAATGGGCAGAGGGGGCACCTGGGTGGCTCAATTGGTTAAGTGTCTACCTTCAGGTCAGGTGATGATCCTGGGGTCCTGGGATCTAGCCCCATGTCGGGCTCCCTGCTCAGTGGGAGTCTGATTCTCCCTCTCCCTCTGTCCTTCTGCCCACTTGTGCTCTCTCTCTCTCTCTCTCAACTAAAAGATAAATAAAATCTTTAAATAAAAAAAAATGAGGGGTGCCTGGGTGGCTCAGTCGTTAAGTGTCTGCCTTTGGCTCAGGTCATGATCCCAGGGTCCTGGGATCAAGCCCCGTGTCGGGCTCCCTGCTCAGCAGGAGGCCTGCTTCTCCCTCTCCCACTCCCCCTGCTTGTGTTCCCTCTCTTGCTGTGTCTCTCTCTGTCAAATAAATAAACAAATAAAATGAGCAGAGGATCTGGAAAAACATTTTTCCAAAGAAGTTATACAGATGGCCAACAGACACATATAAAATATATTCAGGGAAATGTTAATCAAAACCATAATGAGATATCACCTCACACCTGTCAGAGTGGCTTTTATCAAAAAGACAAGAAATAACAAGTGTGGCAAGGATGTGGAGAAATGGGAACAATTGCACTCTGTTGGTAAAAATGTAAATTGGTGCAGCCACTATGGAAAACAGTATGGAGGTTTCTGAAAAAAATTAAAAATACAACTACCATGTGATCCAACAATTCTACTTTGGGTATTTATCTGAAAGAAACAAAAATACTAACTCAAAAAGATCTATGTACTCCTATGTTCATTGCGGCATTATGTGCTTTAACTAAGATATGGAAGCAACCTGTGTCCATCAATGGATGCATGGATAAAAAGATGTGGGGGGTGTGTGTGTGCGTGTGCGTGCACGTGCGTGTGTGCGTGCGTGTGTGCGTGTGCGTGTGTGTACGTGTGCGCGCACGTGCGCGTGCGTGTGCGTGAATTTGTAGAAAGGGGAAGGAGGGAAGAATACTATTGAGCCATTAAAAGAATTACCATTTGTGGCAACATGGATGGACATTGAGGGCATTATGCTAAGGAAATAAGTTAGACAAAGATAAATACCATAAATCGCACTTGAATGTGGAATCAAAAAGATAATAATAATCACCAACAACAATCTCATAGATACAGAGAACAGATTAGTGGTTGCCAGAAGTGGGGCGTGGGGACATGAATAAAGGTGGTAAAAGAAGAAAAAAAGTTCGAAGTGCAAGAGATTTGGTGTGAATGTTTCTGAAAAATAAAGGGGAGAGAAATCTTAATAGGTGAGGAGAGCTGCCAAAAGTGGATAAAGGGCAATAAGGGAAGAGAGGAAATGGAAATAGTGAATATAGGTCCTCACCCACGTAACTCACTGAAAAGCTTAAGACTAAGACAGTTCTGAGAAGTCTTTTAAGAATCAGCCTCCCCAGAGCCAGTCTATGCTCCTCAGCTCTATAGCTGACAGAGGCCGGCAGACCAGTCTTTTGTACACCTCAGGAAGGCAGAAGCAAGTCTAATACTCATGTACTTTGGAGGACTGACCTGACCCAAGTAATGGTGTACAGACTCTTGTTTCTGAGTTCTCAGTTGTATCTATTACTGTTGGCTTCAAGATTGGGAGGTCTAAGATTCTGCTCAATCAGGCTGCAAAAAAAACCAAAACAAACAAACAAAAAAACTCTCTACCACAACACCCTAATGCCTGGGTACTTCTGGAAACTTAAATAAAAAGATACGAATGTAAGGTGGTTCCCTAAGAACACTGCCTGTGGGAATAAAAATGTGATGCTTAACAATGTGCTGGTGTGCAATATGCAGGTAAAGGTACTAGATTTGGTTGAGGAATTTAACTTCTGTTCTGCAAAAGATAGCAGAACTGTAAGTTCTTTCTCCACATGCTGAACACAGCCCACAGTTACCTCTGGTCTCACACAGAGCTAACCCTCTAGTCTAACTGGATCCCTAGAAGTCTGGAGCAGACTTTGGGAGTAAGGGCCATTTAATCTGTAGTTCATACCCTCCTTCCAGGGATTTCGCTTCTTTTTTTAAGACACTAGGAATCATGACTTCTCCTAAAAGTTTGGGCTGTAAAGGAATAGCTTCTGGGCAGAAAACTACTCAAAGACTTCCTATTTGGAGATAATAGTAAAAATCTATGAATGTCATTTGATTTTTTATTGAGGTATAATTGACATATAACATTATATTAGTTTCAGGTGTATAACATAATGATTCGATATATGTATACATTGTGAAATGATCACCACAGTAAGTCTAGTTACTATCCAGCACCATACAGGTGCAAAAATGTTTTTCTTGTGATGAGGACTTTAAGATTACTCTCAGCAACTTTCAAATACGCAATACCATATCATTAAGTATAATCACCATGCTGTACATTACATCCCCATGACCTGTTTATTTTATAACTAGAAGTTTGTACCTTTTGACCTTCTATGAATTGTAATTACTTTCTAAGAGGAAAGTAAAATTTAAAAATTTTAAAACTCCTCTACAACACCACATATATGTGGGGTTGAGGCTGCCCCCCTCCAAAATTAGAATTTTCTTGGCACATCCCAACTTATGGGTGGGATTCTAACCCTGCTCTTCCCCTTCCTTTTCCCATTCCCTCCCTCTGCCTCCTTTCCCTTTCTCACTATCCCCAAAGAATGTGCAGGGGGAGACGAACCATGAGAGACTATGGACTCTGAGAAACAAACTGAGGGTTTTAGAGGGGAGGGGGCTGGGGGGATGGGTTAGCCCGGTGATGGGTATTAAGGAGGGCACGTTCTGCATGGAGCACTGGGTGTTATATGCAAACAATGTATCACGGAACACTACATCAAAAACTAATGATGTATTGTATGGTGACTAACATAACATAATAAAATTAAATTAAAAAAAAGAATGTGCAGGATCAAGAAGACTTACCAATCATGGAGCTAGAGATTTGGTCTAACTCTATATATCCCTCTTTAAATTGCTTCTTTCTCTTGTCCCTTAATTAGATGTAGTAAGATGGCTCTGGGACCCATTGGGTGCAGGCAGTCTACATAATAACAGCTTCCATTACAAGCTTAGAGGCTTGGCTAGAAATATTCACCTCCTCTAATCCTCACAGCAGCCCTATGAGGTAGGTACATGGTGAGGAAACCAAGTCACAAAGAGTTCAAGATTGCAATGTCAATTAGTGCTGAGCCAGGATTAGAATAAGCCTGGCTCCAGAGCCGTAATCAACTATTTTGTGTTGCCTCAGCTTAGCTCTAGGCATTGGGTATGAGGCCCTTTTTCCTTACTGTCAGAGGCATAAAATCTATGGCTTGGTATTAGGGAGAAGGTCTTGAAGGCCCATGGTTTGGTTTTAGTGAGAACCTTGGGTTAGCCTATCATCTAGATATCTTGCTCCCTGTGGTCCTTCCTGTATCATCAGGAAATGGCACTGGATATGAGGCAAAAGCTTGATATAGTAAACATAAACATTGCCTACATTCCCTTTTTCCATCTTCCTCAGGGACTGGTGGCTCAGGCCTCAGAGCTCATAGGTTCCAACCTAACATAATCTCTTTCAACTCTAACACTGATATGCACAAGGACACCAGCTAGGTGACATATCAGACCTGCTTAAGAGACTCAGGTAAAGATGCCAAAAAAAAAAAAAAAAAGAAATTTGGCTTCTGTTTAATTCTTTGCCAGAATTTTTGTATACCCTGCTCCTGCCAAACTTGGATTTCTAGATTGAGAGCGTTGGGGACTCTCCAAAGGATATGGCTTTGATATTCTCTCTCCTTGTAGCCCACATTATTGCAACCCTGACCATATCACCTAGGCACTTCCCATTTCCATGCATGCTGGTCCAATTTCAAATTGCCAACGCCTGCAATCTCTGCCTGAGGGCAAAACCAAGGGAATCAACAGTCCTGGAGTTTCCATGAGTAGCCACTATGGAACGGTGACTGATGGGTGGGGAGATAATTCTAAGGCACATGTTCTGTTTCCCAGAGTCCCCCAGCAGAATTAATCTTTATTTGCCAACAGTAGAAACCTATTTGTTTATATACCCTTTATCAGCTTCCTTCTCCTATCCAAATTTTCTACTCTCCCTATGCTGTTTCCCGAGATCACCTTCCAAATAAATGATTTGCAATCAAATCTTTGTCTCAGGGTCTGCTTCTGTGGGAACACAAATTAAGATATTTTTCCATCTCAAACAGACCCCACATAGCTGTTACCAGTCACAGCATCTGCCGTACCCAACCCCAGGTAATGGATGTAATGCACCTAGCCCATGTCTAATATGTAGTCAGTGCTCAATAAATGTAGTTGGATTAGAATCAGCCATGCACACTGCATTCCTCTACAAATTTTACAGGCATTCATTACAGAGTGAAACAGTTTTCATTTTCAGGCATTAGAAGGAACTTCAAAAAGGAACACAAGGGTTTTTTTGTACTTAAAAGAAAAAAATCAACTAATCCTGATATACTCCATGGCGCCCTGACAAGTAGAAAAGAGATCAAACGCATTAGATCACTTGATCACTTGCCTGGCCAGCCTTTGAACCATTAAGACCAAAAAAAAAAAAAAAGAAAAGAGAGAGAGACAAAACAAAACAAAACAAAAAACAAAGAAAAAACTTATTACATGTCAAGCTCAGATGGTTAGATTAGATTTTCCATATTTGACCTCTCCTGCTCCAGGCTATGTATGCTCAGGCTCACAAAATGCAGAGGAAGCTTAACACAGGTTGTCAGGCTATGCCTGGTTGGACTTGTTATGCTAACATGGCTGAGTGAGCTGCTAATGTCAGCATCACCAAGTTAACTCTGTCTTGTCACTCCAAGATTCAAAACACTCAGAAATTTCAGTTTAGACAATAGTGACAAGCACACTAGTTACCTTAAAGTGTTGAAACTCTGCAAGAAAATTAACAAAGCACAGCTTTAGAACTTAGAAGAGAAACAGTAGAATAAGGCAATGAAATGAATCAAGAGCAATTTGGTATCTTCCCAAAGGGAAAGAAAGAAATGGGGAAAGAGTGTCATTTTTTTATTCTACATTATTTGATTTCAACTGACCATGAATCATACCATCCTACATTTGTACAGTTCTGTACATTTTCAAGGCGCTCTTGAGTCCATTATCACATTTATTCTAACAACATTCTGTCCTCTGCCCGGCATGTCTTAATCATGTTTGCAAATTATATATATTATGTAGCAAGTAAGTTACATATATTATGCATTCGATTTTCCAATCACCCCATTAGGTATATTCTAACAGAATTCTCATTTTACATGTGAGGAAACGGAGGTTCAGCAGAGATTGATAATTTTCCCAGACCTCACAGCCAAAAAATTGCGGAACGGCTATTTAAATCCAACTTGGCTGGCTTCAAGTGCTCACTTTTACCACTAAATGCACCATCAACTAGGCACATACCCAGCGCCACCTTCTAGCTGTGTCACTTTAACTTAAGTTCTCAGTTTCCCATCTGTAAGCCAGAGAAACTACATGTGATTTGTTCTAATGTTGCTCTAGCTCTAAAATCTATGTCTCCTAACCTTAGGAAGCAGGTGTAGGAAGCAGAAAGGCAGGAGCCTTAGAGGATGTTAATGTAATTCAGAATGTGGTCACCAGGTGACAGCATCGTACTTCATTTTGACATGGTCCTCAAGGACATATTTTGCCACCAAGAAATTCCATCCATGCACTTATTAATGAAAACAAGTATCTTTCTCCTACTGGCATTCTGCTTAGCACAGAATTATCCAAAATGCAGACTGTCTGTAAGCTTGGGGCAAAGTAGTACAATACCCCCCCAATTATTTAATTTGATCTTTCAAATTAAAGAAAAGAACACTTTTAAAAGTCATTTTGGGGAAGAAAAAAAAAGGTCAGAACTTCTTTGACTTCCCTTTACTTATTTTACAATTTAAAATAGATTTTCTCTTAATTTGCATGTGTTGGGGTTGGGTATAAAAATATTTTTACTGCTGAGGGCCTTCAGAGGCTCCAGTCTGACTTTGCTGTTGGAGTTAATCAAAGGATTTATAAACAATGTGTATTTGCATATTTTTTATATTCATGAATGATCCTTTCAGAAACATATTGCTTTAGCAATAAAAGTGGTTGGTTTATTATTTCAAAATGGGTAGTTTACTCAGCCCTCCTTATGTAGACAAAACTGAGAAAATACTTTTTACTCAACCTAGATTCTCAAACGTCTCTTAGAAGATCCAAGACTTTCAACCCTATGAAACTTTTCTGAACAGAGATCATTTCTTTGATTCGAATACCAGATTTATTCTTTCTCTGTTTTCAACTAATTCTAGACCCTAAAATCTCTGGGTCTGAGCAATTTCCATATCAGAAGTAGGATTTCAGGGACCTTCTTGCTTGCCTTCAGCCTAGAGCACTAAATAGGAAGACAGTCGGCCCCTGCAGCACCCACTGGATTCTCATTAAGGTTAACAGGTGCTACCCACCCACAGTGACCCAGAGAGACTGGATCCAAGATTAATGCTGCACAGAAGTTCCCACTATGAATGTAGCTACAGGATTTTTATAATTAGAGGGAAATAAAACCTTAAATGCATTTTCTCCCACTACAAAATGTTAAGTGACTACACACTGAGAATAAGGAACATATACGCAATGACATAAGGAGTACTAGTAAACAAGAAGGGAAAACTTTACTCCACCTACAAAGAGCCATGAGAACAAAGTATCATTTCACAATCTCAAATTTCATTTCAGTGAGGGAACCCAAGGAAGAAAGAACATAACACCCACACATGCAGAAAAAAAAAAAAGATGAAATTTCTAGGGAAGCTATTTAAAGAAAGAGTGATCATTAAAAGTACAAGTGACAGTGGCACATTACTTCTAACATCTCTGGGGCTTCCTTTGGTTCATGAACATGCACTCTGGAAAAACTTATTTGTCACTAGGAGAGAAGGATGCCTGCCCTTTGCATTGTAAAATTCTCTCCAAGCTACCTTGATAGGATTGAGAAGGGCAGAAGGCAAATGAGATCTCTATCTCCATGACTTCTACAGACCTCTTTGATTCCGTCTTTGGCTTGACCTGAGCTACAGGATATATTTTCATGTTCCTGACACATCCATGTTGAATTTATTATTACCTTTACTCCTGGACTAAAGATAATGCAGCTGTTATGCCATTACCTCACTGTCTGCTTTCAAAGTAGATAACCAATTGTCACTCTCCCCTTTTTTGGAGAAAATATCACATACCCACAACCTTGACACAATAGTAATTTCAAGTCAACACCTTAATTCATTTCAGGAGACATGAACTACAATAATCATAACCAGAGTGTACTGTGAACCTTTCAAGTAGGTAATTCAGGCACATAAAACAATTCCTAGAGAATTGCTTAAGCCCTAGACAGGCACTGCTTAGTATAAATTGTCATGTTTAACTGAACCACATGTGCTAGAATTTACTAATTCAGAATTTCTGAAATTCAAACTACATAGAGCTGTCATTCATTTATTCTTTCAAATTTCGTTTGACATCTAGTGCTTGTCTGGCACTCTGCTACAGATTATGAACAAAGTAGTGAGCAAATCCAGTACTAACTCATGTGGAAGTCAGAGGCTGCTGTTAGTGCTGTGAAGGAAAACATCCAGGGAGCTGTGTGAGCCTGGGTCTACAGAAAAGAAGGGAGGTGGGAAAGCATGAGGGATATTTAGGAATTCAAACTGACAGGACTCGGCAATTAGACATGGAATTGCAAAGAACGTGTCAGGAACAAGTCCTAAGTTTCTGGTTTAAGTTTACCTAAATAACTTGCTAGTGTAAAACAGAGATGGTAACTCAAGTCACCATGATTTTTAAGAGGACTTTTAAGTCTATCACTAAACACAGAAATATAGTGGAGGGTTTGCTCGACACATCAGGGAACTGCCTGCTTCTAAGTTAATGATATTTCTGTACTAGATATCTTAACATGAAAATAATATAATACTTTAGAAAGACACTAGCCTGTAAGCCAATGGTGGGGAAAAAATGAGATATAAAGTTTAATTAGAATTCAAATTTACAAAATCTTTTGTTTAGTACAAATCTATTAAAGAAAGTATTGAGACCTTTAAGGGGGGCGGAGCAAGATGGCGGAGGAGTAGACCTAAATTTCGTCTGGTCCCAGGAATTGAGCTAGATAGGGATCAAACCATTCTGAACACCTACAAACTCAACAGGAGATTGAAGGAAAGAATAGCCTCAACTCTCTGAACAGAAAAGCAACCACTTTCTGGAAGGTAGGACATGCGGAGAAGTGAATCCGAGGCAATATTCAGGAAGATAGATGGCAGGTGGGGGGAGGGCCTCCATCAGCCACTACCCGCAAGTGATAGAGCTGCAGAGCACAAAATCAGAAATTTTAGAAGTTGGCTCTGCTGAGAGATGTCGCTTCAGTGGCTAAGTGGGGGGTGGAACCCTCGCTGGGACAGTGTGGTCTCAGGACCCTCGGGGTCACAGAAAGATGGGGATGTCTGACTGTGGCAGAGCTCCCAGGTATCGGAGCAGGGAAGCCAGCTGCAGAGATGGAGCAAAGGTGCAGGCTCTCAGCTCGGGGTTGCCATAAACCATGATCCGCGGCACAGTCGGGCCACTGCTCTTCGCAGGGACCCGACAAGCGGCAGATCCGGGGAGACTCCCCTTCCTCCCCTGGGAGGAGCAGCACAGGAGTGCACCGCAGGGATCTGCTGGGTTTGGAGACTCCACACGGGGTCAGGGGCCAGAGATAGAAACGCTCGGTCACAGGCTGGGTGAGCACGGAGTGCGACCGGAGACCAGGAAGACGGGAGTGATTGACTGCTTTTCTCTGGGGGCGCACTGAGGAGCGGGGCCCTGAGTTCTCGGCACCTCCAGGGTGGAGACTGGGAGGCCACCATTTTACTCTCGCCCTCCAAAGCTGTACAGAAAACTTGCAGGGAACAAAAGCACCCGAGGGCAAACCTGAGCAGATTACTTAGCATGGACCCAGCAAGGGCGGGGCAATTCCACCTCCGGCAAAGACATTTGGGAATCACGGCAACGGGCCCCTCCCCCAGAAGATCAGCAAGAACAGCCAGCCAAGACCAAGTTTACCGATCAATGAAAATGGCAGAACTCCAGCTCTAGGGGAATACCACACATAGAATTCATGGCTTTTTTTCCCAGATTCTTTAGTCTTCCAAGTTAATTTTTTTTAACTTTTTCTTTTTTTTTTGAATTTTTTTCCCCTTTTTCAACCAACATGTTATCAATCCCTTTTAT